>NC_072411.2:84901759-85209907 GCF_028858775.2 Pan troglodytes | reverse complement strand
ACCTGATAACTTAACACATGACCCAAAGGCTCCAGAGAAACCTTTTTCACCAACCCTCCTGAGACCAGCCTGGCCAACATGGTGAAATCCCGTCTCTACTAAAAATACAAAAATTAGGCAGGTGTAGTGGCGTGTCCCTGTAATTCCAGCTACCTGGGAGGCTGAGGTAGGACAATCACTGGAACCCAGGAGGCAGAGGCTGCAGTGAGACAAGATCGTGCCACTGCACTCCAGCCTGGGTGACAGAGCAAGACTCCGTCTCAATAAAAAAGAAAGAAAAAAGTTTGGAGTCCCTTCCCTGTGTCTTTGCCTCTACCCCAGCACATATTGCCCTGATGTTTCTCCCAGTTGGCAAAACTTGGAGATCTTGGAGCTAAAGGATGCATATGTGTCCTCTGGGTCAGAGATGCTTTTTTGTCCCAAGAATGTCCCTATGCCTCAGCCTAGAAAATAAGTGCTAGCACAAACAAAATACATGAAGAATTCAGCACTTTGATACTATTTAAATATTCATAGTTAACAAATGTGTCCAAATGTGTCCAGTGATTTACATTGAGATCATCCTTTGCATGTTGTAAAGTTTTAAGTATACTTTTTTATATGACCAAAAAGAAATATTTTATTTGGCTTCATGTTTTTAAAATAGTCTTTTCAAATATTCTTTAATTAGTAGTTAATTAAGGAGCTGTGATTAGAACCCAGGAGATTCATGTAAAATATTTCTCAAGTTCACCTAAGTGGTTTAAAAATCAAATAACCTTGGGGGTTGGGTCAAGATGGAAGACTAAAAGCAGCTCACGCGTGCCATTCTCATGGAGAGGAAACAAAACGGCTAGTGAACACTGACCCTGCAGGCCAATCATCTGAGAAACCACATCAGGATGCATCAAGGAAGCAGGGGAACAGAGAGAGCAGAAAGGAGCGAAGCTGGGCACCAGCCTGTCTGAGCTCAGGGCGGAGGCAGGAGAATCTCTCCAACACAGAAAAGGATCAAAAAGTGAGAGCCCCCTGGAGGACGCACACTCTCCACAGGGACCTGTGCAAGACTGGGAACAGGAGAATCCTCCTGGCTCCCCTGCACCTCCCCCACTGTGCTTTGAGGACTGAGGTTGAGAGACACCAGGACATTTTGTAGGGGCAACACTCAAGTCCAAGGGGACCTCAACAAGCCTTGAGCCCCAGAGCAGACCAGCACTGGTGCCACAGACCCAATAGAGGCTATAGTTATGGTGCCTGGGAGCAGTAAGATTACTCCACACCCCCTCGCTGGACAAGGCTTGGTGCCAGCCTCCAGCCCTGTGGAACCACTTCTGCCTGGACTCAGCCAGTGGCTGCAGCCTCTTGTCCTGGAAACACCCAGACAGGAGGGTGGGTGACCCCACCCACCCCTACTACTAGTAGCCTGGTGGGCAGTGCTTGCCAGAGCTTTCAGCTCAGGGGTCCCACTTCTGTGTGAACTCAGCCAGAGTTTGCAGCCCCCTATTGCCCAGGAAGCACCTGGATAACAGGGTGAGTGGCCCCACCCAACCCCACCACTAGAAGCCAGGTAGGCAATACCTGCTATAGATTCTAGCCCAGTGGTCCCTCTTCTGTGTAGACTTAACCTGGTGGGCACAGCCTCCTGTTGTCCCAGGAAACACCTAACAGGGTGGATGACCCCACTCACCCCTGCGGCTGGCAGCCAGGCAAGCAATGCCTGCTAGAGCTTCCAGCCCAGTTGTCCCACTTCTGATTGTAGCACCCTGTTGTCCTGGAAAATACCCAGAGGGCAGGGTGGGTGACTCCAGGAGAACCACACCTGCTAGAGCTTCCAGTCCACAGGTCCTGCCTCTGCCTGAATTTGCTAAGGGGCACAGCCTCCTGTTGCCCTGAAAATGCCTGGATGGCAGGGCAGGCAACTCCACCCACTCTCATAAGAAAGGCCATATCCACTAAAGCTTCTAGTCCAGGGGTCCTGCTTATGCCTGGGCAGGCACAACCCTGTGTCCCCCCAGGAAGCACTCAGAGAGCAGATTAGGGCTGACCCAGCAAGTATATGGCCTGTCTACAACTGTGACACCTGCCTGAGGGAGCTCCATGGACAAGAACACTGAACAAAAGAAAAGCAGGGGCCAGGCACGGTGGCTCACACCTTTAATCCCAGCACTTTGGGAGGCCAAGGCATGCGTATTACTTGAGGTCACAGGTTCGAGACCAGCCTGGCCAACATGATGAAACCCTGTCTCTGCTAAAAATACAAAAATTAGCCAGGCATGGTGGCAGGCACCTGTAGTCCCAGCTACTCAGGAGGCCAAGGCAGGAGAATCACTGGAATCCGGGAGGCAGAGGTTGCAGTGAGTCAAGATCATACCACTGCACTCCAGCCTGGGCAACAGACTAAGACTATGCCTCAAACAGAAAGAAAGAAAGGAAGAAAGGAAGAAAGGGAAGAAAGGGAAGGAAGGAAGGAAGGAAGGAAGGAAGGAAGGAAGGAAGGAAGGAAGGAAGGAAGGAAGGAAGGAAAAAAGAAGGCACAGAGACAGTAATTGAGGGGGGATCCTCCAAGACCCAGCAGCAGACTAGAATTAAGGCCAGTTGACTGAACTCACTTTATACCACAGTGAAACCACAAAGAAGGTTAAAGGGGGGGAAAAAACATCCAAAAGACAGCAACTTCAAAGACTGAAGGAACATCAGCCCACACAGATGAGCAAAAACCAACACAATAACTCTGGTAACTCAAAAATCCAGAATGTCTTCTCATCTCCAGCCACGCTAGTTCCCCAGCAATGGTTCTTAACCAAGCTTAAATGGCTTAATGTCAGAAATAGAATTCAGAACATGAATAGAACGAAGATCATCAACATTCAGGAGAAAGCCAAAACCCAATCCAAGGACTCTAAGGACTACAATAAAATGATAAAGCAGATAAAAGATAAAATGATCCTTTTAAGAAAGAACTACTGAATTGACAGAGCTCAAAAACTCACTTCAAGAATTTCATAATACAACCACAAGTATTAACAGCAGAATTCACCAAGATGAGGAAACAATCTCAGAACCTGAAGACTGCTTCTCCAAAATAACTCTGTCAGACAAAAATACAAATGGTCGGGCGCAGTGGCTCACGCCTGTAATCCCAGCACTTTGGGAGGCCAAGGAGGGTAGATCACGAGGTCAGGAGATCGAGACTATCCCGGCTAACACTGTGAAACCCCGTCTCTACTAAAAATACAGAAAGAAATTAGCCGGGCGCAGTGGCGGGCGCCTGTAGTCCCAGTTACTCGGGAGGCTGAGGCAGGAGAATGGCCAGGAGAATGAACCCAGGAGGCGGAGCTTGCAGTTAGCCAAGATCGCACCACTGCACTTTAGCCTGGGTGACAGAGCCAGACTCTGTCTCAAAAACAAACAAACAAAAAAACAGCAAACAGAAAAAAGCAGGGGTTGCTATTCCAATTTCAGACAAAACAGACTTTCGACCAACAATGATCAGAAAAGATAAAGAAGGGCATTATTACACAATGGTAAAGTGTTCCACAAGAAGACCAAACTATCCTTATATTAATATATGCACCCAACACAGGAGCATCCAAATTCATAAAGCAAGTTCTTAGAGACTGACACAAGAGACCTAGATAACCACACAATAATAGTGGGAGACTTCAACACCCCACTGACAATATTAGACAGATCACTGAGGCAGAAAACTAACAAAGATATTCCGGACATGAACTCAACATTTGACCCAGGGGCCTAACAGAACTCTCCACCCCACAACAAGAGAATATATATTCTTATCTGCACATGGCACACACTCTAAAATCAACCACATAATCAGCCATAAGACAATCCTCACCAAATTCAAAAAAATTTAAATCATACCAAACACACTCTCGGACCACAGCACAATAAAAATGGAAATCAAAACTAAGAAAATCACTCAGAATCATGTAATTAAATGGAAATTAAACAACTGCTCCTGAATAACATTTGTATAAACAGGAAATTAAGATAGAAATAAAGAAATTAATTGAATAAAACAACATATCAGAATCTCTAGCACACAGCTAAAGAAGTGTTAAGAGGGAAAAGTTGGCTAGGCCCAGTGGCTCACACCTGTAAACCTAGTACTGTGGGAGACTGAAGCGGGCAGATTACTTGAGGTCAGGAGTTTGAGACCAGCCTGGCCACACGGTGAAACCCTGTCTCTACTAAAAATACAAAAATTAGCTGGGCTACTGTAGTCCCAGCTACTCGGGAAGGTAAGGAAGAAGAATCACTTGAATACTTGAATGAACAGATTTAGGAGCTTTCTTGAATGAACCCAGGAGGCAGAGGTTGCAATGAGCCGAGATTGCGACACTGCACTCCAGCCTAGGCAACAGAGTGAGACTGTCTGAAAAGACAGGACAGGACAGGACAGGACAAGACAAGACAAGACAAGGAAACTAAACTTCAGGTCAATATCCTTGATGAGCATAGATGCAAAAATCCTCAACAAAATACTAGCAAACTAAAACCAGCAGCATAGTAAAAAGGTAATCTATAAAATCAAGCAGAGTTTATCCCTGGGATACAAGGTTGCTTCAACATATACAAATCAGTAAATATGATTCACCACATAAACCAGAAGTAAGTACAAAAACCATCTCAATAGATGCAGAAAAGGCTTTCAATAAAATTCAACATCCCTTCACGTCAGAAACTCTCAACAAACTAGTCACTGAAGGAAAGCACCTCAAAATAATAAGAGCCATCTATGACAAACCTACAGCCAACATCATACTGAACGGGCAAAAGCTGGAAGCATTTCCCTTGAGAACCGTATCAAGACAAGGATGCCCACTCTCACCACTCCTATTCAATGCAGTAGTAGAATTCCTGGCTAGAGCACTCAGTCAAGGGAAAGAAATGAAAGGCATCCAAATAGAGAGAAAGTCAGTCTATCTCTGTTTGCAGACAATATGATTCTATACCTAAAAAACTCCATAAGCTCTGCCCAAAAGTTCCTAAATCTGATATACAACTTCAGCAAAGTTTCAGGACATAAAATCAGTGTACAAAAATCAGTAGCATTTCTAAACACCAAGAACGTCCAAGCCAAAAGCCTAATAAAGAATGCAATACCATTCACAATAGCCACAAAAGTTATAAAATACCTAGAAATACAGCTAACAAGGGAGGTGAAAGATCTCTACAACAAGAATCATAAAACACTGCTGAAAGAAATCAGAGATAATACAACCAATGGAAAAATAATCCACGCTCGTGGACAGGAATAATCAATATTGTTAAAATGGTCATAATGTCCAAAGTAATTTATAGATTCAATGCTATTCCCATTAAGTTACCATTGACATTCTTCACAGAATTAGAAAAAAACTATTTTAAAATTCATGGAACCAAAAAAGAGCCCAAATAGCTAAGGCAATCCTAAGCAAAATGAACAAAGCTGGAGGCATCACATTATCCAACTTCAAACTATACTACAGGGCTACTGTAACCAAAACAGCATGGTACTGGTACAAAAACAGACACAGAGACAAATAAAGAAATCAGGCAGGAGGATCACCTGAGGTCAGGAGTTCCGAGACCAGCCTGACCAACATGGTGAAACCTCATCTCTACTAAAAATACAAAATTAGCCAGGCGTGGTGGCACATGCCTGTAATCCCAGCTACTCAGGAGGCTGAGGCAGGAGAATCACTTGAACCCAGGAGATGGAGGTTGCAGTGACTAAAGATCACGCCATTGCACGCCAGCCTGGGCAACAAGAGTGAAACTCCATCTCAAAACACAAAACAAAACAAACAAACGAAAAAGCTCAGAAATAAAACTGCACACCTACAACCATCTGATCTTCGACAGAGTTGACAGAAATAAGCAATGGGGAAAGGACTCCCTATTCAATAAATGGTGCTGGGGTAACTGGCTAGACATATGCAGACTATTTAAACTGGACTCCTTCCTTATACCATATACAAAAATCACCTTGAGATGGATTAAGGAGTTAAATGCAAAACCTAAAACTATAAAAACCCTGAAAGAAAACCTAGGCAATACCATTCTGGATACTGGCCCTGGCAAAGACTTCATGACGAAGGCGCCAAAAGCAATTGCAACAAAAACAAAACTTGACAAATGGGACCTAATTAAACTAAAGAGCTCCTGCACAGCAAAACAAAACAAAACAACCTATAAACAGATTGTATTAGTCAGGGTTATCTTAGAGGGACAGAACTAATAGGAGATATATATATATCCTATATATATATCCTATATAACCACACAATAATAGTGGGAGACTTCAACACCCCACTGACAATATTAGACATATAAATATATAAATATATATACATATATAAAAATAAAGGGGAGTATATTAAGTATTAACTTACAAGATCACAACGTCCCAAAATAGGCTGTCTGCAAGCTGAGGAGCAAGGAGAGACAGTCGGAGTCCCAAAACTGAAAAACTTGGAGTCCGATGTTCGAGGGCAGGAAGCATCCAACACAAGAGAAAGATGAAAGATGTAGGCTGCGAGGCTAGGCCTGTCTCTCTCCTTTTCTGCCTGCTTTGTATTTGCTGGCAGCTGATTAGATTGTGCCCACCAGATTAAGGGTGGATCTACCTTCCCCAGTCAACTGACTCAAATGTTAATCTCCTTTGGCAACACCCTCACACACACACACCCAGGATTAATACTTTGTATCCCTCAATCCAATCAAGTTGACACTCAGTATTAACCATTACACAGATTAAATAGATAACCTACAGAACTAAAGAAAATATTCGCAAACTGTACATCCCACAAAGGTCTAATATCCAGAATCTATAAGGAACTTAAATTAACAAGCAAAAACAATCCCATTAAAAAGTGGGCAAAGGATATGAACGGACACCTTTCAAAAGAAGACATATATACAGCCAACAAGCATATGAAAAAATGTTCAACGTCACGAATCACAAAAATTCAAATCAAAACCACAGTGAGATATCATCTCACACCAGTTTGAATGGCTATTAAAAAGTCAACAAAAATGTTGGCAAGGTTGCAGAGAAGAGGGAACACTTACAAACTGATGGTAGGAAGGTAAATTGGTTCAGCCATTGTGGAAAGCAATGTGGCAATTCCTCAGAGAACTTAAAACAGAATTACCATTCAACCCAGAAACCTCACTGTTGGGTATATACCCAGAGGAATATAAATCATCCTACCATAAAAATACATGCATACATATATTCATCACAGCACTATTCACAACAGCAAAGACATGGAATCAACGTAAATACCCAACAACAGTAATAGACTGGATAAAGAAAATATGGTACATATATTCCATGGAATACTACGCAGCCATAAAAAAGAAGAAAATGATGTCCCTTGCAGCAACATGTATGGAGAGGCAGGCCATTATACTAAGCAATCTAACACAGGAACAGAAAACCAAATACTGCATGTTCTCATTCCGTGTGTACTCAATGTGGAAGCTAAATATTGACTACACATGGACACAAAGAAGGGAACAACAGAAGTTGGGAGGGTGGGAGAAGGGAGAGGACTGAAAAACTACCTATCATGTACCATGCTTATTACCCGAGTGACAAAACAATCTGTACACTAAATCCCTGTAACACACAATTAACATATGTAACAACACTGTATATGTACTCCTGGACCTAAAATAGAAACTAAAAACACCTAAATCTCAAAATATTACAGTTTCACAAAACTGCATTCTAAAAAAAAAAAAAAAAAAGTTTTTATCCTATTGCTGTTACTACTTATCTATGTGATCTTAGACAAGGTATTAATGTGTTCTGTGTTCTTACCCTCTGTTCTAGTTGCTGTGTACAACAAATCAAAAAATGGATAATCAAATATGATAATATACATACAAGAGAATATTATTCAGCCTTAAAAAGGAAGGAAATTCTGACATATGCTGTAACATATATGAATCTTGAAGATACCATGCTAAATGAAATAAGTCACAAAAATACAAATACTGCAAGATTCCACTTATATGAGGAAGCATAGTCAAAATTTTGGAGCCAGAAAGAATAGTGGTTGCTAGGGCCTGGGAGAAGGGGAGGGGTATTACTTAATGGATAAAGTTTCATTTGTGCAAGATTGAAAGAATTATGGCAATGGATGGTGATGATGGTTGCATATTATGAATGTATGTAATATCACTGAACATCTCTTTAAAATTGTTTTAAGATGAGATGGGTATGGTGGCCCTCACTGGTAATCACTGCACTTTGGGAGGCCGAGGTAGGCAGATCACTTGAGCCCAGGAGTTCAAGACCAGGCTGGGCAACGTGGCAAACTCTACTAAAAAATACAAATTAGACAGGCATGGTGGTATACGCCTGTTGTCCCAGCTACTCGGGAGGCTGAGGTAGGAGGATCACTTTAGCCCAGGAGGTTGAGGCTGCAGTGAGCTGTGATAGCACCACTGCACTCCAGCCCAGGTGAGAGACGCTGTCTCCAAAAAAAAAAAAAAGGTGGGGGGGAAGTTAAGATGGTAATTTTCATATAATATGTATTGTACCACAACAAAAATTATTTTTTTAAAGAAATAACTGGCCGGGTGCGATGGCTCATGCCTATAATCCCAGCACTTTGGGAAGCTGAGGCGGGTGGATCATCTGAGGTCAGGAGTTCGAGACCAGCCTGGCCAACATGGGAAACCCTGTCTCTACTAAAAATACAAAAAATTAGCCGTGCATGGTGGTGGGCGCCTGTAATCCCAGCTACTCAGAGAATCACTTGAACCTGGGAGGCAGAGGTTGCAGTGAGCCAAGATCCCGCCATTGCACTCCAGCCCACGCAACAAGAGCGAAACTCAGTCTCAAAAATAAATAAATAAATAAATAAACAAACAAACTGGAAGTACTCAGGATGCCCTAAGTCACATGCATTCCAGAAGGTTAAAGATAAACCACAAAAATTCAAAGGACAACCACATTGGTGAAGTTATGAGGGGTCCATTGGTCTGGAGCATGCTAGGACTGCCCGTCACTAAAGGATAATTTATTTCACCTTGATCCTCCTACCATTAAAAAGAGATACAGCACTTTATAAGCTTCTGGATTTTAGAAACACAAATTGTAGATAGGAAAACTCCTTTGACCCATTTCTTATGTGGCTTCGATTTTAGTGGGGCCCAGAGTGAGGGAGTTCTGGAGCAAGTTCCAGCTTATAGTACAAATAACTTGACATTTAGGCCATATGACCTGGCAAATCCCATGATGCCAGAGACATTCCTGGTAGACAAGGATGCTACAGAGTCTCTGGCAAGCCCTGATTGCATAAGTCGTAACACAGACCTTTAGGTTTCTGGAGTTCAGTCAGTCTTTCCGCAGCAGATAACTAGTCACTATTTAGAGAGTAGCTCCTCACATCAGAGCACATCAAATATGTGACCAGAGCTATCCACCACGAGCTGGGTATTGTCAGATCCACCAAACCCAAAGAATAGACCAGCATAGTAATAACTCATGTTACATTCAGGATGGTGCCCAAGCAGTTCCTAGGGCTCCCACTTCCATGAAAAGGTGGCCCATGTAACTTACCTCCAAGACACCAGCACCTTTCCCTCAGCTCATGGCTTCGTTGGGGTTCACCACTACTATCAGGTGACAGAGGAGGAAAAAACCCCAGGCTTGGTTCACAGATAAATCAGCTTGGTATTTTACTGTAAACCAAAGACTGACTCCTGTCATATTAGCCTGAGTAGACTTGAAAGACAGTGATAAGGGAAAAGCTATCTAGTGGCCTGAGCTTCAATTCAAGCAATAAACGTGGTCAGCACTTTGCTCATGATGTAACATAAAATTAAATGCTCACCAGCCTTTATGTCATCTTTCTAGGCATTTAGCTTGCTGGAGGTGCATTTTCTAGTCCATTCCTCAGGACACACTCAACGGAAACACGTTTCCTGAATTCTTGCACATTGATAGTGTCTGAGGAGTTATTTTTATACTTAATCAGTTTTGGTAGATACAAAATCTTTTACTCACATTTTCTTTCTACAGATATCTTAAAGAGGCTATTCTTTTTCCTCCTGACATAGTGCTGCTGTTTTAACTCTTGCTCTTGTAAGTCATTTGCTGTTTTTGTCTAGTCAAACCCAAAGTTTGTATATTGCCATTGGTTGTCCCAGTATAATAATCTCAGGTAGGCAGGTTACTCTTCCAATGTGTAGTTCCAAATTTTTTTCATCAAAGTAGTCATTTGATTTTGTTCTGTATGTTGCATTTTTTCTGTCTCTAGAGTTTGTCATACCCCTACTAATCCTTTTTATCTCTTTTCTTTCTGATTTCTAAAAGTCCTCCATTTTTATCTTTCATTTCTTTCAGGGCATATTTGTTGTTCATCAGCTGTTGTTTATTCTAGTCTTAATTTATGAGTGATTTTCCTCTATTACTAATATTTTCCCAAGTTCTTCAATTTTATTTTTGTTGTTCTTTCATATCTTGTATGATTTTCTAAATGTCTTAAAACTCAATTTTAAGTACTACTCTATAGCTTCTATCCATTTATGGGCATGCCTTTCTGGTGTGCTTTCAATGTCTACAGGGATGTTATTTTCTTCCTTATACTCTTTTTTTTTTTTTAAACAACCTTGCATGATTATAGTTTCACGTTATTTTTGTTTGAAATCAGCTTCTCTGAGCTTTTAAAAGGAGGCTTAGTTCAGGGTAACTTTCCTAACATCACAGATATTCCACTTTTGTTGTTTTTATATAGTGTTCAAAAATAGGACAGCTCGCTTTCTGAAATTTTCCTGGATCTTTTAAAATAAATGACAGATACAAAGATGGGTAAGATATGATACCAAGAGAAATAACAAAATATAGCAAACAAATATTTTTAGCCCAAAAGCAAACTTCACAGTCCATGAAGGCCTATGCAAATAAATAAAACACCCCCTCCAATAAACAACCCTTTTAATAAAATGTGTATTAATTCAAATACAAATGCACGACTTTTAAAATGGAATTTAGTAGCCAGTTCTACATTGAATAATTGAGTTCTGCACATTATGAAATAGGATATAAAATATAATCCTAAACTGGAAGAAAAAGACTTCAATGTAAAAGTTTTCAGATGAAAATATACTTTATAAATGAATCTTCATTCATGCCAGTACATTCCTTAGTATTACTTAGTAATACTTCCCAGCTCTTTAGGAGGCCGTGGTGGGTGAATCACTTGAGTTCAAGAGTTCAATATCAACCTGGCCAACATGGTGAAATCCTGTCTCTACTAAAAATACAAAAATTAGCCAGGCATGGTGGCACACGCCTGTAGTCCCAGCTAATTGGGAAGCTGAGGCACAAGAATCACTTGAGCCCAGGAAGTAGAGGCTGCAGGGAGCCAAGATCGCACCACTGCACTCCAGTATGGGTGACAGAGCAAGACTCTGTCTCAAAAAAAAAAAAAAGATATTAATTATGTTCAGTGGGATACTGACATTGTAATTCCATGTAGAAATATTCTTTTTTGATATATCCTCACGTATTTAGAGTAAAATGACATCTTATCTGGGATGTGCTTTAAACAAAATAAAAGGGGAAGAAAAGAAACAAGTATGGCAAAATTTAATGGTAATTAAAGCTGGTATATAGTGGTTCATACATATTTTCTCTTTCAATGAATACTTAAAGCTTTTTATAATAAATCACCCGTTCAAAAAATGTTCAATACATATTGATATCATTTGGATATCTGTCCCCTCCAAATCTCATGTTGAAATATGGTCCCCGATGTTGGAAGTGGGGACTAGTGGGAGATGTTTAGATCATGGGGGCAGATCCCTCATGAATGGCTTGGTGTCCTCCCTGCAGTAATGAGTTCATGTGAGATCTGGTTATTAAAAAGAGTCTAGAACTTCCTTCTTCCTGCTCTCTTCCTCTCTTTCACCATGTGATACACTCACTCTTCTTTACTTTCCTCCACAAGTAAAGCATCATGCTTCTTGTACAGCTACAAGCCAATTAAACCCTGAGCCAAATAAACCTCTTATTTTTAATAAATTATCCAGCCTCAGGTACTCCTTTATAGCAATGCAAACAGACTAATACACATATCATTGACAATGTTTATTATCAAGAAACTTTAGGTTTTTTAAAAGAATGCTCGTTTTAGAATACACCAAGAGGACACTCTGTGACAGGACATATACAAACAAGGATAATTAAAATATTAAATACTATCTAAATTAAAAGACCATAATTCAAATTGCTAATTATAATATTTGTGTCGGTAGAAATAACTATAGTTCCCCTTCATGAAATTCACCCCCACGTTCTCATGAAGACTATGACGTCTCACCACAATTTCAGTTATTTAATTTACAATAATCAATGCTGAGTTTTCTGTGCTGAAGCATGCACTGTTACAGAAAGCACAAAATCCTATTTACAGGGATTTTTAGTTTTCTTTAAAATGTATCTCAAGCATCTTTTAAAGTGCGAGCTACAAATAGGCTGTATGCTTAATGAAAAAGGCTTCTTTCTAAAAGAAGTATGAGATAGCTATCCAATACTGCAGGAACAGTTATATAACTAACCGAAGGAACCAGCAGCACTCTGCTAACTCTGTTTTAGTGTAGCAACCTCCTTCTTGGTGTTCTACTACCAGCCAAACATGTACTCCATTGCTTTGGATACAAGACTTTCATCTTTTTTTGGCGTTTGTCTGTCAGAAATAACCTATTAAAAAACACAAAAAAAACGGTTAGGTTATTGTTACTTCAGTGTCACAGTCAATTCTAGAATTGCTCATTTAAAAGAGAAACACCAAAATGCATTTATAGCACTAAATTGTATATTTTTGTATTTTTAGTAGAGACGGGGTTTCACCGTGTTAGCCAGGATGGTCTCGATCTCCTGACCTTGTGATCCGCCCGCCTCGGCCTGCCAAAGTGCTGGGATTACAGGCATGAGCCCCTGCGCCTGGCCTGAACTGTATATTTTTAAAATTAAAATATGGACTTAGAATATCCTTATGCTTTTAAGAATGCCAAAATTTTATTCCTTTGGCAAAGCAAATAACATCTGTTTCTTAAATTAGAAAATTGAATAGCTGGGCGCAGTGGCTCAGGTCTGTAATCCCAGCACTTTGGGAGGCCAAGGTGGGCAGATTACTTGAGGTCAAAAGTTTGATACCACCCTGGCCAACATGGCCCCATCTCTACTAAAAATACAAAAAATTAGCTGGGCGTGGTGGCATGTGCCTATAATCTACTCAGGAGGCTGAGGCAGGAGAATCACCTGAACCCAGGAGGCAGAGGTTGCAGTGAGCTGGGATAGCGCCACTGTACTCCAGCCTAGGTAACAGAGAGACATTCTGTCTCAAAACAAAAGAAAGAAAAATTGAATAACAAAAGCTGCACAGAATGGGAAATTTAAAATAACAGTAATAGAACCTAAAGAAAAAAACAGTTCTAGAATAATCTCCAAATTTCAGAGGAAGTCAAAAAACTGAACTACCACTATCTGCCCTACTAAAGCACAAGTGTTTCATGTACTGTGTGTTTCAGGACCTGTTTCTGCAGCTGGTTAAGTTCGAACACTTGGCTAGTCAGTAGGAGACAATAATATACCAAATGAGGTCATAATACTTCTACCATTCTTCAAAGAACATAATTAACTTCTTTAAGCTTTTTTGAAGTGAGAAATTTTTTTCTGTCTGGAGGTTGGTCAATGTCTTCATTTAAATAACCAAAGCTACTCCAACCTAAGGTTCTGCACTTTGGATACCATCAATTTAGTCATCAATTTAATAGAGTTTTAATGCGCCCTCATGTCAAAGATGCACACAGGATACATTTCATATGTATGCAAATATAACTTAGAAAAAGCTAAAACAACTCTCAAAAAATTTAAAGGAATGGCAAATAAATTTTTTTTTAATTCATGATAACTTTCCAATTGGCCAAGATGTTAACTTTAAAGCAGAAAACTTTTAAGCGTAAAGGTTTCATCAAGGTAATAGCCTCCTCAGGAAACATTTAATGGCATACAAATCAATACAATGAAAAAGTTAAGCATGCTATGCACTCAGCCATTAAAGTACATCTTTTTTTATCCAATCCTTAAAATACCTGATAATCACTAGTAGAGGCTTTGTATGCTGTAGCAAGAGGTCTCATGGTAGAAATCCTAGGAGTACTTCCAGGTTGTGTTGGTGTACCTAGAGTTTTGATTGGTGGTGTAAAGGCTAAAGATGGAGATGATAAAGCACATCTGTCACTGCTTTCCATAACACTCTGGAGAAACAAAGAAATAACTCCTTTGTTTATAAACATAATACATATCATCCAGTATTACATCCTACTTAGAAAATTTAATTAAAAGACAAAGATGAAATACTTTATTTGCTCTAATTAAACTTGCAAATAATTTCAGGCTTGAGAAAATATTTGCTTCTTAGGTAGCATTTGAGATTGAATGCTCAGCCAGAAATCTCACTTCAGTGACCTCAAACAATCTCAATACAACTATAGTCCACAAAAATAAGAATTTCCTAAAACACTATGAAAAATCAGCAAGGACAAAAAAATTCTTAGGGAAACCTGGATTGGAAAGAATCAAACTCCAATGCTATTTAGCACTTAGTTACCCCAAATATTCTTCTGGCCTCTGCAAACATTTGTTACAGCACAGTATTATAACTATATAACTACACTGATATAACAGATTTTAAGAATAGGAACCACATCTTGCTTTGTTCATTAATGTGTGTATACTAGCACCAAGCACAATGCCTGGAATGTAGTACAAGTTCACATATACTTAAAGAATGTTCACAATGATTTAACAAGCCACAAAGAACAGTTTAAATTGTACTCTGTACTATTTAATGAGTATATATAGAATAATTTTAAAATAGTTTTAAACAGAAATATTTTGAAACGAAAACCTTTGACATTTAAAAGTTAACTATCAGTTAACATTAATATGAACTAATTCATTCTGAAATAGTACCATTCCATTTAAGTACTTTAAAGAATCTGGTATCGCTTTGCACAAGAAAGAGAATGGATTAGTAGTCAAGAGACCTAAAATCTAGGCCTCACCTTTAACAACTCTGGACAAGTTACTTAAGCCCTCTCAGTTTCTTTATCTGAAAAATGAAGAGGTGAGGACAGATTACCTCTAAATTCTAAACTCTATGATTAAATACCTTCGGCTTACCACAAAGAGTACTATAAACATCATCACATTTTACAAACTAAGAAAAACAGACACAGTGAAACCAAGTGACACAACCACCAATTTCAATCCTTGGTCTTGTGCTCTTCAAATAGATTAAGCTACTTTGCTTACATCACCAATAACTTACTTTGTCAATACATGGTTTTACACCAATCATGATGGATTCTCCAAAAATCCTCCCATCTTTGCTTAAGGCCTTCCGAGCCTGCAGTTTAGATTGATAACGAATATGCATCCAATTTCCTGTATTAGACATCTGCAAAGAATAAAACTGTCTCTTAAAATAGAAAATATATAAAATCTACATCTAATGAATTCTACTAGAAAATAGGAACATGTTAAGATAAATTTACTTCCATTCCGTATTTGATGCCTTGTAAAAAGCTGTAAAGTTCAACAAAAATCGTATTTAGAACAGCTTCAACAATCTCTCAATTCTCTACAATCAACATGTACATATTCTCTGAAAGTAAGATACTTCTCAAAATATAATGTTTATTGTAAAGAGATCAAAGCAACACTTGCCATAAAGTTATTTAAAACTACTCAATTTGATTTTGTATAGGAGTTAAGTCAATCTCTAGCAACAAAAAAGGATTTGTTACTTATAACTTGTAGCACAAGGTAAGATAATTTTTTAAATTTTAGAGCTATAAAGCTCTAAAAACTCTAAAAGCTCAGGAACTGCCTCCTACTTCTTTTATCCCCAATAAAAGCAGCTCAAATTGGAAAACAGTAATATAATACTTGGTATAATCTATCTTTTTTAAGACTGTAAACTATTTAAGAAAGGAGGTGAGAGGAGGTGGATTTTCAAACTCTCACTTCTCCATATCTTCTCACTATATCTCTTTTTGTCAAAAACTATGCAACTTCCAGCCTTCCAGACTTCAAAGGATGTATTATATCAAAACTTAAAAAAAAATTTAAGTTTAAAAAAAACCCACAAAATTCAGAAGCAGTTTCTCTCAATTCACAACTTATCCCTCTTTAGTCAAAACTCTGAACTGAAAAAAATTAAGCCTTACCACATGTTTTAAGATATTCCCATACTGTGCAAATTGTAGTAATATGTAGGAAGCAGATGCTTGAGGAAACCTGAAAAAAAGAGTTGTCCAAAGAAAACAGTCAGCTTCTACTATCAATGTGAATGCAAATTACTACAAGATAATGTTTCAAGATAAATGGCCCCCAACTGTCTAGAACGTTAACAGGAGAGTGCTGATCATCCTGTTTTCCCCGATATGGGCTAATTCTGTCAGTGACTAGTCACTCAAAAGCAAATACCTTAAAGTTAGTCTTATCCTGCCATTCTTCTCCATCCTCAGATTCTACCTCTGAAATCTCTAAAAATGCTACTCTCATTGCCATTATCCAGGTCTTAGAAAAAAAACTATAAAGTTGCAGTTCTATATATAATTTATTTCAATATGTGTACGTTAATATGTAATATATTTAGGCATACTATGGTTATGAAAAGATAAAGAATTTTAAATTATAAACGAATCATTATACATTGAGCATCACTTAAAAATTCTGAAATTTAGTTTCATAACAAAGAGAAAATTCAGCATCAATATTTATGGTATAGAATCACTTAAAAGGACAGTTACCAAAATTTGATTAGCCATATCTCTGCATGAGAAAATTCTAAGTAATTTTTACTTTCTTCTTTATAAAGTTCTGTATGGTTTGGATATTTTACAATGACATATTATTCTTTTATAGTCTTAACAATAAAGCTGTTTTCAATTTGAAAACAATAACCACTACCAATAGCATAGAAATGGCTATCTAACTTCAGTTATCTGAAGACTGAATTAGAACCCTAAAGAAAAAAAAAATTCGAGTCTCAAAAATAAATCAGAAACCAAACACATTAAAAATCTATGTGAGGCTGGGCACAATGGCTCACACCTGTAATACCAACCAGCACTTTGGGAGGCTGAGGTGGGTGGATCACTTGAGGTCAGGAGTTCGAGACCAGCCTGGCCAACCTGGTGAAACCCCGCCTCTACTAAAAATACAAAAAATCAGCTGGGCATGGTGGCGGGCGCCTGTAGTCCCAGCTACTCAGGCGGCTGAGGCAGAAGTATCGCTTGAACCTGGGAAGGAAAGGTTGCAATGCGCCGAGATCGTGCCACTGCACTCCAGCTGGGTGACAGAGTAAGACCTCATCTCAAAATAAATTAATTAATTAAATAAAATCTATATGAGTAAAATATTCACTGCAATCAGAACTGAAAATTCATTTGTATAAAATCTGGACATGAAATTTCTAACCACAAAGAAAAACAACAAATAGGTTGGGTGCCTACAGGGCAGAGATAAAACAAAAATGAAAAGAAGAAAGAATGGCTGCAAGTGAGGGAAGTACTTAAGAAATAAAACATAATTCTAAAACTCTTGGACCACTTTGAGTAGAAACTTACATTCTAGTACTCTATAGCAGAATCACCCAAAACAATGAATATTTCATAACCCTAAGTCAGTAGGAAAAAGTTAAACTACCAAAGAAAGAACATATATAATGCATCCTTTAGAGGTACTTCCCCATAAATGATCAAAATAAAATACTTTATCCCTTAAAGGAGAATGCTTCAGTTCTTGAAATTAAAGTCAGAGAGGGTTATTAAAACACGAAAGTAAAAAAAATAAACAGCTGGGAGAGTTAATGTCTGAATACGAAAAAATACTAGGAGTGCTTCAAGTAATTTGTCTAATTACTGGAAATCTTAAAAGTTAAACCACTACTACTGAGCCTGAAAAACAGATTTAAGAGAGGGTACCTATTTTCAAAAACATGCAGCCAAGCTGGCTCATGCCTGTTATCCCAACTACTCATGAGGCTGAGGTAGAAGGATTGTTTGAGGCCAGGAATTGGAGGCTGCAGTGAGCTATGATCATGCCACTGCACTCCAGCCTAGATAACAGAGAGATTGTCTCAAAAAAAAAAAAAAAAGCCATTTTATGAGAGACTATAAAAATGTAAATGTAAAAGAAGAAGAAGAAAAAAAACACACCAGCCCAATTGCTATGGATATAGGACTGAGTATGGACTTTCTAGAGAACAACGGAATGCAATGACCCGCTTTTTACCCAAATAGAAATCAATAACACATAAAATCTCTCTGGAAACATACACAAAAAACAGATGGCAATCACTGCCTTAAAGAGGAGGAAAACTAGCTTGGGACAAAAGCAAAAGGGAAAACTTCATTGTACATTCTTACATACCTTTTGAATTTTTAATTTTAAATAAATTCAATACATAAAATCCACTAAACATTTACTACGCACCTTTCTTCCTTCAAGGAGCTCGTGTTATTTTTATGTTTTTTAAACCCAAAAAATATATAATAAATACATTCCAGTATCAGCATGTGATACAGTTCGGCTGTGTCTCCAACCAAATCTCAACTTGAATTGTATCTCCCAGAATTCCCATGTGTTGTGAGAGGGACCTGAGAGAGGTAATTGAATCATGGTGGCTGGTCTTTCCTATGCTATTCTCATGATAGTAAGTCTCACAAGATCTGACGGGTTTATCAGGGGCTTCCGCTTTTGCTTCCTCATTTTCTCTTGATGTCACTATGTAAGTACCTTTTGCCTCCCGCCATGATTCTGAGGCCTCCCCAGCCATGTGGAACTGTAAGTCCAATTAAACCTTTTTTTCTTCCCTGTCTCAGGTATGTCTTTATCAGCAGCATGAAAATGGACTAATACAGTAATTGGTATCAGTAGAGTGGGGCATTGCTGAAAAGATACCCAAAAATGTGGAAGTGACATTGGAACTGGGTAATAGGCAGAGGTTGGAACAGTTTGGAAAGCTCACAAGAAAATGTGGGAAGTTTGGAACCTCCCAGAGACTTGTTGAATGGCTTTGACAAAAATGCTGATAGTGATATGAACAATAAGTTCCAAGCTGAGGTGGTCTCAGATGGAGATGAGGAACTTGTTGGCGACTGGAGCAAAGGTGACTCTTGTTATGTTTTAGCAAAGAGACTGGTGGCATTTTGCCCCACCCTAGAGATTTGTGGAACTTTGACCTTGAAAGAGATGATTTAAGGTATCTGGTGGAAGAAATTTCTAAGCAGCAAAGCATTCAAAAGGTGACTTGAGTGCTATTAAAAGCCTTCCATTTTAAAGGGGAAACACAGCATAAAAGTTCAGAAAATTTGCAGCCTGACAACGCAGTAGAAAAGGAAAACTCATTTTCTGAGGAGAAATTCAAGCTAGCTGCAGAAATTTGCATAGCTAGAAAGGAGCCTAATGTTAATGCCCAACAGCATGGGGAAAATGTCTCTAGGGCATGTCAGAGCCCTTCAAGACAGCCAATCCCATCACAGGCCTGGAGGCCCAGGAGGAAAAAGCGGTTTTGTGGTCCAGGCCCAGGGTCCCCATGCTGTGTGCAGCCTAGGGACTTGGTGCCCTGTGTCCCAGCCCCTCCAGCCGTGGCTGAAAGGGGACACTGTAGAGCCTGGGCTGTGGCTTCAGAGAGTGGAAGCCCCAAGCCTTGGCAGCTTCCACATGGTATTGAGCCTGTGGGTGCACAGAAGTCAAGAATTGAGGTTTGGGAACCTTCACCTAGATTTCAGAAGATGTATGGAAATACCTGGATGCCTAGGCAAAATTGTGCTGCAGGGGTGGGGCCCTCATGGAGAACCTCTGCTAGGGCAGTGCAGAAGGGAACTGTGGGGTCAAAGCTCCCACACAGGGTCCCTACTGGGGCACTGCCTAGTGGGGCTGTGAGAAGAGGGCCACCATCCTCCAGTCCCCAGAATGATAGATCCACTGACAGCTTGCACTCTGTGCCTGGAAAACCCACACACTCAATGCCAGCACGGGAAAACAGCCAGGAGGGAGGCTGTACCCTGCAAAGCCACAGGGGCGGAGCTGCCCAAGACCATGGGAACCCACCTCTTGCATCACCGTGACCTGGATGTGAGACGAGGAAGTCAAAGGAGATCATTTTGGAGCTTTAAAATTTGACTGCCCCTCTGGATTTTGAACTTGCATGGGGCCTATAACCCCTCTGTTTTGGCCAATTTCTCCCATTTGGAATGGCTGTATTTACCCAATTCCTATAACCCCACTGTATCCAGGAAATAACTATCTTGCTTTTGATTTTACAGGCTCATAGGTGGAAGGGACTTGCCTTAACTCAGATGAGACTTGGGACTGTGGACTTTTGGGTTAATGCTGAAATAAGACTTTCAGGGGTGTGTTGGGAAACCATGATTGGTTTTGAAATGTGAGGACATGAGATTTAGAGGGGCCAAGGACGAAATGAAATGGTTTGGCTGTGTCTCCACCCACATCTCAACTCAAATTATATCTCCCGGAATTCCCATGTGTTGTGGGAGGAACCCAGGGAGAGGTAATTGATTCATGGGGGCCAGTCTTTCCTGTGCTATTCTCATTATAATGAATAAGTCTCACGAGATCTGATGGGTTTATCAGGGGTTTCCGCTTTTGCTTCTTCCTAATTTTCTCTTGACACCGTCATGTAAGAAGTGTCTTTCACCTTCCACCATGATTCTGAGGCCTGTCCAGCCATGGAACCCTAAGTCCAATTAAACCTCTTTTTCTTTCCAGTTTCGGATATGTCTTTATCAGCACGAATACAGACTAATACAGTATGGCAAATCATACTTTCAGAAACAAACTTTATATTTTCGTAGAGTGTAAATATCAGCTTGAATATCAAAAGACCCAAGTTTTGCTAATAATAACTAGATGTGAACTGCTGAATAAATCACTTAATCTGCCTACACCTCAGTTTCCTCACCTGTAAAATAAAACATTATACAATATGATCTCTAAGGAGTTTTACTGTGATAGATATATATACATACAAAATGGAATACTCAGCAGTAAAAAGGAATTAATTAATGGCATTTGCAGCAACCTGAATGGGACTGCAAATTATTCTAAGTAAAGTAACTCATTTATTCTAAGTGAAGTAACTTAGGAATGGAAAACCAAACGTCGTATGTTCTCACTCATAAGTGGGAGCTAAGCTATGATGATGCAAAAGCATAAGAATGATGCAATGGACTTTGGGGACTCGGGGGAAAGGGTGGGAAAGGGGTGACAGATAAAGACTACAAATTGGGTTCAGTGTATACTGCTCAGGAGATGGGTGCCCCAAAGTCTCACGAATCATGTAAAGAACTTACTCATGTAACCAAATACCACCTGTTCCCCAAAAACCTATGGAAATAAAAAAAATTTTTTTTTAAAAAGGCATTTTAAAGTTTTTTTGGACCTAAAAATCTATTCAAAAATGTAACAAGGACTGTCATACTCTGTTTCTATTAATATTCAATATTTTGTGGACTAGAATCAACCCTGTGACATTGTGTGTGTGTGTGTGTGTGTGTTTTTAAATGTTCATTCTGTTAATTCAAAACTGGTGAATTCCACTAGATGCAGAGAACCAGTCACTAGAAAAAGGGGAAGGAGTTCCCTAAGTCTAAAGGGACAACTGTGTTCCATCTAGCAAATATGCTTGAGAGAAAATAATTTGGGAAGAAATAAACAGACAAATTATTTAAAAAACTACAAACAAATATCAAACTCTAGTTAATGACATGCATGCTCAAGTGTCAGGGTAATATGTATTGATGTCTACAACTTATTATGAAATGTACCAACAAAAAGAATGAATTGATAGATGGATAAATGACAAAGCAAATGTAGCAAACTGTTAACGATAGAACCTAGGTGGTAGTAATATGGGTGTTTGCTATGCACTTCTTTCCATTTTACTGTATGTTTGATTATATTCATTATAAAATGTTAGGGTGGGGTTTTTAAAAGGCAAATGATCTGCAAACCTTACCCAAATACAGTCACCCAAGAGTCATCGAGGTGATCTTCTGAAGTCAAAGAATCTCCTTGAGTATAAAAAGGATCCAACTGGGCAGGAGATAATGTCGTCTTTCGTGGCTGACCGATACTTGCTGGACTAAACATACTTTGCCCTATATTAGTATATTTAGCAAGTTAGTTGCCAGTGTAAACACCTCGATTGATTCTAAATCAAAAATCTTAGTTTTAAATGATAAAGTCTAATAAAGTTGGCAATTACATAAACAGTTCAAAACATACAACTGTGGTCAAATAGCAATTTCATGCTACCATACAATTAGAGGAAGTAATAATTGGGCATAGTTTATAATTCTGCAAATGTTTTATTATGTATGATAAATTATCTAAATGTTTTATTAAGCATGTCTGGTTAAGCTGACACCAGAAGGATATCCCAGGCAACCTCAAAGACTTCTGTTGGTTTCATCTTCCAAACCTACCACTTTCATCACAGCACCTCTGCCTTAAGAACATGTAAAAATGTATTACCCACAGAACAAAATCCGAATGCCATATAAAATATACAATATCTACCCTACCCCTTAAAATGTGAATGCAATTTTCTTTTATTCAGGTCATTTCTTTCTAAAATGTCTTATCCTTTTATTTCTTATTCTTCAGTAACAGCCATCAATTGAGTACTACTGTGTGTCCAACATGCCATGCTAAACACTTTATAAAGTTCATTTTATCTCAGAAGCAATGTCCAATTAAGGCTATACATTTGTGAGAAGCAAAGACTATTTCCCTTTCATCTTCACAGTAGCAATAATGATTTACTCATTCAAAACATATTTTTTCAGCACTTAAATATGCACCAAGCATCAACCTAGGTATTGAAGGTATAGCAGTAAACACATTAGACAAATAAAAAATCCATCCCTATTGGAGCCTACATTCTAGAGAAAGAGAGACAAATAAGTAAATACTTAATGTGCTACAAAACTAAAAATCCTACAGAGAAAAAAAAATAAAGCAGAGAAGGGAGACAGGGCCAATTTGTGTGGGTGGGTTAAATGAAAAAGGATTCCACTGAGGTGCGTTAAAGCAAAAACCTGAAGGACAAGGGAAGCAAAACAATATTTGAAGAAGTGAACATTTTGTGGAGAAAATAATAAAACAAAGGCCATGAGGAAAGACATGACTGGTCTTAGATGAACGCAAGAAGGCCACTGTTTGCACAGTGAGGGGGATGTGAGATGAGAACAAGGAGATGAGAGGAGAGAGGCAGCAATATGCCGGATCATGAAGAAAAACCTTATAAAGCCACTGTAAAAGCTAAAGCTCTGAGCGAGGTAGAAAACCAACAGAAAAATCTGAGCAAGCGTGACATAACAGGACTAAAACTTTGATAGTAAAAGGTAGCATTTTAAGGGCCAGGCCAGTGGCTCACGCCTGTCATCCCAACACTTTGGGAGGCCAAGGCGAGCGGATCATGACGTCAGGAGTTTGTGACCGGCTTGGCCAACATGGTGAAACCCCATCTCTACTAAAAACACAAAAATTAGCCAGGTGTGGTGGTGCATGCCTGTAATCCCAGCTCCTCTCAAGGCTGAGGCAGGAGAATCTTTTGAACCCGGGAGGCGGAGGTTGCAGTGAGCTGAGATAGCACCACTGCATTACAGCCTGGGTGACAGAGAGACTCTGTCTCAAAAAAATAAAAAAAAAAAAAGGTAGCATTTTATTAAGTGATTATTATACTTTACGAGTGTAATTTTATTTAATTTTAACAATCCTACAAAAGGTCCAATTAGTCCATTTAACAAATTAGGAAACAGGATAATATTAAATAACATCCAGAAGGTTAGTTGGAATTCCAATCCAGGCAATCGGAATCCAAAGCATGAGCTCTGAGGCAGTAATCTAGTTAACATGTTTATTTCCTGTGGCGGTACAACAAGTGTGGTCTGGAGATTCTTGGCTCCCCCAGGACTCTCTCATGAGATCAGCCAACTCAAAATTATTTTCACAAAAACATGAAGTTTCATTTGCCTTTTTCTCAGTCTCTTATTAGTGTACAATGGAGTTTTCCAGAGGCAACTTCATGTGATTCAACAGACTCAGGTTGAACAGAGAAGCAGATTCATGAGAATTCACAGGTATTTTATTAAGCCAGACACTAAAAAGATTTTTAAAACAAAAACAATGTCACTCTTCCTGCAAATCTTTTTTTCTTTAGAAAATAGTTACTGTTCACTTCAAAAAAGATTATGTTTATATGAAATAGCTTTATTTTTAAATGAGTTAATACTTAAATTTTAAATTTTGTCTTAATTTTGAATGCAGTAAATATTGATAGCTATAATCTATATAAACAAAAGCTCTTTAATTTTTAAGAGTATAAACAAGGTAAAAACTACAAAACTAAGACGTTTGAGAACCACTGTTCTACAGGTCAATGCGCATGAGTCACGCTCCATTTTTATTGATTTTCTACAGGCTACTTAACATATTCTAACTATTGTATGTATCTCCTGACTTGCCATTTATCCTTAATTCCCAAATGAGTTGAAAACCATTCTAACTCATTCCAAAGTGTTTATAGTCACATGGATTTCTCCAAGTATGTTCTTAAGAAACAAAAAAGATTATCTATAGAAGGTGGGGGGAAAAGCTACTGTGATAAAAAGCTTGGCTTTGCACTGTGGCTCATGACTGTAATCCCAGCGCTTTGGGAGGCCAAGTTAGGAGTTCAAGACCAGCCTGGGCAACATGGCAAAACCCTATCTCTACTAAAAATACAAAAAATTAGCTGGGCGTAGTGGTGTGTGCCTGTGGTCCCAGCTATTTGAGAGGCTGAGATGGAAGGACCACTTGAGCCTGGGAGGTGGAGGTTACAGTGAGTCAAGATCATGCCACTGCACTCCAACCTAAATGACAGAGTTTAAGACTCCATCTCAAAATATATCTATAGATATATTTAATAAAAATAACCTGTTAAAGAAGTGGGCAAAGAACATGAATAGACATTTTTCAAAAGACATACAAATGGCTAAGAGGTATATGAAAAAATGCTCAACATCACTAATCATCAGAGAAATGCAATTCAAAACTACATCATCACCTTACCCTAGTCAGAATGGCTATTGTTAAACAAAAAAACAAACAGATGCTGGCGAGGATGCAGAGAAAAGAGAACTCATACACTGTTGGTGAGAATGTAAATTAGTACAACCTCTATAGAAAGCCGTATGGAGATTTCTCAAAGAACTAAAAATAGAACTACCATTCAATCCAACAATTTCTCTTACTGGGTATCTAACCAAAGGAAAAGAAATAATATAACAAAAAGATAGCTGGACTCATAAGTTTATCACAGCACTATTCACAATAGCAAAGATATGGAATCAACTAAGGGTTCAACAATGGGTGAATGAATAAAGAAAATGTGGTGTATATATACAACGGAATATTATTCAGCCATTAAAAGGAAAGGAATCAATTTTGCAGCAACATGGATGGAACTGGAAGTCAGTATCTTCAGTGAAACAACCCAGGCACAGAAAGACAAACATCACATATGCTCACTCATAAGCGAGTGCTTAAAAAAGTACTCACAAAAATCAGTAGCATTTCTATACACCAATAACATTCAAGCTGAGAACCAAATCAAAAATGTAATCCCATTTACAATAGCCACATATCAAAAAAAAAAATTAAAATACCTAGGAATACATCTAACCCAGGAGGTGAAAAATCTCTACAAGGAGAACTACAAAGCACTGATGAAAGAAATCACAGATGACACGAATGGAAAAACATTCCACGCTCATAGATTAGAAGAATCAGCATCATTAAAATGACCATATTGCCCAAAGGAATTCAACACAATTCCTATCAAATAACCAACATCATTTTTCACAGAATTATAAAAAAACTATTCTAAAATTCACAGGGAAGCAAGAAGAGCCCAAATAGCCAAAGCAATCCTAAGCAAAAAGAACAAAGCCAGCAGCATCATATTACCTGACTTCAAACTATGGGACTACAGTAACCAAAACAGTATGGTACTGGTACAAAAATAGGTACACAGACCAATGAAACAGAATGGAGAACCCAGAAACAAAGTCACACACCTACAAACAATGGATCTTCGACAAAGTTGGCAAAAATAAAAAATGGATAAAGGATGCCTTATTCAATAGATGGTGCAAGGAAAACTAGCTAACCATATGCAGCCTGCCTCTCACCATATAAAAAAATTAACTCAAGATGAATTGAAGACTTAAATGTAAGACCTCAAACTACAAAAATTCTAAAAGAAAACCTTGAAAAACCTCTTCTGGACATTGGCCTAGGCAAAGACTTTACGACTCATATCGCAAAAGCAAATACAACAAAAACAAAGATTGACAAGTTGGACCTAATTAAACTAATGACTTCCTGCACACAAAAGAAACTATCAAAAGAATAAATCAACAACCTACAGAATAGGAGAAAACATGTGCAAAGTATGCATCCAACAAAGGCATCTGTAAGGAACTTAAATTAACAAGAAAAAAAAACATTAAAAAGTGGGCAAAGGACATGAACAGGCACTTCTCAAAAGAAGACATGCAGGTGACCGACAAACATGAAAAAATGTTCAATGTCACTAATCATCAGAGAGACTGCAATTCAAAACCACAATGTGATACCATCTCACACCAATCAAAATGGCTACTATTAAAAAGTCAAAAAATAGGCCAAGCGCAGTGGCTCACATCTGAAATCCTAGCACTTTGGGAGGCCAAGGCGTTTGGATCACCTGAGGTCACGAGTTCGAGACAAGCCTGGACAACATGGCGAAACCCCATCTCTACTAAAAATACAAAAACTAGCCGGGCATGGTGGCGGGTGCCTGTAGTCCCAGCTACTCAGGAAGCTGAGACAAGAGAATTGCTCAAATCCGGGGAGT
This sequence comes from Pan troglodytes, assembly GCF_028858775.2. Lineage (NCBI taxonomy): Eukaryota > Metazoa > Chordata > Mammalia > Primates > Hominidae > Pan > Pan troglodytes. The sequence continues at coordinate 85,182,920 of NC_072411.2, read as the reverse complement.
AGAGGTTGCAGTGAGCCAACATCGTGCCACTTCACTCCAGCCTGGGTGACAGTGAGACTCCAACTTAAAAAAAAAAAGGTCAAAAAATAAGAATGTAAGAATGTTGATGAGGCTGCAGAGGGAACCCTTATATGCTGTTGGTGGGAGTGTAAATTAGTTCAGCCTCAACAGAAAGCGGTTTGGAGATTTGTAGAACTCAAAATAGCACTACTATTTGAACATCTTGTTGTCTAGTAAGGTCTAGAATAGTGTTCTGGATAAAATATATTCTTCAATAAGCTTAATAGATGTGAGGTGATCTGAAAAATATTTTTCCTAAAGGAAAGTGTACATTGATAGGTTAAATTAGATTAGTTCTAGTTTCTAAATTTGAATTCAAAGGAGTCTAGGAACTCAAATTGTTTAGCAACCCTAAAGAAGTAAGATTTTTGAAATACTTTTTTTTTTGAGACAGAGTCTCACTCTATTGCCCAGGCTGGAGTGCAGTGGCGCGATCTCAGCCCACTGCAACCTCCGCCTCCTGGGTTCAAGCGTTTCTCCTGTCTCAGCTTCTGGAGTAGTTGGGATTACAGGTGTGTGCCACCACACCCAGTTAATTTTTGTATTTTTAATAGAGACGAGGTTTCACCAGGTTGGCCAGGCTGGTCTCGAACTCCTGACCTCAGGTGATCCGCCTGCCTTGGCCTCCCAAAGTGCTGCAATTACAAGCATGAGCTACCATGCACAGCAGATTTTTGAAATTCTTAAGTGATTATATTTTTTCTCTTCAGTTAGAATGATATTATTGCATTGTAGTTTTTACTTGATAACTCTTTTGATCCTGTCCAGGCTGTAGTTTTGTTTTGATATCATTTGGAGGCAAGATGTGGACATCATTCCTAGAAGTCTGTTAGACTTGACTTTATAAATTAATATTTGTGCTGTAATTGAAGTTATGTATTACTAACAACAGTTAACTTTTTAAAGTTCTTGTCTATTGTCCCATTTTATTGTTGGAGTAACACCTAAGTCTTGTGTTAAGGTTCATTATAGATGTAATAACTAAGTAATATTTATTAAACTTTTTAAAATTCTCTTTCAGGTAATCTTCAACTATACTGGATAGCTTTTTATTTGTACAAATATATGGGGTACATATGGAGGAATACTAAAGTACATCATCCTATAATACATTTAACAATTTACTTCCCTCATCACCACAGAAGCATTTAATACGTATAGGCTGAGTATCCCAAATCTGTAAATACAAAATCCAAAATGTTCCAAAACGTGTAACTTTTGGAGCACCAGCATAACACTCAAAGGAAATTTCAGATTTTCAATGCTCAACTGATAAGTATAATGCAAATATTCCAAAATCTGAAACTCTTCTGGCTAAGCAGTTCTGCTAAGGGATAGTCAACCTGTTCAATACATTTCTAAAATAAGTCTGATTTAAAATGAAACATCCCACTTTGACAAGTGCTGTTATATTTTTAAGAATCTACTTATCAACTAAGTTACCAACTATTGCTTTAGTAAGTGGAAGCATATATTTATACAAAAGATACTCTTAACTAATTTTAGTTACTACAAAGACATTCCATTAACAAACTGAAGACAGTAAAAGGCATTTAATCTGAAGCCAATCCAAATTTTCTACGGTCTACAAGTATTACCATTAAGAAGATAAAATTTAGTTATGCTACATCATGTAATAACCTTCAAGCAAGAAATTAAATGAAGGTTCGAATTGTGACAACCATTACAACCTTTAAAAATAAAACAAATCAAAAATAAGTCTCAAACGAATAAGCAATCTAATTTTTGCCCTGTCAACTACTCTGAAAAATATAATTACTTATACATAATCTAAAACTATTTACATAACTTTAGCATAATTGCCCCCCACCTAGTTAATGTTTAATTGCTCCACTGATTTTACTTCCTTTCAATCAGACTTCTGGTGCCCACATGCCATGCTTTGTAAGATGAAAATAAAGTGTGCCTATCAAACCACATCAAATTGGACTGCAATGTGTCTCCCTGAGTAAATCACTATTCAAACATTCTTCCTAAGACTGGATTAAAGCAGAGGGCAAAAGACCTTATTACCCTTTATGAAAATGTCTTCAATTAAAGAAAGATTCAATTATTTCAAAATAGACCACTAACCTAAATGAAAACAAAAGAGATTAAAAGACTAGTAAATTTTAAATAGATATGAGCCAAATGAAACTTGGAAAAAAGAGGTTCCTGGCAGTGTTAACTTCTTATCATGAAACAAAGTAGCACAATATGTAATAAGGGATTTGGTCTCTGCTCAACAAGAGGAGGAAGACTGGAGACTGAACTCAACCACCTGATTGGTAATTCAATCATGCCTATGTAATGAAACTCCAATAAAAACTGTGGACATAGATGCTCCAGTGAGCTTCCCTAGTTGGTAGTACTCCATGTATATTGCCATACATTGACACTGGGAGGATAACACATCTCCCTGAAGACAATGGAAAGGAAGCTTCACATTTGGAACCCTTTCCAACGTCACCCTATGTGTCTTCCTTTGGCTGGCTCTAATTTGTTTCTTTTTGCTGTAATAAAACTGTAACCATGAGCACAGCACTTTCAGCGAGGTTGTGAGTCTTTCTAGTAAACTACCAAACATTACAAGCAGCCTTGGGAACCTCTTAATTTATAGACAGCTGGTCTAAAGTGATCATCCCAAACTTAACAGCTAGTATCTGAAGTAAGGATAATCTTATAAGGACTAATCAGACTTTGCAGTATGGCACACACATTATACCGAAAAAGCATATTGAATGGTACAATGTCCAATCAAGCATGGTGAACTGAATCCTGTATTCACTTTTAATCCCTTGCAAACCCCTACTGACAGACACTCTAAAAAAGTGTCAGGTTTTGGGGACCAATGATACTGTGAAAAACTCCTGACTGAACTTAAGGAAAACTAGTGTAAAGTATATAATAAGGGCTTAGAGACCAGGCCTCTCCTTATCCCAAGCAGCCAGATAACTGTCACTTTCCCAATCCACCCTCAAAAGACCAAAGATTTTGTCTCTGGAGAAAAGGAACCTAAACAGCTCAAAACTCAATGAGTCTGACAGCAGAAGACAACTGTAAGCAGATTAAGTGAAAATCTGCACACTGAAAAGGAGATTTGCCCCTGCCCATATTCAGAACACCAGCTTAGGCATAAGGCTGAGTATTAAAAGATTCTTCTTTGGGAACACTTAAAAGTGAAGCCCAGTAAGATATAAAACAGCTCCTCTCCATCAATTCTACCCTGCTGCCAATATCGAACCCTATGCACACACTTATTCCAAATAGCTTTTAGTGCCTCATTTGATAAATATTTGCTCACCAGCAATGACAGAGGGGTGGAAAAAAAAATACCAAGAACTAGAAGAGACGAGACAATACGAGCAAGAATAAAAAAGACTGCTATTAACCTCACTGCTAGGACATTTTACCTATGAAAGAACAGAATGCTATATTTCTTTTCTTTTTTTTTTTTTTGAGATGGAGTCTCGCTCTGTCACCCAGGCTGGAGGGCAGTGGCTCGATCTCAGCTCACTGCAAGCTCCGCCTCCCGGGTTCAGGCCATTCTCCTGCCTCAGCCTCCCAAGTAGCTGGGACTACAGGCGCCTGCAACCACGCCCAGCTAATTTTTTGTATTTTTAGTAGAGACGGTGTTTCACCTTGTTAGCTAGGACCGTCTCGATCTCCTGATCTCGTGATCCACCCGCCTCGGCCTCCCAAAGTCCTGGGATTACAAGCGTGAGCCACCGCGCCCAGCTGAGAGAAGAGAATGCTATATTTCTAAGTACATTCAAAGGACAACAACAAAAAGGTTCCTGGAATTAAAATGACAGAGAAAATAAAAAACTGAGATGGTGGGGCACGGTGGCTCACACCTGTAGTCCCAGCACTTTGGGAGGCTGATGCAGGTGGATCACTTGAGGTCAGGAGTTCGAGACCAGCCTGGCCAACATGGTGAAACGCTGTCTCTACTAAAAATACAAAAAATTAGCCCAGCATGTGGTGCACATCTGTATCCCAGCTACTTGGGAGGCTGAGGCAGAAGAATCACTTGAACCTGGGGAGGCAGGTTGCAGTGAGCCAAGATTGCGCCACTACACTCCAGCCTGGGCAACAAAGCAAAACTCCATCTCAAAATAAAAACAAAAGCGCCCACCACCCCCCACCAAAAAAAAAAAGAAAACACACAAAATTTGAGAAAATCTCTCAGAAAGTAGCATACAGATATAAATGATAACATAAAAGGGAAAAAATAATTAGAAATCTCTGCAGTAATGCAACACACAAACAAGCAATTCAAAAAAACGGAACAGAGAAAGCAGAGAGAAAGCAATTATCAAACAAATAATACAGGGAAGTTTCCCAGAACTGAAGAATATAAGCATCTTGATGCAAAGGATCCATCAATTCCCCAGCAAAACAAATGAAAAAGTTCCACACCAAGTCACATTTGCAAAATTGACAATACCAACCATAGAGATATCATAAATTCTGGAAAACAGGTCACGTAAAAATACTCAGGAATCATCACCACAAATGGCTTCCACAGAACACTGGAAGGCAGAAGACAATGGAATGATGCCTCCAAAATTCCAACCTAACCACCTACACTATCAATCAAGTGTGAAGACTAAAAAAAGCATTTCTGACATGAGGTTTTAAATTTTTACTTCCTAAGCAAGCTTTTTTAGAAAGCTACTTAAATATGTTCTTCACCAAAATCAGGACATAAAGAGGGAGGCATGCTTTCTAGGAAAAAGAACTCAACACTACAAACATGCAAGTCCTAGGATGATTGTCATACACCATGCCAAAACAAGAAATCAAGACAGAGGCTAAGAGAGAGAAATTCTCAATTTAAAACAAAGAAAAATGTGCTTGAAAAGTGAGTGTACTAAAATAGGTATGTACCATAGCAGCAGAATGTTTGCTTAAAATAAAGGGAACAAATGGCACATAGAAAACTAGACTAATAGAAAAAAAAATAATTATTAACTATTGGAGAATCAAGAGTTTTACAGAAAGAATAATCATTTAATTGGTTCAGCACTGAGCAGTATTTACATAGTCACAGTACAAACACTGACAAAGGAATAAAGTTAGATGTAACTATATTCAGATAATATGAGGGGAAAATATAATATCTTCAATTACTTTAAGAGAAATATAGCAAAATTAAAAACTGAAAATTAAGAATTAGCAATATGATGACGTGGCTGGCTAAATGACAGCCCTCCAAGATAACAACATTCTAATCCCTGAAATCTGCAAATGCTATCTATGTGGCAAAAGGGATCTTGCAGATGTGATTACAGATCCTCAGATGGGGAGATTATCCAGGTGGGCCCTATATGTAACCACAAGTATCCTTACAAGAGGGAAGTAGGAGATTTTACTTCAGGGAAGGCTATGTGATTATGGAAGCAGGGAATGGAATGATATGCTTTGAAGATGGAGGAAAAAGGCATAAAGGAGAATCCAGCTAGATGCTGAGGAAAAAAAAAAAAAAAACAAGGAAGCTGATTGTCCATAGAATCTCCAGAGGTAATCCTATCAACTCCTTGACTTTTGCCCAGTGAAACTGACTTTGGGATAAATGAGAATAAATGTAAAGTGTTTTAAGCCAATACATTTGTGGTAATTTGTTACAATGGCAAGAGTAAACTAATATAGCATCTAATTTGGACACAGTAAATTCCAAAAAGAATAGCTCTAAGATCTGGACTGGCTAGTTCATAATTTTCCTTTTTTTTTTTTTTTTTGAATGGAGTTTTGCTCTCGTTGCCCAGGCTGGAGTGCAGTGGTGCGATCTCGGCTCACTGCCACTTCCACCTCCCCAGTTCAAGTGATTCTCCTGCCTCAGCCTCCTGAGTAGCTGGGATTACAGGTGTCCACCACCATGCTTGGCTAATTTCTTGTAGTTTTTGTAGAGATGGGGTTTCACCATGTTGGCCAGGATGATCTGGAACTCCTGACCTCAGGTGATCTACCGGGTGCCTTGGCCTCCCAAATTGCTGGGATTACAGTAAGTTCTATTTAATTTTCTAAAACCATCTGAATTTATTATTTTGACTAAAACATAAACATTGCCACCACCATAACTAGAGACCACTCAATGGTAGCATAGTTAATCTGACATGAGAGTAAATAAAATTTTGGTGACTAATTAAAAATAAGATTATCCTAGATTATCCAAATAGGCCCAATATAACCAATAAGGTCCTTAAAAGGGGAAGAGGAAAGGAAAATAATAATGTAGAAACACTCACTGGACACTGGTGGTTCTGAAGATGGTAGGGGGACATAAATCAAAGAATGTGGACAGCCTCTACAACTTAGAAAAGAAAAAAAAAAATTCTCCTCTAGGGCCTCCAGAAAGGAATGCAGTCCTGCTAACATCTTGATTTTAGTCCACTGAGGCCTACTTCAGACTTCTGACCTCCATAACTGTAACACAATAAATTTGTGTTTTTTTAAGATATTAATTTGTGATAATATGGTTCAGCAGCAATAAGAAGCTACATAGTCTAGAATAAGGATAGTTTTTATTCAGTATTATTAAAGAAAAATCATGCCTTGCCAAGTTGGATGCAAATACACCAATCCTCTTATTTGGTAGTGGATACTGGTGTTGGAATGTCATTGTCTCAAAACAATATTTACATATATTAGTTACCTGTGGCTGCTGTAACAAATCACCACAAACTGGATGGCTTAAAACAGAAATTTATTCTCTCACAGATTCTGGAGGCCCGAAGTCCAAAATTATGTTGTTGGCAAGGTGGCATGCCTGCTGCAGACTCTAAGGAAGGATCCACTGCTTGCCGCTTGCCTCCTCCACCTTTTGGTGACTTATGGCATGCTTTGGAAACAACACTCTAATCTCTGCCCCCTTCTGAACATCACCTTCTCTCTCCTCTATATGTTTCTCTTCCTCTTCAGTTTCAAATTTCTTTCTGCCTCTCACCTACAAGGACCCTTGTGACTGGATTCAGGCGCCATCCAGGCAATCCAGGATTCTGTCCCCTTCCCTCCTTAACTCTTTAAACTCTCCTTCAGAGTCTCCCCTCTGAAAATCCTTAACTCAATCATATGTAAGTTAACAGTCACAGGTTCCAGTGATTAGGATGTGGACATATTGTATGGAGGCCACCATTCAACTCTCTACAGCTTATATCCATCAATATATTCAGTCAACAAACATTTACAAAGGACTGGGTATGGCATGGTGGCACATGCCTATAATTCCAGCGCTATGGGAGGTCGAGGTGGGAGGACTGCTTGAGCCTGGGAGTTTAAGGCTGCAGGGAGCTATGACTGCACCACTGCACTCCAGCCTGGGTGACAGCGAGATCTTTTCTCAAAAAAAATAAAAAAGAAAGAAATGCAAACCATAATGTTAAGTAAAGTTTTACATTTTAGTGGCTCTCTTAGTCTACTGAAAAGCATACATTTTAATTTTCTTATTGTTGTCAAGTGGAAAAGCACAGGATTAATGTTAGGTCCTTTGTACCCAGCTCTGAGATGGGTAAACACTGAAGACACAGGAAAAATCTCTGTCTTGAAGGAGTTCATAATCAAGTAATAAAGACAGATGAGAGCCAAGCAGAGAGAGCTTTAAAAGGAACACATGTAAGGAGTACCTAACCCAAACCAGAAAAAGAAGAGTCCCTTTTGGCCCCCACTTCCAGGAACACTATCAAAACTCTGAGGTCCTTGCATCAACAAAAGCAGCCATAAAGTGCTACTATCACTTAATATCACGCTTAACCTGTTAACAATACGCTAACACAAATAATGATTCTAGTTAATTAACAAGTGACCTACCATTTTGGAAGAGAGCTAATATATAAGTGAAAGAACTTCTCAAGAAAAAAAGTAATAAAAAATATAAAGGAAGAAGAAAAGCAGAAGAAAACTTAAATTGCAGCAGAAAAAAATATTGAGGGATGAGGATGGGGAAAGTAGAAAAAACACATTCAGTGTTCTTTACCAGGGGCAGTAATATACCATGACTAAGAGTTTCTTATATTCTTTAATCCAGATTTCCTATTTTGACTTATGACCAATGTTTTCCTGCACCAGAAATAATATTCTAAAAAAGATCTTAACATCAGTTACAGAATGTTTAAAAAATAAACCCACCAACCTCTTTATTGGATGCAAAAAACAACCTAAGCATAAAGTGGCAGTCATGCCATTATATCCCATGACATCTCTTTATAAAAGTTGCCAATCTCAGAAAGCTAAGATTTACTAATCATCCAAAAAAACTTCACTTAAAAAAAAAATATATATATATATATATATAGCTCTAAATGAAAAATCTAGGTTTTCCCCTCAATTTTCCTGTCAATTCTCTTTTTCTATTTCTTGCCTATCATTGGCCATGCATGATAGGTCTCCACACCTTGTCATCTTTTCAAAAATATTCTTTGTCACTTATACCCCATTAAGACTTTCTATGTGTAAATTCCTTAAACTCAAAGTAGAAGCAGCAGTGGCTCCCAGTGGCCAATTCATGATAGCTATTTTTCCTATCACAGCTCTTGTATTTTCATATATAGTTTCTACAATTACAAAACCTCACAGAAGTTACTATATTAGAAAAAAATAAGTTAACAAAAAGATATTTATTAACATTAATCATGCACTTTTCTACTTGACAACGGTAGGAAAATTAAAATGTATGCTTTTCAGTCAACTAAGAGAGCCGCTAAAATGTAAAACATTACTTAACATTATGTGTTTTTGCCTTTTTTTTTTTCTTTGCGGTCTCGCTGTCACCCAGGCTCGCGTGCAGTGGTGCAATCATAGCTGCCTACAGCCTTAAACTCCCCGGCTCAAGCGGTCTTCCCACCTTGACCTCCCATAGCACTGGAATTACAGGCATGTGCCACCATGCCACACTCAGCCCTGTTTTTGGATTTTCAATGTCCCTGGGATCACTTACTGACTCAATTATTTCTTTGAAACGAGGTCTCACTCTGTTACCCAGGTTGGAATGCAGTGGTGTGATCACTGTTCACTACAGCCTTGACTTCCCAGGCTCAAGGGATCCTCCTAACCCCAGCATCCGAGGTGGCTGGGACTACAGGTGTGTGCCACCACGCCAGGCTAATTTTTAAAATTTTTTTTGTAGAGACAGGCATCTCACTATGTTGCCCAGGCTGGTCTCAAAACTCCTGGACTCAAGTGATCCACCTGCCTCGGGATTATAGGCATGAGCCAGTGGCACCTGGCATGACTCAAATAACTGAATAATCACTATTTCTGTGTGTAACAAAGCATCATCATCCACCTATTTGTTACAGTTTGATCAGTTCAGAACTAATTTTCCTAGACATTCAACCTCAGTTACATGGCTGAAAAGACTAGGGTGACATTCTAGATGTTTGATCATGACATACACAGTAGACAGACTTCTAAAAAGGCCTCCAAGATTTCTTTTTTTTTGGAGACAAAGTCTCGCTCTGTCACCCAGGCTGGAGTGCAGTGGCTCGATCTCAGCTCACTCCAACCTCTGCCTCCCAGGTTCAAGTGATCCTCCCACCTCAGCCTCCCAAGTAGCTGGGATTACAAGCGTGCACCACCATGCCTGGCTAATTTTTATATTTTTACTAGAGACAGGGTTTCCCCATGTTGGCCAGCCTGGTCTCAAACTCCTGGCCTCAAGTGAGCTGCACTCCTCAGCCTCCTAAAGTGCTGGGATTACTGGCATGAGCCACTGCGCCCAGCCTAAAGAGGCCTCCAAGATTTCTGTCCCCTGGTTTGACTGATTGGTAATCCAATCAACCAATCCAGGTACTGCCATGAAGGAACTTTGCAGATGAACTTAGGGTTACTACTTAGCTGACTTTAGAATAAGGAACTATCTCAGATTATCCTCATGGGCCTGATAAAATCGAATGAGCTCTAATCACCAGCAGAAGGCAGAAAAGTAAAGTTAGAGATATATGAAGCATAACAAAGGACTTGATCTGCCATTGCTATATCTGAAGATGGAAGATGGAGAGCCATGAGCCAAGGAGTGAGGGCAGCCTCTAGAAGTTAACATCTTAAGGTAACAGCCAGCAAGGAGAGGGACCTCATTCATTCCTATAACCACACAGAACTAAATTCTGCCAACAACTTGAAGGAGCTTGGAAGCAGATTCATACCCAAGGCCTCCAGACAGAAACACAGCCCTGTTGACATCTGAGCTCTAACCAACAGCCCAGATATCTGACCTCTAGAAACCAGAAGATAATACGTGTATTGTTTTAAACCACTAAGTTTGTCGTAATTTGTTATGGCAACTACAGAAAACTAGTACAGATTTTGGAACAAGTCAGGTGCTGCTGTTAACACCCAAGTAAAAATGTGGAAATGGCTTTAGAAATCAGGCAGTGGGTAGAGGCTGGAAGAATTCTGAGCATCGTGATAGAAAATGACTAAGTTTCCTTGAAGAACATTTTACTAGAAATGTAGACTTTAAAGACACAGCCAATGAGTGCTCACAGACTGCCTCAAGACATTCAGACTCGGAGGATTCAAAGGATCCAATTTGTATTGGGTGTTCCTTTTGTTATCCATTCTGACAATACCTGCCTTAACCAGAGTGTTTAATACATTTTACATAATTGTTAATTTGGTTAGTTTTTTTTGCTTTTTTTTTTTAATTTTTATTTACTTTTTTTTTTTGAGATAGGGTCTTGTTCTGTCACCCAAGCTGGAGTGCAGTGACAAAATCAGCTCACTGCAACCTCGAATTCCTGGGCTCAAGCAATCCTCCTGCCTCAGCCTTCCCAGTAGCTGGAACTATAGGCACATGCCTGGTTTGCTTAGTTTAAAATCTACTGTCTTGCTATTGTTTCTTATGTTCCATCTTTCCCTGTTATTGTATTATTTCCCTTCTTGCCTGCCTTCTTTTTCTATCACTATCATCTCTCACCTAGATTGCTACAAGTAGCCTCCTAACTTGTCTCCTTGCTTCTAACCTAATTTTTACTCCCAAACTAGTTGAACCCAGCAACAGTCTCATCCTTATTGTCTTCCACCTTTTCTGGGTAAAGACCAATTGTGACAATAACCTACAGGGCCATGTAATACATCTGCCCCCATTACCTCTCCTCTCTGACCTCATTTTCTACTATTCTCCCCCTCACTTACTCCATTTCAGTCACCGTCCCCTTATTCTTCCTTGAACATCCCAGACACACTGTTCCCTCCGTCTAGAATACTATTCCCTACCTCCCTAACTTACAGACTTTTGAGTAAAGTTTACTTGCCCCCTAACTATCAGTGGTAGGTGGAATAAGCTGGGTAGGTCCCCAAATGATGTCCATGACCTAATCCCTGGAACCTGTGAATGTTACATTAAATGGCAAAGGGAATTAAGGTTGCAGGTAGAATTAACGCTGCTAATCAACTGACCTTAAAATACAAAGATTATCCTAGATTATCTAGAAGGGCCCAATGTATTCACAAGGGTCTTTAAAAGAGAGAGGGAGATATGACTACAGAAGAATGGTCAAAGAGTTACAAAGTTGCTGACTGTGAAGATGGAGGAAGGGAACCACAAGCCAAGAAACGTTAAATAGCCTCTAGAAATGGAAAAGGCAAGAAAATAGATTATTGCCGGCCGGGTGCGGTGGCTCAAGCCTTTAATCCCAGCACTCTGGGAGGCCAAGGTGGGTAGATCACAAGGTCAGGAGTTCGAGACCAGCCTGGCCAAGATGGTGACACCCTATCTCTACCAAAAATACAAAACAAAAAAAAAATTAGCCAGGCGCAGTCGCCAGCACCTGTAATCCCAGCTACCCAGGAGGCTGAGGCAGGAGAATCACTTGAACCCAGGAGGTGGAGGTTGCAGTGAGCCGAGATGGTGCCACTGCACTCTAACCTGGGCGACAGACCAAGACTCCATCCATCTCAAAAAAAAAAAGAAAAATAGATTTTTGTCTAGAACCTCCATAAATGAACACAGCCCTACCAATGTCTAGATTTTAGCCCACCAAGACCCATTTCAAACTTCCGACCTCCAGAAATGAAAGATAATGAATGTGTATTGTTTAAGCCACTTTTATGTTTGTGGTAGTTTGTTATGGCAGCAACAGAAAACTAATACATTACTCTATTTAAAACTCTAAGTCTCTACCCCCTTCCCCTCTTTGCTGCTTAATTTTTTCCTCCACAAAATGCAATACCTTCTAACAAATGTTATAATTTACTTGTTTTGTTTATAAATGTAAATTCTGCAAATAAATGTAAGTTCCATAAAGGCAGGGAATATCTATTTTGTTTACTATTTCCCAGAGTACATAGTTAGGTGCTCAAATATTTGCTGAATAAACATTTGATGGGATTATACACATATGACTACATATGAAGAACTGTGCTAAGCATAATGATGATTATTAAAAAGCCATTAATCTTAAAGAAAAACTAGGTATATAATCAGTGGTTGCTTCTATTCAACGGCATTTAGATTTATAACTATGCATTAACATCTCTCAAAACACCTTTATTATTCAGTGTCTTAACTATTCCTTTTCATCCCAATTCCAATGGCTTTTTTATTGACAAGTTTTAATAACTAAGGAGACACTTCAAACATCTATTAAGTATACAATTTCTTAAAAAGACATTCTGAAGATTCACCCCATCATACCTTTAGGGTGATTTGATTCAGAAAATAATCAATATACAAAGTATTTCCTTCCTGAAAGAAGTTATAGATTTCGGAAAATCTCCAAGTTTGAAATATAAAATAAAAAATTTTGGCAGTTACCAACAAACATTTTATATTAAATTCATTCGAAGAATAGAGAAGTATTTGGTGTCAGAGTTGTTTACTCCGTGATCACACGGATCCAGCGTGGGTAGCAGAGCCAGACCCTGTCTTTTAAAAAAAAAAAAAAGAAAGAAAGAATCACTTACCTGTTCCAGGAGTAGATGTAACTCCAACAAGAGGGCTCTGCATTACTGAAATGTTTGGCTACACAAAAAAAGAAGAAAGTGTTATGGTAAAAATGCAAAACATAAATACAGTAAGTGTTAAAAGGCTTCATTCAATGGATAATTGAATTTTTATCATGTGCTAGAGATGCCTCTAATTAGCTCAAAGTACAAAGGCACTCTTTTTTCCCCATAAGTTAAACAGTATTAACCTAAAATTTACTAGATCCCTTAGTATTTGTTTAAAATAAGAAAAGTCACATTATGTTACAAAAAAAAAAAGACTATCTTCTGTAAAAGGTGACATGTTAACTATTTGTTTTTAGTTTCTAATGTACAATATTTGAAATAACAGAGATAATGGTAATTTTTAAAATGACCAGGTTCATACAGAAAAACAGAAGGGTGACAAAATTTGATTTTCAACAGAAACTTAGAAACCATGAAACACTATAGATTCAAATCAGTCTAAACAATAAAAGACAGCATATCCCTACCACTACCAGTAGAAAGTTCCAAAACTGGTAAATTATCCACTTTAGTTCCTTTAAATATAAGAAAATTAAGGATTAAAATAGTTTAAAATCCTTCTAAAACAAAGACAATATCCAATCAATAAATGAGAACAGAATCTCTCTAGAACTCAATAAAGATTTTTTAAAACAGATTCTAATTAAACTAAGGAAATCTCAAATAGCTTCATTTAGCAACCAGAACTAAATGCTGAGAGAATGTTGGGAGAGATATAAAATTTATTCCTCAATTATTAATGCCAATTCTTTCATGATTAGAAAGCAAATTGAGCAAATTCCAGGGGGCATAACTAATTTGGGCTCTAATCTAGCAATAATATTCTTACCAACTTTCAAATCAAAAACATTCTCTATAAATTATGACCCACGAGTCTTTCAAACATTTTGAATACAGCAATATCTGTAAGCCTTTGTCTGTATCATCAGAGAAGTAATAAAACCTTGCACAAATTTAGAAGCCAGTGGTTCTTGCAACAAACAATTTTTTAATTTTTTAATTTTTATTATTTTATTTTTGAGACAGGGTCTCACCCTGTCACCCAGGCTGAGTGCAGTAACACGATCACAGCCCACTGTAGCCTGAGCTTCCCAGGCTCAAGCAATCGTCCCACCTCAGCCTTCTGAGTACCTGGGACTATAGGTACACACCACCACATCTAGCCAAGTTTTTTTTTTTTTTGTATTTTCAGTAGAGACAGAGTTTCGCCATGTAGCCCAAGCTGATCTCAAACTCATGGGTTCAAGCAATCTGCCCAAAGCCCAGCACAGTGGCTCACACCTGTAATCCCAGCACTTTTGAAGGCCAAGGAAGGTGGATTACTTGAGCTCAGGAGTTCAAGACCACCCTGGGCAACAGGACAAATCCCATCTCTACAAAAAATACAAAAGTTAGCCAGGCATGGTGGTCCACATCTGTAGTCCCTGCTACTAGGGAGAAGAGGTAGGAGGATCACTTGAGCCCAGGATGTCGAGGCTACAGTGGGGCATGAGCATTTCACTGCACTCTAGTCTGGGTGATAGAGCAAGACCCTGTCTCAAAAAATAATAATAATAAATAAAAATACATAAAAATCAAGCAATCCGCCCACCTTGGCCTCCCAAAGTGCTGGGATTACAGGCATGCACCAACACGCCCAGCCTTCATACCAAACTAATCATAAGCTTTACTTATCAACCTTTAGAAAACATCCCAGACCAGGATATCTATCCATTAGGAACAACAAATGCCATACGTGTAATTTTACCATTTCTAGTAGGCACATTTTAAAAGTACAAACAGGTGAAATTTAGTAATATTTAGCCAAACACATCCAAAACATCATTTCAATATGTAATCAACATAAAAAAATAAGATACCTTACATTCTTTCTAAGTCTTCAAACTCTGGTGTGTATTTTATACTTAAAGTGTATCTCAATAAAGACTAGCTATATCTTTAGTATCAATAGCCACACTTAGCTAGTGGCTCCTGTTGGACAGGAAGGCAGGTCTAGAAGTGTTGGGAAGAAACAGTAATCTGTTTACCACAGTGAATGAATTTTGCTTTACTTGACAAGTAAGCCTAGTATGCCAGATATATCAAGCCTATAAATAGCACAAATCCACTGAAAAATGCTTTCTAATATTCTTGAACTCTCAACTTCACTAAATACAATTTAGGGAAAGGCATAAAACATATATCTAAAGCAAACAGCAGACATATCTTTATATAAAGAACTTATCAACTTAAGTGATAAACTTTGTTTATATGTCCTACTAAGCACAATAATAATAGGAAACAACACTTGTGTCTATGAAGCTACTAAATTTTCTACTTAAAAGAAAAGCCGGCCAGGCACAGTGGCTCACATTTATAATCTAGCGCTTTGAAAGGTCAAGGTGCAAGGATCACCTGAATCCGGCAAGACCTCATCTCTACAAAAAAAAATACAATTAGCCAGGCATAGCAGCACGTGCCTATATCCCAATAGGACAGTTGAGGCAGGAGGATTGGTTGAACCCAGGAGTTCAAGGCTGCAGAGTTATGACTGTGCCGCTGCACTCTAGCCTGGGCAACTGAGCAGGACCCTGTTGGGGACCCTAAAAAAAGAAGAAAATAAAGACAAGTCCATACTACTTCTCAGCTGACGAGTGCCCTAGATCTAGATGAAACTCTAAATTTTCATTTGTTCTTTCACATAATTTTTAAATGTTAAATATTAAACTTCTTAAACAATCAGAATGATTTAAACCATAGTCACATTCTACATGTATATTAAGTAGGTTGGAGGTATGGGCAGGTGGATAAGGCATACCTATAAACACCTGAGAATTACCTATGAGAGAAAATCTAGAGTTCTACACTGTTAAGTACAGTTCATCATCAACACAATTTAAGTAGATTCTATGATGTGTTTAATGTTTATTCTGTGCAACATAGTTACATTAAAATAGACTTCAGGGAAACATTTCAAAGTATTGACTCTCACTGAACAGCCACATAAAACTTTATGATGTTGTTCATTGGGGATCAAAAGGGTATTTATATTACCTGTCTTCTTGAAGTTAAAGGTGTTGATCCAAGTCCTGGGCTAGAAATGTCATCATATATACTTCTAACTGGTGGAGCGCCACTTTTATCTTTATGAGCTGGTACAACTGGTTGTGGTGGTGACCCACCTACAGTGTACAAAAAAAAAAAAAAAAAAGGGATTCTTCTTTTTGGTAAGATTTTTTAAATTTATATTTTTGAAATACTGACTTAAAATCTTGTCTGCTAGTTCTTTTCAAACTTTAATATGCTGAACAGTCACCTGGGGACCTTGTTAAAATTCAGACTCTGATTCAGAAGATGTAGGGTGAAGCCTGAGATTATACAGTTCTAATAAGCTCCTAGGTGATGCCAATGCTGCTGATCCACAGACTGCACTCTGAATAAAAGGATTCAGAGTAAGTAGTTAATGAAAATCTTAGTTTTCAGAAAACACATGTAACTTTTGCTCACTCTACAAAACGCTTAACATTTAAATACAAAACTTGATCCCATTTCTCACTTGAAAGTAGGTACTAAACAGCTCCAGTCTGTAGATTCCTGAATAAATACAATTCCCTATGTAGAGTTTGACTATCTAGATTAAGTAGATCCCATTCATGTTTCTCACAGTAGAAATATATTTAAGTACATAATAAAGATGTAGTAAAAGGACCAAGTTCTGTGACATAAAGATGTCTTTATCGATCAGAGAACATGCAATGTCAAATAGTGATGCAGCCCAGGCCATTGGTAAGACTAATGTCTGAGCCTGGACTGTACAGCTTAAGCTATTTAGGGCACAGTCTATGGAATAAGACTAACCTGAGGTTTATAGTGCTCTCTCACTTACTAGCAAGTGAGCTTCAGCAAATTAGTTATTGCATTTAGCCTCAGTTTTCTCTTTTTAAAGATGGGGATACTATTACCTACCCTTTAAGATTGACAAAATAATGATTAGCATACTGCCAGGCTCATAAGCAATCAATATACATTGGCTACCATAATAAAATAACACATTTGAAATTTAATGTTTAATGTTAAATGAATTACTTCAAATATAATCTATAATTCTCCCTGATAAATCCTAAATAATAAACCATTTTAAAGCAAAAATACTTTAAAGGGCAATTAAGGTAAAAAGAGTTTTCACCTGAACTACTACTAAAGGATATTAGCTCACAATTAGAATTCAACACTTCTGTATCTAATTCTCACTACTCAGTTAAAACTTCGAAGTCATTTTTTAAAATATTTCTTTGCTAAAGGAGTTCTGTAATAAATACAGGCTGCATTTACAATACTTTGCCCTGACAATCACAAATTCTGTGTATAAAACCTCCCCCCAAGTTTCCTTAAACACGCTATATGTGAGAATCTCAATTCACTAAGACTAAAGGCAGAATTCGTATCTACATCTTCAAGTTACACTTCTTTTGACCGATTATTTCCTATTCTTGTGTCTTAAGATGAATTACTTTAAATGAATTCAGTTGAAGCTAAATGATGGTATTTCATCAACTCTATGAGGCACTCTTCCCCCACCACACTCTGACATCTCCAAAACAGAAATTTTACAAAAAATGGCATCTTAGCATTGTGTCATATTTAGGGTTATCTTTCTTAGTGGTACTTAAAAGCCAATTCAAAGGCATCTTAGAATGAAAAAAACATAGAATACATTTTAGTGGCTCTAGAAATTATAGCTTATACTTCTTACACCTCTATTCCAAGAGCCTTAAAAGCTTTGCTTTATAATAGACACACTGCTTAATTTTTTTTAATTAATGAATGTATTGATGAGGGTGAATGCTGCACCACTACACTTTTTAAAATTCTAGCACAAGCTTGTCCCACCCATGGCTTGAACACCGCATGAAGCCCAGGATGGCTTTGAATGTGGCCCAACACAAATTGGTAAACTTTCTTAAAACATTTTAAGATTTTTTTGCATTTTTTTTTAAGCTCATCAGCTATTATTAGAGTTACTGTATTTCATGTGTGGCCCAAGTCAATTCTTCTTCCAATGTGGTTCAGGGAAGCCAAAAAATTGGACATCCCTGTATCCAGCATGTCTATAAAATTATTTTAAGCAATTCACCTACCTGCAAGTAAAGGTGATCTCATTTCCATTACTCCTACTGAAGGGCCACTAATTGATCGAGGTTGTGGAGTCACCGGAGCTGGCAAATCCCCCATTAAAAATCCAGGTAAGAACTGGGCATTAACTCCTGGCTTTGGAGATGTGGGTGAACCCAGCATCATTGGTTCAGATCCTACATGAATCAAAAAATAAATTAAGGACTTTTCTGTTACAGTTTCTGTTACATGTTGATGACAAAAACATGCAAGAATCTAACATAATTTTGCAAATTTAATCAAAACTTTTAGATATAATAGAACCATAGTTGAATTTATTATTTTAAAAGCCAACAAAAAAACATTTCTAGAAAAATGTAAAGTTATCTTGTATTCACTTTTTTTTTTTTTTCTGAGTCCGAGTCTCACTCTGTTACCACGCTGGAGTGCAGTGGCGCAATCTCAGCTCACTGCAACCTTCACCTCCTAGGCTCAAGCGATCCTCCCTCCTCAGCCTCTCAGTAGCTAAGTCTACAGGCCTGCACCACCACGCCCAGCTAATTTTTGTATTTTTTTGTAGAAATGGGGTTTCACCATGCTGCCCAGGCTGCTCTGGAGCTCCTGAGCTCAGGTGATCCACCAGCCTTGGCCTCCCAAAGTGCTGAGATTAAAGGTGTGAAGCCACTACACCTGGCAGCACAATATTAATCTGTGACAGCTATTTTTGTTTACATTATTTCAGGGGTTTAAAAATCACACTAATAACTTCTTTCCATTTCCGAATCAGTTTGGACTATGTAACAACCGAAAACAAGGACAGGCTGCACTACTTATACATACAAAGCTTAGCATATCAAACACAATGGGTTTAGCTTGCTAAATTGTTTCTTTTTCTTCCCCATAAAAAGTTCATCATTATTGTGATAAAACCGTAACCATGCATATATTAGAGCACTTACAAAATAACAGTGATAACTAGCACCCTAACTCAGAAACATGTTGAAAAGAGTTGAAAACTTATTTTTGTATCTTTTTTCTTAATCATTAGTTTAAGTCAAGAATAATCACAGCTGGGCATGGTGACTCACGCCTGCAATCCTAGCACTTTGGGAGGCCAAGGCAGGAGGATCACTTGAGCTCAGGAGTTCAAGACCAGCCTGGGCAACACACTGAGATCTCATCTTTTTTATTTAAAAAAAAAAAATTAAAGAATCATCATTAAATATCCCCCAATATAAAGCCAACTTGGAGAACTGAAAACTCACAATTGATACAAAATAAATCCTCACAATCTATAGAGTAGATATTATTTCCCTTATGAAGATGAGTGAGCTATATAATTCTAATTTCAGAGCAAAATAGCAGAATAAGGAAAACAATGGGCTATGGAGTCAAAGATGTGGGTTCAAGTTCTCTCAGCAAAAGGGAATAAGCATAGCTAGCATCCACTAACAGAGCTTTTGTTAGAATTATAGCAAGTATAGCTTGACCTGGTACCTGATACACAGTTAGGTGCTCAACAAATACGAATTATTATTTTCTACAAATATTTTATAATAGCAAAAACTGAGTAAAGTATAAATGTAGAATTTGCAATCTCTGCTTATGAAAATAATTTTCAACTAGGTGACAAGCCTGAGTGTGACTCATTGCACTCAGAAGGGTCAAATGTTTGCTATGTTATTTGTATGGTTTTTTTATTAACTATTACTTAACTTCTAGATGGCCTTAACAATCTGTTTCTTAATATCCGAAAGCTGCCAACTATTTAGTCTTCCTCTTATTTCCCATTATATTAGGCCTAGATATTAACAATACAAGTGGATAAAAGACCAAAAAAAAAAAAACAAATTCAATAAATGGATAAAGCAAATGCTAAAACAAGGTGTGAAAACTCTAATTACATTGTAATTATTTTATAAAGTGTAGTTACTATGTTACATGGCACTATAGAAATATTTCGTAAGAAGATCCACTAAAATCAAACCAAAAGTCTAAACAAAAGCATATTCTTAACAGATATTCAGAATACCATACTAAACGCAAAGTTTTTGGTAACATTCACTACATTCACTCCCCCTCCCTAAAAGAAAAAAAAATTATAGCAAAATAAAGTAAGAATTGGCTTAAGAAAAGTTCTGATGTATCTGGATACATACAGACACAGTAGAAGGCTCAAGCCTCTAATCCCAGGATTTTGGGAGGCCGAGGCGGGTGGATCGCTCGAGCTCAGTTCGAGACCAGTCTGGACAAAATGGCGAAACCTTGTCTCTACCAAAAATACAATAAGTAGCTGGGCGTGGCGGCACACTGTGGTCCCAGCCCCTGGGAGGCTGAGGTGGGAGGATTGCTTGAGCCCGGAGGCGGAGGTTGCAGTGAGCTGAGATTGCACGACTGCACTCCAGCCCAGGTGACACGGCTGTGTCAAAAAAGAGGAAGGGAGGGAGGGAGAGAGGAAGGAAGGAAAAGAAAAAAAGAAAGCACCAGACAGGAAGGAGGGCACAATGGGCTCTTAATGAGGACTGTCACTAACCACCCCTCAGGCTAAATTTCACTTAAAGCAAACTTAAGGAAAAGATGCTGCATGTCCTCAATTCCATTTCATATTCTGTGCTCCTAAAAGATACGTACTCAGCTAGCAGTTTGTTGAAGTCAACCCTTAGTTTTACTACACCAGTGGGCACCTGGAATATCTGCAAAATGTGGACTTGAACATTAATACTGGCTAATGTCAGATTTCTGGCAAGGCAATATACAGGGATTGGTTTACTCACATTTGTAACCCCAATAAATATGCACTCCAAAATGTTTTTGTTGAATAGAAAAATTTGGAACTGGAAATGAAGAGTTTTTGATCTCTAAAATACATTAAAAATAAATACCAAGACGACATCTATATATAAATTTTAATGCAGAGTATCTGCATTATTGACATTATGCATTTAGTTTTTTTATGACAGACTAAAGCAGTTCAAGTTACTCTATTCTCAAAAAGAACTTATTTTACACCAAACATGGCAAGCATTACATACCCTTCAAATCTAAAGACTCTTTCTACACCATATATATTACATTTGCTCTCTTTTCCAAGCTCAGAAAGTTATAACCTAACTTTTCAGCTAAGTCTCTATGACAGTAAGACGGTTTATTTTCCGTTCTAAAATTTTCGACGAGTCTCACAAGTCGCAAAACTCAGCAGGAAAAAAAGAAATCCGCGTGCTGTTAAAGTGGTAGATTTTTTTCAAAGACGACATATTTCAACGAGGCTCCGCAATGAATAATGGGAATGAATCTTTAAAAAAATTCTGATCGTGACTTACTAGAGAAAAATACCTCCTACAATACTTAAGAGTCACTTTCCCCAAATAAAGGCGGGAAATATCGTGCGAACTCCTAGCTTGCTGTTAAGGTCAATATCTCAATGATTACCAACCACACGGTTGATTAAATGTTGCACGATTCAAGCTTCCATTAATAACAAGATTCCTTTGGCAAAGCCCGGGAGAGAGGAGTCAAAACAGGAACTGGAAGCACAGGTGATCAAGAAGCAGTGGACTGCACCCACACACTTCAGGGCACCGCCCACCCACGTGTACCGCGGTCAGTTCCTCCCAGGGATGCTTCTGGGGACCGGGGAATCCAGCAACCAGCATCGCGTCTCGGGTATCAGAAGGAGGTTAAGGTATGGGCCAGTCTAACGTGGCTGGCGTGTGGGGGCACAAACACAGCTCAGTCACCGCCAGACGGCCTTTTCTTCACCCTCCCAGGGCCCTCAGCTTCCCGGCGCCACCTTTGTAGCAGTATGGAGGCGACGCGTCGAGTAGGGGACCGACTGTGAACTTGGGGGCACCCAAGGATTCCCTCTCCGCGACTGAAACCAGCAGACGAGAGCCTGACGACTGCCTTTCAGTCTTGCCCGCCTCCAGGCCCAGAGCATGGATGGCAGTGCCAGCAAGGAAAAGCAATATTTCACTCACCTAACGCGGGCCCCTGAGGTTCCACTGCAAAGGCTGCCATTGCGTCGGCAACTACACGTAAAACCAGTACCTTCCCAATTAATTTTCAAAAATGGCGGAAACGCTCCCCACGGGAAACGGCGTGCTACCTTGTGGGGGTTGCGTAACTTCCGGACCTGCGCTATGCTTAAGTTGTAGGCGCCGGAGCCATTTTGGAATAGGGCAAAGTCTTTGCGCTGAGAATTTCCGAGAAAAGGGTTTTTCCACTGGGAAGGTGGCGAACCAGCGTATGGTTCTGTGAATGCTTTTCATCCGGGAATGCTTCCTGATTTGTGGGTACTTAAGTTACATAGAAGCACAGATTATTTTACTCACGGTTTCATAATTAGCGTGAGTTGACCCAGTGCTCTATCATCGGTCAGCTTTTCTGAGTAACACCTGGAAAAGTCAGCTTGATGAAAACAGGTGGTGCCTCTTTGCAATGTCGATTTCTGGACTTAGTACATGACGCTTTTTCCTCAAAGCATGTTTTCTACTATCCGTATGCCATTTCTTTTAAATTTTGTGTTATGTAGACAATTTTACATTAAAGCATAACTCATACGCTGTTTTGTTGCATATTAAAACATACAAAAATATAGCTAACGAACGCATAAAGTACACATGTAAATAATGGAAGATAATTATACGCACCCACGAACCCTCCACACCGCGGAATCTTGCGTGCTTCTGCATGTGCCATCCCTGCCGTCCACCTCCCCTCACTTTGCTGCTTTTCTTTAGGGCATAGTCATACGTAAATCACATACACATATTATGCATATGTGTGTGTAAAAATATATTGTTTAGTTTTGCTCAAATACTAACTTTATAAAATAATGTGCTACATATGTATAACTGGGGACGTTCTCTGCTCCATACCATGAGGATTATTTCCAAAATATCCACCCATGCTCAGCTATTTCTTCTAGGACTTCCTAAAATCTCAAATGGAGGAAGAATTTAGTCTTTGGAATGAGGCAGTAACAATTCCAGAATTAAATGGTAGGTTCACAGAAATCAAATTTTAAAACCACTCACAGATCGAATTGACTTTTTGAAAATGGGTGTGTGAATTGAATTGTGTCCCTCAAAAATTTATGTTCAAGTCCTAACCCTCATACTTATGAATATGACCTTATTTGGAAATCGGGTCTTTGCAGATGTAATCAAGTTCAGATAAAGTCACATTGGAGTACCACAAGCTCGGTTAACTAAACCAGCACAAATGTATCTCTTACAGTTCTGGAGGCCAAAAATCCAAAATGAGTATTGTAGGGCTAAAATCAAGGTACCAGAAGGACTATTTTCTTCTGGAGGCTCCAGGGGAGAATCTATTACCTTGCTTTTTCAAGCTTCTAGAAGCCACTTATATTTCTTAGCTTGTGCCACCTTCCTGCTTTTTCAAAGCCAACGATGTAGCATCTTTGGTCTGTCTGACACTGCTTTGTTCAGCTTCTGCCATCACATAGCCTTGTGATGACATTTAGGACCCACCCAGGTAATCCAGGATAATCTTACTATTTCAATATTCAGTAGAGGTGATTAAGTTAATAATCACATCTTCAAAATACCTTTTGCCATATAAGGTAACATTCACAGATTCTAAAGCTTAGTGTATGGATATCTTTGGGGAGTAGTCAGCCCACAACACAGAGCAATCCACTTTTTAGAATTAAGCTACCAAGAAAGGTATATCAATGTATAAATTTCTACACACATTGAGGCTAGATGTGGTGGCTCACACCTGCAATCCCAGCACCTTGGGAGGCTGAGGGGTTGATCACTTGAATCCAGGAGTTTGAGATAGTGAGACCCCACTTCTCTACAAAATAAAAAAGAAATTTCTGTACAAATTATGATCTAGCCAAACAAAAGAACACTATACAACAACTAAAATGAATTAGATGGATTTGATATGAGTGTAAATATTAACCTAGAAAGACCTCTGTGATAGATATAATGAAAAAAAGTAATTTGAAAACATGCATGCATATACGGCACCATTTTTATTTAATAACGGGTTTATTTAGGAACAAATGCAGAGAAAGATAGAGAAAAGAGTGATACTTCTTTAAATAAAGGAAGATGTTGAAAAAGATTTGCACCAGCCGGGTGCGGTGGCTCATGCCTGTAATCCCAGCACTTTGGGAGGCCAAGGCGGGCGGATCACGAGGTCAGGAGTTCCAGACCAGCCTGGCCAACATGGTGAAACCCCATGTCTACTAAAAAATACAAAAATTATCCGGGCATGGTGGCACGTGCCTGTAATCCCAGCTACTTGGGAGGCCGAGGCAGAAGAATTGCTTGAACCCAGGAGGCGGAGGTTGCAGTGAGCCAAGACCATGCCACTGCACTCCAGCCTGGCGACAGAGCGAGACTCTGTCTCCAAAAAAAAAAAGAAAAGAAAAAGAAAAAGATTTGCACCAAACTATTAACAGTAAAGTAGAAAAGTGTTTGTAAATTGGAGGATTTAAGAATGGCCTTTACACATGTATACATATGTAACAAACCTGCACGTTGTGCACATGTACCCTAGAACTTAAAGTATAATAATAATAAGAAGAAGAAGAAGAAGAAGAATGGCCTTTAACTTATTTTATACAATTTTGTGGTTGATGACAGGTGTTATTGCTATTTTATTTATTTTTTATTTATTTATTTATTTACTTTGAGATGTAGTCTCGCTCTGTCACCAGGCTGGAGTGCAGTGACACGATCTCAGCTCTGGCACTCCACTGCAACCTCCACTGATTCCCCTGCCTCAGTCTCCCGAGTAGCTGGGAGTACAGGCGCATGCCACCACACCCAACTAATTTTTTTTTTTGAATTTTAGTAGAGACAGGGTTTTACCATGTTGGCCAGGATGGTCTCGATCTCCTGACCTCATGATCCACCTGCCTCAGCCTCCCAAAGAGCTGGGATTACAGGCGTGAGCCACCGCGCCCAGCCCTATTTTCTTTACTTTTTAAATTAAAAACTTTTTTCCATTAAGACATTTCTTTTCTTTTCTTTACCTGCATTTCAATCTTTTACCCTTTCAACAGGCTCTTTCCTTACCAAGCTATAAAGAAGCCCAGAATTGAAACCCTCCCTAGGCCTTGCTCCTCCACCTACCTACCATGTGCTAATTTCTCTCTCATTTCATTTTTTCACAATCTCAAAAGAAGTGTCTATAGATTTTAGTAAATTATCTGTTTCCCTATCTTTACTATTTTTATTTTTAATTAATTACAGATTGGCTCCTGTGTAATGCTCTTCCGAAATAAAACTACTGACCCCAACTATTTTTTTTTCTAATTGCCAAATTAGACCTGCCTCCTTGACATCTGCAGTATCCAACAGCTTTGACAATCTTTTCCTCAGTACAAGTGTTTTCTTTATTTTTGGTGATGCTACACTTCCTATTTCTCATAACTTCCTACTCCTTTTCTGGTTTTTCAATAATTGATCCCATTTTTTTTCTAACCTGGGAATATTATTGCTGTTCAAGCCTTTGCTCTCTCCTTTCTTTTTCAACTCTTAGTGGTCTCCCTTGGAATCCTTATCATTGTCACCCTGTGCAAATAATTTTTAATAATCTATACCCAACATCTCTAAAGCCAAATGCCACTTTTCCAGATGCTTGCTGGACAACCTACCCGTACATCAAACCTCAAAAGCAAGCTCATCTTTTGTCTTTTTCTTTCCATCTCTTAGAAACTCAAAATTGAATTCATAGTGTGTTAGCAGAATTTAGAGTCAGACGAACCTCAATTCAGAGCCCAACTCTCTCACTAAAACCTATATAACTTGGATTTGTATTTGATTTCTAGATTTTATTGTTTGTAAAATAGAAACAATACCTACTTTGAAAAATGGTTATTCTTAGTACAGTGTCTGCTCCGCTTTGTTTTTTCTGACATTCACCTTCTCTACCATCAAACATTCAGATATTCTTTCTGCCTCTTCAATTCTTATACAATTGCAGTCAACTCCTTACATCTCCCTGCCTTCAGTTTCTCCCACCAAGCCTAACACACCAGTAGCCAAAATTTCTTTTTTTTTTTTTTTGAGACGGAGTCTCACTCTGTCATCCAGGCTGGAGTACAGTGGAGCGATCTCAGGTTACTGCAACATCTGCCTCCCGTGTTCAAGAAATTCTCCTGCCTCAGGCTCCCGAGTAGCTGGGATTACAGGTGCACACCGCCACACCCGGCTACTTTTTGTATTTTTAGTAGAGACAGGGTTTTGCCATGTTGGCCAGGCTGGTCTCGAACTCCTGACCTCAAGTGATCTGTCAGATTTGGCCTCCCAAAGTGTTGGGATTACAGGCATGAGCCACCGCGCCTGGCCCAAAGCTTTCTTCTTCATACACATTACCCAGCTGTCTGAAAACACTCACTGAGTTCCTATTTTCTACAGAAGCCTCCTTTTCTTCAGCCTCCACAAGACTCAGGTGTGCAGCACATGTCATTTAGTAACATCCTTCATTATACTATATACATTGTCACCTGGACAGCAAAGAAGGAAAAAATCAGAATCTCTCATGGTGGGAGGGTAGAAGCATCTCTTTAAGAGACTTCCATAGGAACCCCTAAAGGCAATACACATTGTTACCCTACTTTCACCCTGGGGTAACTGAGATCCTTGGCTTCAAAAATAAAATCCCAGGGTGGGGTGGCATGTACCTTTTAGTCCCAGCTACTCAGGAGGCTGAGGCAGGAGGATCACTTGAGCCCAGGAGTTCCATGCTGCAGTGAGCCATGATCCTGTTACTGAACTCCAGCCTAGGCCACAGAGCTGGACCCTGTTCCCTGCCCACCCCCCTCCAAAAAGAAAAATTTCCTTCACCTCCTCATCCTAACCTTTTGCTCCAATCAATTCTCTCATTATTCCCTGTTGAAAACCCTCATTCTCTTGTGAACAGCTCTTCACATTGTATTTCTTGCTCATATCAACCCTCTGCCTAGCATCCCTTAGCTTTCCACCCCAATTTGCAAAGTCTTGTGTTTCTTTCAAGTAGCCAGCTCAAGCCTCTGTCATGTAAACCTGCCCCAGCCATGCCAACTCTGATTCGTCTTATCTCTTCACCTCACTTTGCTGTAAGATACTTGTTTTGTAAGTTTTCTTTTCAGCCCCACTAGATGGATTTTCTGGAGGCCAGGGACCATAACTTTTCCTATTTTGTATTTCCATTATTTTTCAATTAAATGTATGTTGAAAAATAAATGGTTACAGTAGGTAGCTATTCAGGCATAAACAGAGCAAGAGAAGGTGCCCCCTACCCCAACCAGGAATGTCAGGCGGTTGTTAAACCGTCTCTCTAAAATAATTGGTTGCAGCCAGTGCCAGGAAAAGGCAGTTTCCCAGTAGATAGAAACACCTACAACTGGTGATCGGCAGCTTCCCGATAAGATCCAAGGAGTTGGGAAAGTGGGCTCAAGCATGCATATTAAGAGGCAAAATGGAGGAGTTTAACTGGTATCTGACCTCCTAAGGACATTCAGCTGGTAAGGGAAGACCACTTCTAGTGAGCATGCGTACAACTCCAGTAAACACATTGCGCATGCTTACCTCCAAAGTGCTAACAGGCCTCCCACTCCAAGGGAGGAATCAAGGGAAAAGGGATGCAAGATGCCAGAAGTATGCCAACATGTAAAACCCTACGTCCAAGGTCAAATGGGGCACTTGTTCTCCAAGATGCCCGCTTGGCCCTCTTCCAAGTGTACTTTACTTTCTTTTCATTCCTCCTCTAAAGTTTTTCAACAAACCTTCACTCCTGCTCTAAAACTTGTCTTGGTCTCTTCTGCCTTATGCCCCTTAGTCAGATTCTCTCCTGAGGACACAAGAATTGTTGTTGCAGACCCGTATGGATTTGCCGCTGACAACATATTTTGGTGCTGTGTAACTTGGATTCCCACCACTGACAACAAAATGATTAAACATTAATTACAAGCTGTAAATAAACATTAAACAAAGGATAATTATCTGACATAACTTATTTAATGCAATTTTGCATGTTTGCCAATTTTAAAAATCATAACTGCACATTAATTATATTAAGTGCTTATTATAAAATGAAGACCTGTTTATAGTTCTAATTACCCTTTTTTGTGTAAAATGAGATCTTCAAAATGTGGATTATCTTGAATGAGAGACATTTGTACTTTTTTTATTTCTTGTTAAACTGCAATTTTAGAAATACTGCATGTTCACTATATTCCTCTGTAGATGAATATTATCTTGATTACAATACTTTTTTCTCTACCTTCTATTCTGAACGCACTAAATAAACTGTCAAATGGAACCTGTTTCCTATTTCTGTTCTGAATTCCTTCCTCCCAGGACATCAGATTTCATCAAAGTGCTATTTTTGTAGACCATTGATTATCAAACTTAGGTGGGGAGCCCTTTCTTCAACAAAGGATGGTGCAGATGCTTAATAAATACAACTGCCCAGTTGGGAGGGGAGGAACAGAAAGAGTACAAGGGTTCTTGCCCCCCAAACTGCCAACTATCGCAACTCCAGGTGACTCTTGAAACACTTGGTTTGGAGTACCTAGGGCTACAGAGAGCTCAACCTGAAAATTAGCTCTGAGCTATATTTCAACTTTCTTCTAAACTCAAATTTTGAAAAAGTCAGAAATATGTAAAATCTCACATTTTAAAAATTTTTCAATAAGTTTAATATATCCACACCAAACTGCTTGTATATCTATCATATATACTGAATATTCATCAACCTATTTATAAGTGTCTAACAATATGCAGTGTTTGTATATAAATACAAAATCAACTTGTTACTCTTAAAAGCCCACTCTCAGTCTATTCTATAAAACAAAAACAAATAATTTTTTAAAATTGAAGTGAAGAAAAAAGATTTCCACCTTTAGTAAGACTTTAGAAAAAAGATGGAGTTTGTCATCTTCAGAAAGAGAGCAAGGGGAGAGAGCATCTTATCACTCATGCTCTCACCGTCTCAGCCTTCAGCACCTGGTGTAGCATGGGCTACCCTTCACTTAATGATGTCACATAAAGCACACAGAGGAACCATGACTTCCTGGATACCAAGGACAAGTGATCTCCAAAGACCCTTTGTGATGTTTACAATGTAGAGATCTGGCTGGGCATGGTGACTCATGCCTGTGATCCCAGCACTTTGGGAGGCTGAAGCAGGAGGATTGCTTGAGCTCAGGAGTTTGACATCAGCCTGGGCCACACAGTGAGACCTCGTCTTTAAAAAAATCAGACATCATCTTTAAAAAAATACAAATTTGGCCGGGCACAGCGGCTCATGCCTGTAATCCCAGAAATTTGGGAGGCCGAAGCGGGTGGATCACCGGAGGTCAGGAGTTCGAGACCAGCCTGGCCAACATGTTGAAACCCCGTCTCTACTAAAAAAGTACAAAAATTAGCTGGGTGTGGTGGCAGGCACCTGTAATGCCAGCTACTCGGGAGGCTGAGGCAAGAGAATCGCTTGAACCCAGCAGGTGGAGGTTGCAGTGAGTCAAGATCATGCAATTGCACTCCAGCCTGGGCAACAGGAGTGAAACTCTGTCTCAAAAAAAAAAAAAAAATACAAATTTGCTCTTGTTATTTGCATTATCTGACCTCTATAAACAATCATGACCAAAGCCATGTCTTTATACATTTAAAAATAAAATATTACATGTGAAAATGCATGAAGTTTTTCTGATCATTTTACTATAGTAAACAACTGGCAGAAAGGAAGTAGCTAAACTTCAAAAGAAACATCAGTTTACTTCATTCACCTGTTGTCGTTAAATCAATTAAATGATTCCTTTCACCTGCAGGAAGTGAAAAAACTAACTTTAAAACTTACATAACTTTCAGGTGTAATTTTATTTCCTGCTCTTCTATTTGAACTATCAGGTAGTTTGATCAGATGTTTAAAAGAGGAAGTTTATAGCAGGCAAAATTGACAACTTTGAATAAAAAATGCTATGGATTTTAGGAAGAGCTATATCAAGGATTTGCCTTGAAATAATTTGCTAGGGTAGGGAGGGCAGAAAGAGAGGAGGGATGATGTCTAGGGGTATACATTAAACCAGAAAAGCCATGAGTCAATAAATGTTGATGGTAATAAATTATGCTATTCTTTGTTTTTCTTTTTCTTTTTTCAGAGTGCTAGAACTCAATGCTATTGTCTATAATTTTGTGTATGTTTGTTATTTTCCCTAAATTCTTTTTTTAAAAAAAATCAATAAGCCTAAATTCTAGAGTGTTCAAAAGTCATACATTCTGTCTCAGCTTATGTGAAAAATGAGAGAAAAAAAAATCAATGAAAAACGCTGGGCATGGTGGCCTCAGCCTGTAATCCTAGCCACTCAGAAGGGTGAGGCAAGAGGATCACTTGAGGCCAGGAGTTTGAGACCAGCCTGGGCAACTTCTGGGGACCCAAGAAATAAAAATAAAAAATTTTGCCAGGCATAGTGATGCACGCACGTAGTCCCAGCTACTTGGGAGGCTAAGGTAGGAGGATAACTTGAGCCCAGGAAGTTTGAGGCTGCAGTGAGCTATGATCACACTACTGCACTCCAATCTGGGTGATAGAATGAGGCCCTGTCTCTTCAAAAAACAAAAAATGGAAAAAGGAAAACATGAATCTTTCCTTGCTTGATAATGCCTTTGTTTAGAGAATCAGCATGTTGTTGACTACAGGTGCAAATCTTGACTTTAAATACTTAATAGACATGTGACATTAACATCTCTAAGACTCCATTTTAAAAATCTGAATAGTGTGAATAATTTTACCTACCTCATGTAATACATTGACTTATTTACCCAGCGATAGATGTATATTATATATAATATATTCAACAATTGAATTTTAGCCTAATGGTCTTATCTGTCATTCAGCATATGATGTAGCCTTTGATAAACTAATTTGGCTTCTTCCCCCATTAATCTGCCAAACAAGTCTTTCCAAAGTCACCAAAGACCTCTGATATGTTTTGGATCTGTGTCCCCACCCAAATCTTATATTGAAATATAATCCACAGTGTTGGAGGTGGGGTCTGGTGGGAGGTGATTGGATCATGGGGGTGGATTTCTCATGAATGGTTTAGCACCATCCCTCCTGGTACTGTCTTTGAGATAGTGAGTTCTCATGAGATATGGTTGTTTAAAAGTGTGTAGCATGTCCCACCTCACTCTCTTGTTCCCGCTTTCACCATGTGAAGCACCTGCTCCTGTTCTCCCCTCCACCATGAGTAAAAAGCTTCCTGGGGCCTTCCCAGAAGCAAATACCACTATACTTTCTATACAGCCTGCAGAACTATGAGCTAATTAAACCTCTTTTCTTATAAATTACCCAGTCTTGGGTATTTGTTTATAGCAATGCAAGAACAGACTAATACAACCACCATGAGGCTAAATCCAATACATTTTAGGTTCTAACATTTTGTAACTTCTCAGTGTGAGTTCTTGAACACTCTCTTTGTAGCCTTCAGTTTCTCTGGCAATATACTCTCTTGAGTTCCCTCCTGCCTCTCTCACCATATGACCATGTCTTTTCTTGACTCATCCTCCTCTACCTAGCCACTAAAAATTGTTCCCATAGCCAGGTGCCAGTGACTCACACCTATAATTCTAACATTTTGGGAGGCTGAGGCAGGAAGATCGCTTGAGCCCAGGAGTTCAAGACCAGCCTGGGCAACATAGCAAGACCCTGTCTCTATAAAAATAGTAGTAATAATAATAATAAAATTGTCCCCCAAGGCTTTATCTTATGATCTGGCCTTGCCCTACACTCTTTCCTCATATGTTATCATCCATGCACATTGCCTACAATGACTCTCAATTCATATCGCCAGCCCAGATCATTCTGTGTGGTACAAATTTATGTACCCAATTACCTATTTGACATATCTATTTGACTTGGATATCTCAAAGGTACTTCAAAATCAAATTTAAAAAGCCAAACTCATGGTCTTTTGTATAAAACTTGAATATTTATCTCAGGGAATGGTACCACCAGCCATCTAGTTATTAAAGCATGAAACCATGGATGGTGTTGAAAACCTCTCTTTCCAACACAAATTCAATGCCAAGTCCCGTGAATTCTACCTCCTAAATACCATTTAAATGCATCCATTTTTTTTTTCAATTTTTACTGCTTCAGCAAAATCTCAGTTTCATCACCTGAGACCTGGACCTAGCTTCCTTAATGATCTTGCTTTCCCTCCCTAATCCACTCTCCACAGTGCAGTCAGACTGATCTTTTTAAAGTAATATTCTGCACAAGTTTCTCTCCTGCTTAAAACTTTTCCATTTTGCTGGGTGCAATGAGTCACACCTGTAATCCTAACAGTTTGGGAGGCTGAAGTGGGATTGCTACAGGTAGTCCCACCTGCTTGGGTAGCTAAGACAGGAGGATTGCTTGAGCCCGGGAAGTTGAGGCTGCAGTGAGCCCTGATCATGCCACTGCACTCCAGCCTGGGTGACAGAGCGAGATCCTATCTCAAAACTTTTCAGTTTCTTTCACTGTTTAAAAGGCCAAAATCCTAGAGCTTCCTACAAGCCCCTGCTTGATGTAGCCTAACAGTCCAGCCTCATCTGACACCACCTTATCACTTCTGGTTCACTGCTCCAGCCATTCAGCCCTCTTTCCATCACTCCAATGTGTCATGCTCCTTCCCAACCCTGGGTCTTTACCTATTCTCCTCCCTCAGTTCTGGAAGACCTGCAACAACCCACTCTCCCTCACTTAGTCAACGCCTACTTATCTTTTCTAACTGATGGTAAATGTCACTCAAAAGTCAGGAAAGCCTTCCCTCATAACTAGATGAGGTTACTGTTTGAGTTATATACTTCTGTACTTTAAAAAATAATCCATATCTTCCCTCCCAACTAGATTATAAGCTCCATGAAGTAAAGGACTTGTGTTTTTTTCATTAAGCCTTTTAAAAACTTTAAAAATTTTTGAGATATTTATAGATTCACCAGCAGTTGTAAAAAAACAATGCAGAGAAATCTCATGTGCCCTTTACCCAGTTTCTCCCAATGGTTACATCTTGCAAAACTAAAGTACAATGTCATAACCAGAATATTGAACAGTGATACATCAAGTTAAAGGACATTATTATTACCATGTTGCCCTTTTATAACCCCACCAACTTCCCTCTCCTGCCACCACTTCCTTAATTCCTGACAATCACTATTCTGTTCTCTATTTCTATAATTTTGTCATGTCAAGAATGTTATAGTAGTGGAATCATACAGTATGTAACATTTTGGGGATTGACTTTTTTACTCAGCATAATTCTTTGTAGATTCATTCGGCTTGACGCACACACATCATTAGTTTGTTCCTCTTTATTACTGAATGGTATTCCATGGCATGGATGCATCACACTTTAGACAGCCATTCACCCATTGAAGAACATCTGGGTTGTTTCCAGTTCTGCCTATTACAAATAAACTGTCTATAAACATTCATGTACACGTTTTTGTATTAATATATATAATCATTTATCTGGGCAAGATGCCCAGGGGTATAGTTGCTGGGTCACACAGTAGTTGTGTATTTAGCTTTTTTAAAAACTGCCAAAATCTTTTCCAGAGTAGCCGTACCGTTTTACACTTCCACCAATAACATATAAGTGATTCCATTTCTCTATATCCTTGCCAACATTTGGTGTGTCATTATCTTTTAGCCATTCTGGTGGGTATGTAGTGATATCTCATTGTGGTTTTAACTTGCACTTCCCCAGTAGCTATGATGTCGAACATTTTATTATGTGCTTATTTGTCATCTGTATATCCTCTTCAGTAAAGTGTCTCTTCATACATTTTGTCCATTTCCTAATTGGGTTGGTTTTTTTTCTGACTGTTGAATTTTGAGAATTCAATTTTGAGAATATATTCTAGATGCTAATCTTTTGTCAAATACATGGTTTGCAAATACGTTCTTCTATTTTTCATCTTCTTAACAAGGTCTTTCAAATAGCAAAGTTTTTAATTTTGATGAGGTCCAATTTATAAATTTCCAATTTATAAATTTTTGCTTTTGTGGGTCACAAGTTTGGTGTCAAGTCTAAGGACATTTTGACTAGCCCTGGAACCCAGTGATTTTCCTTCTTTTCTTTTTTTTTTTTTTTTGAGATGGAGTCTCACCCTGTTGCCCAGGCTGGAGTACAGTGGTGCAATCTTGGCTCACTGCAACCTCCATCTCCCGGGTTCACACCATTCTCCTGTCTCAGCCTCCCGAGTAGCTGGGACTACAGGCACCTGCCACCACGCCAGCTAATTGTTTTGTATTTTTTTTAGTAGAGACAGGGTTTCACTGTGTTAGCCAGGATGGTCTCCATCTCCTGACCTTGTGATTGATCTCCTTGGCCTCCCAAAGTGCTGGGATTACAGGCATGAGCCACCGCACCTGGCCAATTTTCTTTGATTTTCTCCTAAAAGTGTTTTAGTTTTCCTTTTAAGTCTATACTCCATTTTTGGTTAATTTTTGTTGAAGGTATGGGATTACATACAATTTCTTTTTTTTTTTTTTGCCTATGGAAATACAGATGTCCAATTGTTCCAGCATCATTTGTTTAAAAGGCTACCTTTCCTTCATTGAATTGCTTTTGCACCTTTGTCAAAGATCACTTG
Source organism: Pan troglodytes (assembly GCF_028858775.2). NCBI lineage: Eukaryota > Metazoa > Chordata > Mammalia > Primates > Hominidae > Pan > Pan troglodytes. The sequence goes on along the minus strand of NC_072411.2, from coordinate 85,148,217 downwards.
AGCATATTTATATGGGTCTACTTCTGGATTTTTTTGTTCTGTTCCATTGATTTAAGTGTCTATCTCTCTGCCAATACTACACAGTCCTGTCTACTGTAGCTATATAACCAGTCTTGAAACCAGATTACTTTATTCTTCTTTTTCAAAATTGTTGTAGCTATTTTTGTTTCTTGCCTTTCCGTATACATTTTAGAATAATCTTGTCTGTATCTGTAAAAAGTCTTGCTGAGGTTTTCATACGAATTTGATTAAAGCTGTGTATCAATTTGGGGTAAATTGATACCTTTACTACACTTAATTTTTCAATACATTAACAATTTTCTACATTTATTTAGATCTCTTTTTATTTCTTCATTAGCATTCTATAGCTTTTGGCATATAAGTTCTGTACATGTTATATTAAATTTACACCTAAATATTTCTTCACTTTTTTTTTAAAATTTTTTTTGAGATGGAGTCTCACTCTGGCTAGAGTACAATGGCACAATCTTGGCTCACTGCAACCTCTGCTTCCCGGGTTCAAGCGATTCTCCTGCCTCAGCCACCAGAGTAGCCGGGATTATAGGTGCCCACCACCATTCCCAGCTAATTTTTATATTTTTAGTAGACATGGGGTTTCACCATGTTGTCCAGGCTAGTCTCGAACCCCTGACCTCAGGTAATCTGCCTGCCTTGGCCTTCCAAAGTGCTGAGATTGCAGGCCTGAGCCAACGCGCTCGGCTTCTTCACTTTTGTTTTTTTGAGTGAGTGTAAATCATATTGTATTTTTAATCTTAGTGATTGTGTTTGCTGCTAGCATGTGGAAGTACAATTGCATTCAGTTTTTTTGTAAATTCTTTGGAATTTTTTATGTAAACAACTATGCAGTCTGCAAAAGGAACTCTTTTATTTCTTTCTATCTGATCTGTTGCCTTTTATTTCCTTGTTTTGATTTATTACACTGGCTAGGAGTTGCAGCAATATGTTGAAGAAGAGCAGTGAGAACACACATCCTTGCTTTGTTCCTGATCTTAGGAGAAAAGCATTTAGTCTTTCACCATTAAATATAATATTATCTATAAGGTTTATTTTATTTTGTTTTTTATTTTATTTTATTTTTGAGATGGAGTCTCACTCTGTTGCCCAGGCTGGAGTGCAGTGGCACAGTCTCAGCTCACTGCAACCTCCATTTCCCGGATTCAAGCAATTCTCATGCCTTAGCCTCCCGAGTAGCTGGGATTACAGGTGCCTGCCACCACACCTGGCTAATTTTTTGTATTTTCAGTAGAGACGGGGTTTCACCATGTTGCCCAGGCTGGTCTCAAACTCCTGACCTCGTGATCCGCCCGCCTTGGCCTCCCAAAGTGCTGGTATTACAGGCGTGAGCCACCGTGCCTGGCTATTTTTATTTTTTGAGATGGAGTCTTGCTCTGTTACCCAGGTTGGAGTGCAGTGGTAGGATCTTGGCTCCCTGCAACCTCCAACTTCTGGGTTCAAGAGATTCTCCTGCCTCAGCCTCCCAAGTAGCTGGGACTACATGTGCATGCCACCATGCCTGGCTAATTTTTGTATTTTTCGTAGAGACAGGGTTTCATCATATTGGCCAGGCTGGTTTCGAACTCCTGACCTCAGGTGATCCACCTGTCTCTGCCTCCCAAAGTGCTGGGATTACAGGCGTGAGCCACCGTCTGCAGCTATAGAGGTTTTTTGTAAATGCTTTTTATCAAGTTGAGAAAGTTTCCTCTCTATTCTTATTTTTCTGAGAGTGATGAATTGGTGTTGAAGCTTGTCAAATGTTTTTTTCGGTATTAATTTACATGATTATGTGATTTTTCTTCTTTTCCCTGTTAATATGGTTAATTATACTGATTTATTTTCAATAGTTGAGACAACCTTGCATCTCTGACATAATCCACTTGGTCATGCTATGTCATTCTTTTTATAAATAGCTGAGTTTTTTAAAAAGCTGTCTCCTACAGGAAGGAAGAGCTAAACTCTTTTTTCTAATATTTTGTTAAGGACTTTTGTATCTGTATTCAAGAGTGATCTTGGCTGTATTCTTTCTTTGCCTGTTTTGGGTATCAGGCTAATACTAACTTCATAAAACGAAATGGAAATCGTTTCCTCCTCTTCTGTTTTCTGGAAGGGATTGAGTAGATTTGGTGTTGCACTAGGTACTACACTATATATACATAACTGATCACACTCTACTACTGTTATTTTAACTATTTCAAATAAAATATGGAAACTTTTATGCCCCTTTATCCTTCCCCATTTGCAATATAATTGTTTTAGATATTTCCTCTACATACAGTTAAAAACACATCAGACTGTTACCATTATGGTTTAAACCCTCAAACTTAATGTAGTAACTCAAGGTGACATGGAAAGCTTATTCTATTCAGTCATATTTTGTTTGCAAAGTTATTTCTTGTTCCAAGAATTTTTTCCTATATCATTTTGTCTCTGTTTAGAGAACTTCTTTTAAGCTATTATTTTAGAATAGGTCTGCCGGCCACAGCTTTTCTTCATTTTCCTTCATATAATAATGTCTTGAGGACAGGCACAATAGCTCACAACTATAATCCCACCACTTTGGGATGCTGAGGCAGGCTGATCACTTGAGTCCAGGAGTTGGAGACCGGACTGGGTAACATGGTGAAACCCTGTCTCAACAACAACAACAAAATACAAAAAATTAGCTGGATATGGTGGCACATACCTGTTGTCCCAGATACTTGGAGGCTGAGGCAGGAGGATTGCTTGAACCTGGGAGGCAGAGGTTGCAGTGAACTGAGATCATGCCACTGCACTCCAGCCTGGGCAACAGACATCCTATCTAGAAGAAAAAACAAAAACAAAAACAAAAACAAAAAGCAAGAATGTCTTGATCGATTTCCCCTTAATTCCTAAAGACTACTTTTGCTGGTTGTAGGATAAACATTTGAAAAATATGATGCCACTTCCCTTTGGCCTCCATGTCTTCTGATAAGAAATCCACTGTCATTCAAATTGTTTTATACAGACAGGGCCAGGCGCAGGGCTCACGCCCGTAATCCCAGCACTTTGGGAGGCCGAGGAGGGTGGATCACCTGATGTCAGGAGTTCAAGACCAGCCTGGCCAACATGGTGAAACCCCATCTCTACTAAAAATACAAAAAGTTAGCTGGGTGTGGTGGCAGGCTCCTGTAATCCCAGCTACTCAGGAGCCTAAGACAGGAGAGTTACCTGAACCTGAGAAGCAGAGGTTGCAGTGAGCTGAGATCGTGTCATTGCACTCCAGCCTGGGCAAAAAGAGTGAAACTCCATCTCAAAAAAAAAAGAAAAAAAAAAAAAGAGTCTGCAGTATCAAAGAGCCACATACTTCAGCTTGCGGTGGCGGACAAGGTATAGCTCTTCTTATTTGCTGAAAGAGAAAAGACCACAGAATTGAATACCAGTGATTTCCCGTTTTCTTAACTCTACTGAAAAGGTAATTTACTTTTTTTTAAGGAAAGCTTTTATGAATCTTCATTTTTCTATAATTAATGAGAATTGTAGTATATATTATTACTTATTGAAAGAGAGTCTTTGTTATTATAAGAATATGGTTTATGTTGTGAGAAAACATCATTCCTGAGCTACCCATGATATAGAAATCTACTTCAACTTTTAAAAAAACTGAGTGCCTACTATTAAGCCACATTATCTCATTTAATCTTTAAAAGTACTCTACGAAATATCTTTTTTTTTTTTTTTTTTTTTGAGATGGAGTCTCGCTCTGTCGCCCAGGCTGGAGTGCAGTGGCTCGATCTCGGCTCACTGCAAGCTCCGCCTCCTGGGTTCACGCCATTCTCTCGCCTCAGCCTCCCGAGTAGCTGGGACTACAGGCGCCTGCCACCTCGCCCGGCTAAATTTTTGTATTTTTAGTAGAGACGGGGTGTCACCATGTTAGCCAGGATGGTCTTGATCTCCTGACCTCATGATCCACCCGCCTCGGCCTCCCAAAGTGCTGGGATTACAGGCATGAGCCACCACACCCGGCCTGAAATATCTTAAAAAGTTAATTTGCCCAAGTAAGCAGTGAAGTCAAAATTTAAATTGACAATCTGACTTTGGAGCTTAGACTCTTATTTCAGAAAATATTCCATTTCTTTTTATAAAAGCTGTATATAAACAAATCTCTTGTGGTGAGACATTAACTGTTTTGATTTACTCCTTACAGTCATAAAACTGCATTAGCAATAATTACAACTACAGTTGACCCTTGAACAACATGGGATTAAACTGTGTGGGTCCACTTACATGCAGATTTTCTTCCACTTCTGCCACCCTGAGGCAGCAAGTCAGCTCCTCTGCTCCCTCCTTCCCCTCAGCCTACTCTCCACAAAGATGATAAAGAAGACCTTTATATGATCCACTTCCACTTAATTAATAGTAAGTATATTTTCTCTTCCTTATGATTTTCTTCATCATTTTTGTTTTGTTTTTGGGTTTTTGTTTGTTTTGAGGCAGGGTCTCACCCTGTCACCCAGGTTGGAGTGCAGTGGCATGATCATAGCTCACTGTACCCTCAGCTTCCTGGGCTGTAGTGATCCTCCTACCTTATCCTCCCAAGTATCTGGGACCACAGGCATTTGCCACCATGCCTGGCTAATTTTTTGTATTTTTAGTAGATATGAGGCTTCACCATTTTGCCCAGGCTGGTCTCAAACTCCTGAGCTCAAGTGATCTGCCCACCTCAGGCTCCCAAACTGCTAGGATTACAAGCATGGGCCACCATGCCCAACCTATGATTTTCTTAATAACATTTTTTCTCTATCTTACTTTATTGTAAGAATATGGAATACATATAACATACACAATATATGTGTTATTTTTGTATGTGCCTGGTGGTATATACCTATAGTCCCAGATTCTTGTAAGGCTGAGACAGGAGGATTGCTTGAGCTCTGGAGTTTGAGTCTAGCCTGAGCAACATAGCAAGACCCCATGCCCTGGAAGAAAAAAGTTATACATGGATTTCCTACTGTGGAAGGAAGGGTTGGCTCCTCCAACACCCACCTTGTTCAAGGGACAACTCTTATTAAGTAAATTCACACATTTGATAGAAGAACTGAATTGTGGAAAGAGGAGAATGAGACTTTAGAGAATGCAAGCAATTAAACAGACCTCCTATCCTACTAGAATGATATTCAAGTAGAATGATACTCAAGTGGAAAGAGTGAAGGCAAGTTGCATTATTGGCGTTCTTACTTTTAACTTTGAAGGATTTATCACTGTATAGATAACAAGCATCAACAAAATCAGATTTGTATGCAGTATTCTTACATTAAACACCATTTGTATTGATAGATTCTCAATAAATATTTCTACAGTATTAATTGCTATAGGAAGATGGTGAAATAGAACTCTCTAGCAATCATCCCCACTACAGAAACACCAAATTGAACAACTATCTACACAAGAAAACACTTTATAAAAAACAAGTCAGGTGTGCTATCAAAGTACCTAGTTTTAACATCATATCAGGGAAAGAGGCACTGGAAAGGGTAGGAAAGACGATCTTGAATTGCTGATGCCACTTCTCCCCCATCCCTTGGCAGTGGCCGTGTCACCTCAAGAGAGAATGTGTGTGCTTGGGGAAGAGAGAGCACAATGACTGTGGAACTTTGCGTTGGAACTCAGTGCTGCTCTGTTACAGCAGAAAGCAACATAGGGCAGGATTCAGTTAGTGCCCACCAAGAGACACTTCCCATCTGGCTAGGGCTGGTTAGCCAGATGGGAAGTGTCCAACCCACTGGTCAGAACCTGAGTTTCAGCTAGCCCCACCACCATGGGCTAAAGTGCTATGGGGTCCTAAATAAACTTGGAAGACCATCTAGGGCATAAGGACTATGATTCCAGGGCAAGTCCTGGTGCTGGGCTGGGCTCGGAACCAGTAGAATTAGGGTGGTGCTACATAGTGAGACACCAGCTGGGGCTGCCAAGAGAATACTTGCACCACCTATCCTTTAACCCTAAGCAGTGCAGCTCATAGCTTCAAGAGATTCCTTCCTTCTACTTGAGGAGAGGAAAGGGGAGAGTAAACAGGACATTGTCTTGCAACTTAGATGCCAGCTCAGCCACAGTAGAATAGGGCACCAAGCAGAGTCCTGATGCTCCCATTTCAGGACCTAGCTCCTAGACATTTCCAGACACACTCTGGGTCAGAAGGAAACCAACTTCCTTGAAAGGAAGAACCCAGTCGTGAAAGGATTTATCACCTGCTGACTAACAAGCCCTTGGGCCTTGAATAAACATCAGTGGTACCAAGGCAGTAATCACCATGGGACTTGGGTGGAAACCCAGGGCCATGCTGGCTTCAGGAATGACACAGCACATTCCCAGCTGTGGTGGCCATGGAGAGAGACTCCTTCTGCTTAAGGAAAGAAGAGGAAAGCATAAAGGGGACTGTGTCTTGCAGCTTGGGTACCAGCATGGCCACAGTTGGGTAGAGCACAAAGTGAACTCCTAAGCTTCCTGATGCCAGGCCTTGGCTCCTGGATAGCATTTCTGGGCCCACCCTGGGCAACAGGAGAGCCCACTGCCCTAAAGGGAGAGAGTCAGGCCTGGCAGCATTCACCACAAGCTGACTGAAGAGCCCCTGGGCTTTGAGTGAACTGCCTGGTAGTAGCCAGGCAGTACTCACTGTGGGCCTGGAGCAGTGGTGGTCATGAGGAGCGACTACTTCTGCATGAGCAAAGGAGAGGTAATAGTAGGAAGGTGATTATATGGTTTGACTTTGTGTACCCAACCAAATCTCATCTTGAATTGTAATCCCATAATCCCCATGTGTCGCATGAGGGACCCAGTGGGAGGTAATTGAATCACAGGGGCGGTTTTCCCCCATACTGTTCTCATAATAGTGAGTGAGTTCTCATGAGATCCGAAGGTTTTATAAGGGGCTTCCGCTTCGCTTGGTATTCATTCATTTCTCTCCTACCACCATGTGAAGAGGTGTTTTCCGCCATGGTTTTAAGTTTCCTGAGGCCTCGCATGCAGAACTGTGAGTCAATTAAACTTCTTTGCTTTAAATATTACCCAGTCTTGGGCAGTTCTTTATGGCAATGTGAAAACAGACTAATACAGAAGAACTGTGTCCCATGGTTTGGCTGCCAGCTCAGCCACAGTAGAAACACCCTCCACCTATAAAGACTCTCATAGACTGAAAGTAAAGGAATGGAAAGATATTCCATGCAAATCAAAACCAAAAAAGAGCATGAGTAGTGGCTATATTTATATCCAACAAAATAGATTCCAAGACAAAATATATAAAAAGAGACAAAGTTACCATATAATGATAAAGGAGTCAATTCAACAAGAGGATATTACAATCATAAGTGTATATGTACCCAACACTGGAGCACCCAGATACATGAAACAATTATTATTAGAGCTAAAGAGGGATATACATCCCAATACAATAATAGCTGGAGATAAGAGGGAGATACATCCCAATACAATAATAGCTGGAGACTTGAACACTCACTTTCAGCTTTGGACAGATAATCCAGACAGAAAATCAACAAAGAAACATTGGATTTAATCTGCACTGTAGACCAAACGGACCTAATAGGTATATACAGGACATTTTAGCCAACAGTTGCAGAATCACATTCTTGTCCTCAGTACATGGGTCATTCTCAAGGACAGACCATATGTTAGGCCACAAAACAAGTCTTAAAAAATTCAAAAAAGCATTGAAATCATATCAAGTATTTTTCTGACCAGGAATGGTATAAAACTGGAAGTCAATGGCAAGAGGAACTTTGGAAACTACACAAACACCTGGAAGTTAAATAATATGCTCCTGAATAACCAGTGGGCCAATGAAGAAATTAAGAAGATAATTTAAAAATTTCTGGAAATAAAAGAAAATGGAAACACAACTTACCAAAACCTATGGGATACAGTGAAAGCAGTACTAAGAGGAAAGTTTATAGCAATAAGCACCTACAACAAAAAAGTAGAAAAACTTCAAATAAAATACCTAACCATGCATCTGTAACAACTAGAAAAGCAAGAGCAAACCAAACACAAAATTAGTAGAAAAAAATAAATAGTAAATATTCGAGCAGAAATAAATGAAATTGAAATGGAACAAATACAAAAGATCAATAAAATAAAAAGTTGTTCTTTGAAAAGATAAACAAAATTGACAAACTTTTAGTCAGACTAACACTCTGAGTCAGAGTTCCCTTCTGACCCAGAGTGTGTCTAGAATAACAGAGAGACTAAATAAACAAAATCACAGATGGAGGAGACATTACAAGTGATACCCCGGATATTCAAAGGATCATTAGAGACTACTATAAGCAACTGTATGCCAATAATTGCAAAACCTAGAAAAAATGAAAAAATTCCTAGAAACATACAACCTACTTCGAATGAACCATAAAAAAATCCAAAACCTGAATAGACCAATAACAAGGAATGAGATCAAAGCCATAATAAGAAGTCTACCAGCAAAGAAAAGTCCAGGACCTGGTGGCTTTACTCCTGAATTTTATGAAACATTTAAAAAAGGACTAAAATCAATCCCACTCAAACTATTTTGAAAAATAGAGGAGGAAGCAAGATTTCCAAATGTATTCTATGAGGTTAGTATTACCCTGATACCAAAATCACACAAAGACACATTAGAAAAAAGCTGGAAGCATTCCCTTTGAAAACTGGCACAAGACAAGGATGCATTCTCACCACTCCTATTCAACATAGTATTGGAAGTTATGGCCAGGGCAATCAGGCAAGAGAAAGAAATGAAGCGTATTCAAATAGGAAGAGAGGTAGCCAAATTGTCTCTGTTTGAAGATGACATGAGTGTATAGTTAGAAAACCCCAACATCTCAGCCCAAAATCTCCTTAAGCTGATAAGCAACTTCAGTAAAGTCTCAGGATACAAAATCAATGTGCAAAAATCACAAGCATTCCTATACTCCAATAAAAGACAAACAAATAAAATAAAATAAAATAAAATAAAATAAAATAAAATAAAATGGAAATACCTAGGAATACAACTTACAAGGGATGTGAAGGACTTCTTCAAGGAGAACTACAAACCACTGCTCAAGGAAATAAGAGAGGACACAAACAAATGGAAAAACATTCCATGCTCATGGATAAGAAGAATCAATATCGTGAAAATGGCCATACTGCCCAAAGTAATTTATAGATTCAATGCTATTCCCAACAAACTACCATTGACTTTCTTCACAGAATTAGAAAAAAACTACTTTAAATTTCATATGGAACCAAAAAAAGCCCATATAGCCAAGATAATCCTAAGCAAAAAGAACAAAGCTGGAGGCATCATGCTACCTGACTTCAAACTATACTACAAGGCTACAGTAACCAAAACAGCATGGTCCTGGTACCAAAACAGATATATAGACCAATGGAACAGAACAGAGGCCTCAGAAATAATGCCACACATCTACAACCATCTGATCTTCGACAAAGCTGACAAAAACAAGCAACGGGGAAAGGATTCCCTATTTAATAAATGGTGCTGGGAAAACTAGCTAGCCATATGCAGAAAACTGAAACTGGATCACTTCCTTACACCTTATACAAAAATTAACTCAAAATGGATTAAAGACTTAAGTGTAAGACCTAAAACCATAAAACCCCTAGAAGAAAACCTAGGCAATACCATTCAGGACATAAGCATGGGCAAAGACTTCATTACTAAACACCAAAAGCAATTGCAACAAAAGCCAAAATTGACAAATGGGATCTAATTAAACTAAAGAGCTTCTGCACAGCAAAAGAAACTACCATGAGAGTGAATGGGCAACCTACAGAATGGGAGAAAATTTTTGCAATCTAGCCATCTGACAAAGGCCTAATAACCAGAATCTACAAGGAACTTAAACAAATATACAAAACAAAAAAACCCTCATCAAAAAGTGGGTGAAGGGATATGAACAGACACCTCTCAAAAGAAGACATTTATGCGGCCAAGAAACATATGAAAAAAAAGCTTGTCATCACTGGTCTTTAGAGAAATGCAAATCAAAACCACGATGAGATACCATCTCACACCAGTTAGAATGGCGATCATTAAAAAGTCAGGAAACAACAGATGCTGCAGAGGATGTGGAGAAATAGGAACACATTTACACTGTTGGTGGGAGTATAAATTAGTTCCACCATTGTGGAAGACAGTGGGGCGATTCCTCAAGGATCTAGAACCAGAAATACCATTTGACCCAGCAGTCACATTACTGGGTATATACCCAAAGGATTATAAATCATTCTACTATAAAGACACATACACATGTATGTTTATTGCAGCACTATTTACAATAGCAGACTTGGAACCAACCCAAATGCCCATCAATGATAGACTGGATAAAGAAAATGTGGCATATATATACCATGGAATACTAGCAGCCATAAAAAAGAATGAGTTCATGTCCTTTGCAGGGACATGGATGAAGCTAGAAACCATCATTCTCAGCAAACTAACACAGAAACAGAAAACCAAACACCAAATGTTCTCACTCATAAGTAGGAGGTGAACACATGGACACAGGGAGGGGATTACCACACACTGGGGCCTGTCGAGGGGTGGGGGGTAAGGGGAGGGATAGCATTAGGAGAAATACCTAACGCATGCGGGGCTTAAAACCTAGATGACAGGTTGAAGGGTGCAGCAAACCACCATGGCACATGTGTACCTATGTAACAAACTCCCAAGTTCTGCACATGTATCCCAGAACTAAAAGTATAATAATAATCAAAAGGACACATTAAAAAAGAAAACTATTGGCCTACATCCCTGATGAACATTGATAAATACCCAAAAGAAAGGAAATTCATATATCAAAGAGATATCTGCACTCCCATGTTTATTGCGGCACTATTCACAATAGCCAAGATTTAGAAGCAACCTAAGTGTCCATCAACAGATGAATGGATAAATAACATGTAGTACATATATATAATGGAGTACTATTCAACCATAAAAAAGAATAAGATCCCGTCCTTTGGAAAAACATGGATAGAACTGGAAGACATTATGTTAAGTCAAATAAGACTGGCACAGATAGACAAACTTCAAATGTTCTCACTCCTTTGTGGGAGCCAAAAATTAAAACAGTTCAACACATGGAGATAGACAGTAGAATGATGGTTACCAGAAGCTGGAAAGAATAGTGGGGGCATGAGGGGAAGAAGTGCGATGGCTAATGGGTATTAAAATATAGCTAGATAGAATAAGATCTAGTATTTGATAGCACAACAGGGTGACTACAGTCAACAATAATTTATTGTACATTTTTAAATAACTATTACAAAGATATAACAGCCTGTTTGCATGAGCGTGGGAGGTGGCTGCCACACTATGTACAAATAATCTCAATGCAGTCATAGTTAGAATGTAGGGTAATTTAATCTGACAGTAACTCAGCATCTTCTCTTACCTTAAATAAGGTATTCTATTGAATTTTCATTGACAATCTGTCCACAGTGATGCCAATTATATGCTCTTACTTTAGCTTTTCTCTTTTGTGTTTTGAGACAGAGTCTCGCTCTGTCACCCAGGCTGGAGTGCAGTGGTGCAATCTCAGTTCACTGCAACCTCCACCTCCCAGGTTCAAGCGATTCTCCTGCCTCAGCCTCCCAAGCAGCTGGGACTACAGGCGTGTGCCACCACGCCCGGCTAATTTTTTTTGTATTTTTAGTAGAGACAGGGTTTCACCGTATTGGCCAGGCTGCTCTTGAAGTCCTGACCTCGTGATCCTCTTGCCTCGGCCTCCCAAAATGCTGAGATTACAGGCCACTGCACCCAGCCAGCTTTTCATTTCTTGAAGAGACGGGAACAACAAATCTTCATAGATCTAAACTAACTTACATTTTAAAATATAAAATTGTGTGTCTTCCCAACATTTTTTTTTTTTTTTTTTTTTTGAGTCAGAGTCTCACTCTGTCAACTAGAAGTGCAGTGGTGCTATCTCGGCTCACTGCCACCTCCACCTCCCAGGGTCAAGCAATTCTCCTACCTCAGCCTCCTAAGAAGCTGGGATTACAGGCACCCACCACCATGCCTGGGTAATTTTTGTATTTTTAGTGATGGGGTTTTGCCATGTTGGCCAGGCTGGTCTTGAACTCCTGGCCTCAAGTGATCCATCTCCTTGGCCTCCCAAAATGTTGGGATTACAGGCATGAGCCACTGCGCCTGGCCACCAACAGATTTTTTAATTCAGAATTTGACAGCAAATAAGTGTTACATCTTTTAAAACAAATAGCTTCAAAGAAATATATTAATGGGGAAATATTAAACATATCATTTTTATTAAAGTATATCAACACCTAGAAACAATAAAGGGTACATGATGAATATGTATAAAAATAAGTAACTCAAAGCTTTACTTGAAATAGAAAAGTCTAACTATAAGTTATTTTTTGTGTGCATCAATTGAAACAAACCATAAGTTTGTTGATTATAATGTCATTTTATGTATTGCAAGAATATACAACTTCAAAGTCTTCTGGTTTAAATTCCTAAATAACTACAGGGTAACTAAATATGTTCAGGATCCTTCAGGCAGAAAAATCAACTATTTAGAGTCACCTGGAACAAATAAATAAGTAATCATGCCACATTTCTGTTGTTTTTAAATTTATCATGGTTTTGCTTATAAAGGTATTGACTCATTAGGTTAACTCTGTAAGATTATAAGATGATATTCTGATTTATACTTGCTACATTTATGACTACTTGGAGAAACAACACTTGAAGGGGACCTTCTATATACATTTGAACAATCTGAGTTACAAATAATCATGCTGACAAATTCAGGTTTCCCCACTACCACTGAAATTATCAGAGTCTAAGCTGAAAAAAAAAATCCAAGTATTGTATTCATACATTTTAATCAAGGTTCAATAGGGAAGAAGGGAAGAAAAAGTAAAATTGCAAACAAAATGTTAAATACTATACTCCACTTCCTCTGAAATATTTGTCTTTGAATTAGTATACTGGTCTAAATTTTGCCTCCAAAAATCTAAGAAGAATATTGTTTGGGTTTTTCAAAAATCTACATACTTCTTGAGTTTTCTATTCAAATTTTATGGAATCAGAAACCTATTTTAAAGCATAAAATTAGAAAAAAATTTAAAAATTATTAACTTCAATTAACCTCAAATAAATAGAATTGTATTGTATGCTCCACTGCCTTTGTTCTACTCAGCTTTTTCAGTTTGCGGTTTAAAGCCTCCATATTTCTTTTCAATGTTTAAAAAGACATGCTGTTTTCATTTTCCCTTTCCTTTAAAAAATGGCAGAATAATCTATTTAAAAACAAAGAGGCAAAAACTCCTTGAACTATTTTTCCTCTCCTTTAAAACAGACCTATATTTGGTGTATGTATCTTTTAAGTTTGCAGTATGTGAGAAAGAGGACTGTAATCATAAAGTTCTTTTTTTAAAATAACTAGGAATGACAGAGTGATTTATCCCCATGGGAAGTGCAATAAACATATTGTATAGTATATATGACCTTATGCTTTACTTGGTGCCCCTAAAAGACTGAATTATATTCATTGATCTATTTTAATACAGCAAACTACAATTTAACGTTAAAACAAATTTGATGCTCAAAGCACTTCTGTAGAAGATACAAAAGATAAATGTTTGAATCTTACCCAGATCACTATAGGCAACAACTAAGCATATAAACTACAGACATAAATAATACACAATCCAGGCCAGGTGTAGTGGCTAACACCGTAATCCCAGCACTTTGGGAGACCAAGGCGTGTGGATCACTTGCGGTCAGGAGTTCGAGACCAGCCTGACCAACATGGTTGAACCCTGTCTCTACCAAAAAAAAATACAAAATTTGCTGGGCATGGTGGCACATGCCTATAATCCCAGCTACTTGGGAGGCTGATACAGGAGAATCGCTTGAAGCTGGGAGGCAGAGGTTGCAGTGAGCCAAGATCACGCCACTGCACTCCAGCCTGGGCAATAACAGCAAAACTCTGTCTCAAATAATAATAATATCATTAAGAGCAAAACTCCATCTCAAAAATAATAATAATACATGATCCATTATGAACAAATTCTATCAAGGCTTCATGTGACATTTAATGGCTGAAAACTAAACAGGATTTAGCAAAATAAAATGTATTTAAATACATCCTTTCTTATGAAAGGAGAAGGCTTATCCAGTGATACTGACCATAGAGAGAACCTATACATCAGTCTCATATTTAAGAGGGTTCTGCCTGCCTTGGTTGGCTTCAAAGAGCTCACTGTACGTTGATTATATTTAGACTGCTTCTTAGCAGAAGCAAAGAGTTTATAACAGTTCATAACATCACAAGTGATGGCATCTTGTCACGGTGTAAGCAATCTCAAAACATAACTTGCATTTATCACTTCTACTTTTTGCTCATGGCAGCATATGAAAGCCTGCCTTCTCAAATGCACAGATGTGTTCAATATGCACTTTCCATCTATGCTTGCTCTCTATAATGTATATTTAAGAAGAGCTCAAGACTTTTAAAAATAAAACCTACATGGCAATGATATCTTCTAAGTCATGAAAAACTATGTGGAAACTATCAGGCCAGGCGTGGTGGCTGATGCCTGTAATCCTAGCACTTGGGAGGCTAAGGCGGGAGGATCACTTAAGCCTAGGAGTTTGAGATCAGCCTGGGCAACATGGCAAGACTCCTGTCTCTACAAAAATAAAAATAAAATTAGCCAGATGTGGTGGTGCACAGCTGTAGTCTCAGCTACTCAGGAGACTGAGGTGGGAGGACTGCTTGAGCCCAGGAGGTAGAGGCTGCAGTGCGTTGTGTTCATGCCACTCCACTCTAGCCTAGGTGACAGAGCAAGACCCTGTCTCGAAAAAAAAAAAAAAGAAAAGAAAAAAGAAACTGTCTTAATTAATTAATTTTAAGTATACCATATTCTGAAGAAAAAATCAAAATCTTTAAGCAAATTTATAATGTACAGAGCTCAGTTCTGCAAATACGGAGACATTAAAGAAAAAAGAACCTATTCAAAGGCCAAAGATAAAACTGTAAATGATTGTGGGTCTCCTAAAAGTATATTTAAAGTTTTTTACAAAACCATAACCCTTCTCCCCTAAAAAATATGTTCTCTGGTAGAATACTGAAGTAGAAAACAGACCACTAAACAATGATCTTGCAGTATCAAACATTTTCTCAAAAAATTATAACATAGGATCAAAAAAACAGAATGCTAGGCACCCAAGATAAAAAGCACAAAATGTAAGAGAATAGATCACCTGTTCAAAGAACCAAAGCTCACAATAACGTATGACAGAACACTTATACATTAAAAAAAAAAAAAGAAAGAAATGCCGATAACAGAATTGAAAAAAACAAAATGAGGTCGGATGCAGTGGCTCACGCCTGTAATCCCAGTATTTAGGGAGGCCAAGGTGGGTGGATCATCTGAGGTCAGGAGTTCGAGACCGCCTGGCCTATGTGGTGAAACTCCATCTCTACTAAAAACACAAAAATTAGCTGGGCATGGTGGCAGGCACCTATAATCCCAGCTATTTGGGAGGCTGGGGCAGGAGAATCGCTTGAACCCGGGAGGCAGAGGTTGCCGTGAGCTGAGATTGCGCCATTGCACTCCAGCCTGGGTGACAAGAGCCAAACTCCATCTAAAAAAAAAAAAAAGAAGAAGAAGACAAAATGAAAAGTGTATATTTTTCATAAGAGAACATAAGAATTTTGTGAATATTGTAGCCACTGTGTAAATATTGTATAAACCTTCAGATACTGGTTATCTCTTTTGGGAGATTTAAGGTATTCATTTTTAATCTTAAAAAGATTCTTTAAAAAGAAATATACTTCCCTTTGAAATAGTAAGTTAAGTAGCATTTCAAGTTTTTCTTTCATAAAAACAGTTGCTGGAACAGAAAAATAGGCTTCATTAAATGATTCTCTCCATGCTCTAAATACACATTTTAAATTTAAACCTTTTTCTTCTACAGAAAGCAATGATTACTAACACTTTGTTATTTTCCCTTAGCAATTTAAAAAAGCATTTAATCACACATTATAATAACAAAGAGAAAGTAATGACATTTGAAATTTACTTATACAGTAGGTCAGGACAATCAAATTGACCTCCATTTATGCATAAAAAAGGCAAGAGAAAAAAGGGAGTTTTGCTAGTCTACTCTCCAAAAAAGGGAAAAGATGGCTATAGAAGTCAATTCAGAAACTACAGTTGTCCATTGTCCGCTACAATGCAACTCATGAACTGTTCTCCTGTATTCTGTCACACTTATTGCTTTCTTTGCCCTCTTGATATGTACGAAGCTGCTCCATGAAGCCAGAATTTGGACATATGGAAGGTCTTGCATTTTTCACCAACGAAAAAGCACTGGTAAATGAGGTTTGTTCAGAATTCATCAGGAAACCTATTACAATTGCAGCAGCCCTGGAAACGCCTGCATTACAATGAACAAGAACCACTCCATCCTACAAAAAAAAAAATCAAACAAAAATCTTCATTATTCATTTGAGAAAGGTTATTATATCAATTGCACATTCTTATACTACTTGAAAGTATAAAGTAAATATTCAGTTTTATCGATTTATTTGATTCAATTTATTTGATTATTGAAATAAAATTCATTACCAGCAACAAATGGAAACTCAATCAATCAATCAACCTGTACCTCCCTTACCTACTAACCCATGATTGAAATGCTTTAATGATGTTTGGAATTCTGGAACAGTATCTTTCATTAAACTAAAGTAATCCAGTAAAGAACACATTAAAATCTAACAACTTAGTAGCCAAATGTATCAGTAAAGTACACATAAAAACCTAATAACTTAGTAGTCAAATGTATCAGTAAAGTACACATGAAAACCTAACAACTTTGTAGCCAAATGTATCAGTAAAGTACACATAAAACCTAACAACTTAGTAGATAAGTGTATATAAATAAGAAAAAAACCACAGGAAATATATGTGGAAACATAAAATAAAATCATAACTATAAGCTAAACAGAAAGCCAGAAATACTCCAGAGTATACTTAGTGTTCTCATAAATAAGCTAGTGTCAATGGCTTGCAAATCTGTTTAAATAATCAGCAAGGAAAAAATTTTCTACCCTTGCACATATTTTATTCTGGCAGAAAGTTACTTAAAAATATTTAAACTTATGAGGTAGTAAAATGTGACACAAATAGCTCATAACAATGTGAAGTGGAAAAGGTAATCACATACCAGCATGAGGTCAATAAATGAAAAACATTTCAGGTAACTTGCAAATGATACTTTCCAAGTGAAAAGAGACACAGTGCAAGACCAATGCTGATGGAGGCAATATTGTATTAATAATGAATGTGATAGATCTGATGGGACAGCATTGATACAGCTTGGCCTATCTGAAGCTTTTAAAAAGTTAATGATCTAAGTGAAATGTGGTGAACTGTGAGCACACCCTCCAGAATTAGACATTTTAGTTACTTCATTTCTTGATTCTTTATTTGGTACAACACAAAAAAAGACGAGAGCAGGAGGGAAAAAATATACTACTGAAAACCCTCTACCCAAAGCACATATTAACAATACTATTGTTATGACTCATTGGATTATTTTACTTCTGCAAGGCAGTTTTCCGATTCATACATCTGTTGCAAAACTCCTTTCCTTGATCTGCTGTAATAAATTTGCAAGTGCATCTCTTTTCAAGAAAGCCAAATGATTAATAACAAAATTAGTTAACATTTTGAAAATCCTCATATAAAAAAGGACAATATCAATTGTTTTCTTTTTTCACATCTTACATTACTATGGGATATTACTGTTTTCTATAGATATTTATGACTCATTTTCAAACTTCAACAGTTTCTATATAAGAAAAGCAAAACACAAATATTCACTATACACCTTGGGAACTTTTCTCATTTTGTAGCAATAGCCCATTTTTACAAAACTTCAGATGTTTAAAAATTATATTAAAGTAACTGATGAAAATTATTAATGAACTTCATTTAGCATAAAACAAATTAATTAGATACTCCAAAGAAACTTGCAATCATAAGCTTAATAAGCAAGAGATACCCTTCAATGTCACTTTTAATATTTCCTGCTTATATACTAGTCGGCTTTACTTTATGATGCATACATAGGCTTTTGAACATGAAACTAGCTTTATTTTCAGTCTTACACATTGTGCATCCAATTTTAGCTAATGTTTTAAAATGATATTATTTTCTTCTTTCTACTTTATATAATAGCTGTTTTTCTACAGCTTTTCAATTTACCTACTTTCTACCTTTTGATTATTCCTTAGGTATCATATTGTCCTTGAAAGTATTTCCAGAGAAATTATTGGCTTTATATCCCTTTTCCAGAGCTCAAAATAGTAACAAACAATTTATACACCACTTTTTTTTTCCTTTGCACTTGCTGTTGTCCTATGCCTAGAAGACCTTTGCTCTTCTTGGTATAGCTAATTCTGACTTCTGTTCTAAGACTGCCTCTTTCCAAGTGAAATGAGGGTATGAGGAATGTCTTAGCCATCTTTGTATGCCTAGTATTTAGTGCAATTCTTGGCATATAGTAGTTATTCCATAACTTTTTGCTAAGTGAATACATTTGTTCTGCATTTCTGAAAGGAAAGTGTTCTTTCAAAAGTTCAAAATCACCATTTTGCTATGGGCAAGTAGTAACCTATAGGCAGATAGTAATTATGCTATGTTATTTCCATTTCATAGAGTTGTCTTTGTTCTTGTGCTATTATAGTTTTCAACTAGATTGCAAGCTCCTTGAGGGCAGCAATGTGTATCCCTCACATCTTCTCAGAATAAGTAATTAATATTTGTTAACAGTAACTGAGCCAGGCCCAGGTGTTTTTCCTTATATTTAACTTCCATTAAAACTTCCGCATGGCCAGGCACAGTGGCTCACACCTGTAATCCCAGCACTTTGGGAGGCTGAGGCGGGTGGATCACAAGATCAGGAGTCTGAGACCAGCCTGGCCAACATGGTGAAACCCCATCTCTACTAAAAATACAAAAATTAGCTGGGCGTGGTGCTGGGCACCTGTAATCCCAGCTACTTAGGAGGCTGAGGCAGGAGAATCACTTGAACTCAGGAGGCGGAAGTTGCAGTGAGCTGAGATCATGCCACTGCACTCCAGCCTGGTTGACAGAGTAAGATTCTGTCTCAAAAAAAAAAAAAAAAAAAAAAAAACTTGGGCAGAAGCACTATTCATAATAGCAAAGACATGGAATCAACTCAAATGCCAATCAATGATAGTCTGTATAATGAAAATGTGGTACATATACCCCATGGAATACTATGCAGCCATAAAAAGAATGAGATCATGTCCTTTGCAGGGACACAGATGGAGCTGGAAGCCATTATCCTTAGCAAACTGACGCAGGAACAGAAAACCAAACACTGCATGTCTCACTTATAGGTGGAAGCTGAACAACATGAACACATAGACACATGGAGCAGAACAACACAAACTGGGGGCCTGTCGGGGTTAGGCGGGGTAGGAGGAGGGAGAGCATCAGGAAAAATAACTAATGCATGCTGGGCTTAATACCTAGGTCATGGGTTGATAAGTGCAGCAAATCCCCATGGTACACGTTTACCAATGTAACAAACCTGCACATCCTGTACATGTGCCCCAGAACTTAAAAAAACCTTGGGTATAATGTGATAGTCTGCAAGTGCTTGACAGCCACCTATGAGGAAATAAGAATTTTGCAGTGGAATGAAAATCAATTGTCACTAAAAATATACTCCTTAGTTCAGCGTTTGGGTGGGGTGGGGGAGTAGCCAAAATCTCTCAAAGAACTAAGCAATGTCTTGGTTTATATTCAGGCACAACCTTCTTATCCTGCAGAGGTCTGGTAGCAAACTGGACAACACTTTGAGGAGCACAGGTCAGAACAGTCCACTCACGACTATCCACAGTAGTAGAGGGGAATGTAAATATGACAAATACAAAAAAGTGATGGGTAGACTGCTTTGAAACAAAATGGAAGAAGTAAAGCAAGAGAATAGGGTCTGGTGGCAGGGAACCTAAGGCTGTTTTACTCCGATTTCCCAGAACTAAATTCAAAGGAAAACCCTAACTTTCCACACCTAAGTAACAAAAGCACCGGGGGCTACTGCCTTTGCAAACCCCTCACCTTTTCTGCATGCAGATGGGAAATTTGCTGTCCACAACCAGTCAGACTAATTGCAGGCCAAGTCTTCGTTTGCATAGAAGTATAACTTTGTAACTTCACCCTAGCCTCTCACTGGTTGCTTTTTGCAACCAATCAGATGTTTGCACAGGAGCATGACCTTTGTAACTTCACTTCAGCCTCTGGTTGGCTGCTTTCTCCAACCAATCAGACTGACTGCAGGATACCACTTCATTTACATAAGGTGAGCATGAAGTGGCCATTGGGAAACTTCTAGTGGGTATTTGGACCCAAGAAGATTCTGTATCCTGTCCCTTGGGCCGCTGCTTGGACCTGCTCCGACACTGTGGAGTGTGCTTTCACTTTCAATAAATCCCTGCTTTTGCTCTTTTGTTGCTTCATTCTTTCTTTGCTTTGATGGGCGTTTTGTCCAATTATTTGTTCAAAATGCCAAGAACCTGGACAACTTGCAGTCATGACCCTCTACTTGTAACAGAAGCATCTAAAAACTTCGTGAATTTAGGTACTTATTTAGACCCATAATGTCTCTCTAATGAACTTTTACTTCTATTGAACAAAAAACTACAAACAGCTTACATGTCTCATAGCAGGAAATAAGATAAATTATAGAATCACCAACTACCAGAATACTATGCAAAAATTTTAAATGATTTGAATCATCAAGTATAAAAAGCAGGCTATACAGAGGGGACTAGGGCCAGAGACAGGACCAGGAAGGAACTGAGGACCAAGAAGTGCAAATATCAGTACCCAGGACCAAAGTGGCCGCCCAGAGTTCCCGATCTCACATGTGATAGCACCCCGTCAGCCCTCCCCTCCTGAGCAGGGATCCAAGAATGTGCCAAGAGGCCTGCTGGCCTCAGCCAGGTGGGCCTGTACATAGGGTCCATGTGCAATAGGGAGGGACGTCTTCTATTTTTTGCTGCCCCCTCCCAGCCCGCTGTCTGGGACAGGGGGAGAAGGTATTTTCAAGATAAAGCACAGGTACCACAAATAAAGTCATGAAGTTGCCCCCCCCCCAAAAAAAGGCAGGCTATAAAAGAATATAAACTGTATGATACTATTTTTATAAAAATACATATATAGGTCTAGAAAAATATATCAAAATGCTAACAATGCTTATATCTAAGTGTGGAAGTATCTTAATTTTCATCTGCATTTTCCATTTTTTCTACAAAGAACATGGACTACTTACGTCATGTTTTTAAAATCACATCTTATACACAATGAACATGAAATATCAAATACACATTGTTATACTTTGTACCTTTTGTACATAAAAAGAGGGGACAAATCAATGTAGTTCCTAAAAGGACTCTTTGGGCTATAGAAGTTACCATTACTGTTCTTCTCAGGTGTATTTCTGACCCTTTAGGCATAAAGGAAGGACAGAGAAGCCAAATAGAGTTTTGCAAGTACAGAGGGAAATGAGTAAAGACTTAGGAAATGGAATCCATTCCATTTGGCAACGGTATGTAAAAAGATGAAAACAACAAACTATAGCCTAGAAAGGTAGTTTTGAAACATGTAATTCACTGAGTAATTAGATTTAACAATACTTGAATATAAAATAGACAAAGGCATGAAGAGATCTTTTCTTAAAAAAATGAAAAAAATTCAAGAATTTTTATTGCTAAAACTAAATATATATTAGCCTTCCAGGCATGGTGGCTCATGCCTATAATCCCAGCACTTTGGGAGGCTGAGGCAGGTGGATCACTTGACGTCAGGCATTTGAGACCATCCTGGCCAACATGGCAAAACCCCGTCTCTATTAAAAATACAAAAATTAGCCAGGCATGGTGGTGCGCACCTGTAATCCCAGCTACTAGGGAGGCTGAAGCAGGAGAATCACTTGAGCCCAGGAGGTGGAGCTGCAGTGAGCTGAGATTGTGTCACGGCACTGAGTTTTCAGGGCAGGGAAATATTGGCTGAGGTTAGGATCCCAGTATAAAACACAAGGCTTGAGAGGGTAGAACATATTTCTGAAATCTAATTCATCTTATCAGAAACATTTTCTGCAGCTCCTCAGATTCCTGTGGTGCCGCCATCTCACAGACCCTCTCAGCATGCTCCACCTCGGCTACCACCTCCATGGCTGACTGCTCTCCCCTGCTTTCACTTTTGCCTGTCAAAGAAGGAGCTCTTCTTCCATGGTGTCCACAGTATAGACAGGCGTACTCTGAGTTCTGGATTTTCTAATTCTCAACTTGGTTGAAAAGTTGTATTACCGGGTGTTAGATTTGGCTTCGAGGTGGCTGCTGAAGGAGTGGAATGTTATAACCTAGAATTGTGGGGTTGGTTATATCCCCACTGGCAAACTTTGACCAATGGGAAACAGGAGCTGACAGGAAGCCAGGCAGATAAATCCTCCCTTCCAGGCTGGGTTGAGGTGCAGTTTCTTTGTACTGCCTGTCCAGAGGTATTTTGGGTGGTAGAGTAGCTGTACCTGCTGAATAGCCAACAGTCAGCTCACTGTGAAATGAGCCCAGCAGGGTAAAGGCATCACTTTGTATTGCTTCTCGTCCCACCTTGAATCACTTTCCTTTCTTGCCACTCTCACTGCCTAGAGATTGTACCTCTCAAATTAAGCATCAGCTCTAAATCCTCATCTCAGGCTTTATTTTTAGGAAAGCCAAGCTAAAATCCACTCTAATTTACTGGCCCAAATTAAGGCAAACTTTATTTTTTAAATTTATTTAAAATTCCAAGCTTATTAGAATATTCAATCTCTTGCTTTTCTTTCTAGATATGATTAACCTCTCTAATTTTTACTTGCAACATTTACATCTCTTCTAATGTTAATATGAATATGGATGATATCTATACTTTGCCATCTCTGGCATATTCTACATCTCCTTAGAGAAGGAGCCAATACAGAAACATCCTTTTTATTTTTAAAACTATTAACTCACACACTGGAATGTTACAATCCAGAGCCTGTAAATTTTTTAACAAGAAAACAGAATGGCCAATATTAGGCTTTGAATTAGAAAACCTCTCCCTTGGCCAGGTGCAGTGGCTCATGCCTGTAATCCTAGCACTTTGGGAGGCTGAGGCAGGTGGTCTGCCTGAGCTCAGGAGTTCAAGACCAGCCTGGGCAACACGGTGAAATCCTGTCTCTACTAAAATACAAAAAATTACCCGGGTGTGGCAGTGTGCTCCTATAGTCCCAGCTACCTGGGAGGCTGAGGCAGGAGAATCACTTGAACCCGACAGGCAGAGGTTGCAGTGAGCCGGAGGTTACAGTGCACCGAGATCACACTACTGCACTCCAGCCTGGCGACAGAGTGAGACTGCATCTCAAAAAAAAAAAAAAAAAAAAAAAACACAAAAAACAAAAAACAAAAAAAAAACCTCTTCCTTTGCTTCCATCCAAATACAGTCGTGCATCATTTAACAATGGTGATGCATTCTGAGAAATGTGTTGTTAGGCAGTTTCTTCGTGGTGTAAACATCACAGAGTGCACTCACACAAACCTAGAATGGTATGGCCTATTGCTCCAAGACTACAAACCTGTTCAGATGTTACTGTACTGACTTGTAGGCAACAGTAACACAATGGTATGTATTTGTGTATCTAAACATACATAAACATAGAAAAGGTATGGTAAAAATACATTATTATAATCTTATGGAACCACCATCATATATGCAGTCCAAACATCATTATGCAGTGCATGACTGTATCTGCTATTAAGTAAAGTTGATGAACAGTAGAATTGAATAGTTTTATATTTTCTGGGTAGTCTAGTAGGAAGGCATGTAGAACAGTGCTGGGCACCTAAGGCATTCAATAAATATTACTAAATGAAAGGAAAGAAGGGAGAGAGGAAGAGAAAATGGGAAGGAGAAAAGATAAAGGGAGAGAAGGTAGGCCAGAGTTCAATTAAACCTGATTGTAATCCTGTCATTGTTAGGTGTTCCAGAAGAGTTATTTCTCTCTGTAAATGCTTCTACTTTCCCAACTACGTATCTTACATAAAGTCCGTAAGAATTATTTGCTGACTAAAAATGATGACATTTCAAGGAATAATTATTGATAACAGCCAACCTAGAAACTTTGCCTGTCAGAATGTTGACTTCAATAACAAGATTGAAGTACTATATGACATTGGCTATTGGTCTTCTAACTTCAGAAAACCAACAGACAGTTTCTGATCAGCACTTTCATACAATCTAAGTAAAGCAATACACATTTAGTCCTTAGAGTGCCTTAAAATTTTACTGCTAAAAATGCATAGTTTCACAATAACTATCTCATTCATTAAAATCAAATGCATATTAATCATCATAAATACACTAACAAGTCTAGAGCAGTCTCTGTTTTATAGTCTGAATTAATGTTGAAACTAAACATCTCATTGAAAAAAGAGCAATTAACCAAATAATTGTAGGAAATAATGAAATATTGTTAGAAGGGAAATTTCATAATGGTTTTTTAGAGATTCATTATAAAAATAATAAAGATTGGGTAATGGAGCCACACTTTCAAATTTCTGCTTCTGCAGAACTATGGATCAAAACAAAACTCACTTTTCTTTTTGCTTCTTCAATAAATTCAAAACATTCTGGAAAATAAGACAGGATGTTGGTTTCAGGCAGATCCAATATAGAAATGCTCTTATATGTAAAGTCACTGAGGAAAGCATTTTCAACTCCATATGCAACATTAAGAATATGAGTCACCTTAAAGAGAAAGAAAAAAGATGATTGTTTTAAATCCCATGAATTAGGTTACCTAAAAAGAGACTGGGGTGTTGATATCTATAACAAGAAAGGTAAAAAATTTAAATGCGACTCACTTGAATGATAATACTGCTTCAATCCCACACCAGAAGTGCTCCTTCTACTATATGTTTTCTCTCTCTCTCTCTCTTTTAACTTATTATTATCATCATGCAGAGACAGGGTCTCTTTCTGTCACCCAGGCTGGAGTGCAATGATGCAATCATAGGCCACTGCAATCTTGAACTCCTAGGTTCAGGTGATCCTCCTGCCTCAGCCTCCCAAGTAGCTGGGACTACAGGCATGTACCACCACACCCAGCTAATTTTTTTTTTTTTTTTCAGAGAAGGGGGGGCGGGTCTCACTTTTTTTGCCCAGGCTGGTCTCGAACTCCTGGCCTCAAGTGATGCTCCCACTTCCACCTCCCACAGTGCTGGCATTACAGGTATAAGCCACCACACCTGGCCTATATATTCTCATAGCCCTGGACTTGCCCTATTATAGCTCATGCCATTTAGAGATTGTTTTTCTCTTTCGCTGCACTAGAAACTCCATGAGGGTAGGGACCATGTTTAACTTAGTGTTATAAGCGAATGAGCAGTGAGTTTAGCAGAAAATGCTTAAAATCTTTGTTGAATTAATCTGTGAATATCCATATAAAAACTTAAATAGGAGAAGTGTATCAGTGGTATACAACTTCCCTTTCAAGAATTATTTCCCTATTTTCCTTCATATTCTTTACTTTATAAAATGGTTCTCCAGGATGACTGCACATTAGAGTCACCTGATGAACTCTTAAAAACTATCAATAACACAGGGTCTCACACCCAGAGATTCTGATGAACCAATCTGGCTGAAAAGTAAGGGGAGGTGTGGTTGTAAAATATTTTCTTTCAGATGGTACACTTGAGCAACCTCCTCCTCTTGCATCTATGTATTTGAGCCCCTTTTCCTAGAGTCCACCAACCATGTGGAAGAAAGCCAGGCAGACAGTCTATTAAGATAATCCAAAGGCTGAGAATCACTTGAACCCAGGAGGTAAAGGTTGCAGTGAGCCACGATCATGCCACTGCACTCCAGCCTGAGCAAATGAGCGAGACTCTGCCTCAAAAAAAAAAACAAAAAACAAAAAACAAAACCTAACAACCTTGTCCACATCTGTACTTCCCCTCTGCCTTCTGATTACAATGAAGGATGTGCTCGTGCATCTTCGATAAGGCTCATTCCAGAACCTGTGCTTGGAGTCACAGTGCTTCCTACTTTCTTGGCATCTCCCTATAGTCATAATTCTTGCTTTTCTGTATCTTCAATTCCTTCTTCTACCATCAGCCTTAAAACATGCTCAAAGCTCTCCCCTCCCCCTCCTCACCTATGGCTCCTCTCTCTCTTTTTTTTTTTCCCTTTGCCATCACTTCCTCACTTCTCAATCTTTTGCAATATGGCTTTGGCCTCCAATTCAAATGAAACTGTTTCCACCAAACGCACTAACAACCTCTCTGTCACCAAGTCCCATGGACATAATTGAGTCCTAATCGTA
The DNA here is from genome assembly GCF_028858775.2 of Pan troglodytes. Classification (NCBI taxonomy): domain Eukaryota; kingdom Metazoa; phylum Chordata; class Mammalia; order Primates; family Hominidae; genus Pan; species Pan troglodytes. Next base: position 85,121,774 of record NC_072411.2, on the reverse strand, counting down.
CTTAAACTTTTACAGCATCTGACATTGCTGACTCTCTCCTCCTTAAAACACTATTCTCTTTAGCTTCCATGACACCATCTTTTGGTTTTACCTTCTTTTGGCCTCTTTTAGATCCTCCTTTCCCACTGCGGACTCTTCTTTGTTTGATCATTCCATATAGGGTGATATTCCTCAATTTATCAGTTCTGTGATAAGATTCTGTCATAGGCCCTCTTCTCTCTTACTTTACACTTTTCCCCAGGCAGCTTCATCTATTCTAATGGTTTCAGTAACTACTTAAAAGCTGAAGATTCCTAAATCTATATATTCACCTCTATTCTGAACTTCAGACCCTACATATCCACCCACCTAGATGATCCACATCACCCAAAATCTAACATGTTCAAAACTGAGCACACTGTTTCTCCTTCAAAGCCTGTTCCTTCTACGTTGCTTTCAATCTCATGGAACGATAACTTTACTTAGTTACCAAAGAAAGCTAGACATCAGCCTTGACTCCTCCTTCTCCCTTAGCCCCACTCCCTATCCTGCCTCATAAGTAATCAAATTTTAAGAATTCTACCCTCTAAAAAACCCCTCACATCTATCTAATTCTATCTCCACTAAATCTTAATCTCAGCCATTATCATCTTTTCCTTAGATTACTGCAATAGCTTTATAACCAGTTTCTCCATCTCTAACTTGAGCAACCCTCCAATCAATTTTCCACACTGCTTCTAATGAGAAATCTTCCTGAACTGCAAATTTGACCTTGTTACATCTCTGGGTAACTTCTCAGTGGCTTTCCATAGTCTTTTGGATCAAGTCCACACAACTAACTTTGGCTTACATGGCCTTTTGTGATCTGGCTCATGCTTACCTCTCTCTCTGGCCTTGTCTCTTGGTGCCCTTCTTTCTCACACTCTCTATTCCGGGGTCACTGAACTTTTCTGTCCCTGAAAGCATCCACCTTTCTCTTGCTTCTGGGCCTTCACACATATCATTTATTCTGTATGAACACTTTACTTTCTTTTTTTTTTTTGAGATAGAGTCTTGCTTTGTCGCCCAGTCTGGAGTACAGTAGCAAAATCATAGCACACTGTAACCTTGAACTCCTGGGGTCAACCAATCCTCCTGCCTTGGCCTCCCAAAGCCTTGGGATTACAGGCTGTCTACTCCTTTCCTAGCCTCTTCAGAGAAATACTTCAATATCACTTCCTCCAGGAAGTCTCCCCTGACTCACTTATCCCCCCAAAAACAAACCAAACCAAACATGGGTTAAGAGCATCATCTCCTATGCACTTCTATAGCACCCTGCACTTCCCCATCAAAGCACACAAACGCTGTTCGGTAGCTGCTTGTCTCTCTTCTCTGTCTCTGCCCCTTAGGTCATACGCTTCAAGTGAACAAGAATCTCTTGCACTCCTTCAACTACAGCAATTCCATGACCTGAAACAGTACTCAAAAAAATGGTAGAGGGCTAAAAATTCTTTTGAGTAAATATGTAATAAATCACATCAGTTGTATAGAGTAGAGTGGCTGGAAATGGCATTACAGAAGACGTGGTATGTGAGTTGGGACTTAAGGTATGGACAGGTCTTGGACAAGCAGAGATGAGGGAAAGTCTATCCCACACAGAGGAACTACATAAACACAGGCAAGAAAGACATACCTCCAAGGTCAGGTTCATGAGGGTACATGAAGGAGATCAAGAAGAATGTAAAACTGGAAAGACAGATTACAGATCCACATATTTGAATTATGTGCCAATTATTTTTCAACTCTATTGAAATGATAGCCAAAATGTTACCAAATAAACTCCATAATATACCAAAGATGGACCAATACAGTTTTTCCTAAATAAAACAATTAAAATATTCTATGTATATGGTGCCAGACTTAAAGCATTTTTTTACCTTATTCTTTTTCAGTGTATCCAAATCATGAGCAGCATCTTGTGACCCTAGAAGAAATAAATGACACCACCTTGAACACAAATATAATCATCTTGAACTTTTATATAAATTTCTACAGCAATTCTGTTATTAAAAAAAAAAGACCAACAACTTGGAAGGACCTTAGTCCAACTTCCTGAAGGGCAATTTGATAACAGTCATCCTACATAAACTCCTGGACTCTGAAATCCTACTTCTAAAAATTTGTCCTAAAAGTTATAGATGTTGCAAAGATTAGCTGTAAGGATGTTCACCATAGTATTGTTTGTAATATAAACAAAACAAAAACAAAAGAACACTAAAAGCTCAATAATAGCTGTTGCATTAAATAAAAAATGGTATAATTGTGTAGTGAAATACATACAGCCATTACCACCATTAGAAATAAGAAATGTAAGCCTGAACAACATTGTGAGACCCTGTCTATAGAAAAAAAATTTTTTTAATTAGCCAGACATGGTAGTGCATGCTTGTATTCCCAGGTATTCAGAAGGCTAAGGCAGGAGGATCCCTTGAACCTAGGAATTCGGGGTTACAGTAAGCTATGGTTATGCCACTGCACTCCAGCCTCGGTGACACAGCCAGAAGAAAGAAAACAAAAGAAAAGAAAAGATAAGAAAAGAAAAGACAAGACAAGACAAGACAAGAGAAGAGAGAGGGAGGGAGGGAGGAAGGAAGGAAGGAAGGAAGGAAGGAAGGAAGGAAGGAAGGAACGAACGGGAAGGGAAAGAGAGGGAGAGAGAGAGAAAGAGAGAGAGAAAGAAGAAATGTGGTAAAATATGTATAGCATGGAAACATGTTCTTGGCCAGGAGTGGTGGCTCCTGTCTGTAATCCCAGCACTTTGGGAGGCTGAGGTGGGTGGATCACTTGAGGTCAGGAGTTTGAGACCAGCCTGGCCAACATGGCACAACCCCATCTCTACTAAAAATACAAAAATTAGCTGGGCATGGTGGTGCATGCCTGTAATCCCAGCTACTCAGGAGGCTGAGGCACGACACTTGCTTGAACCTGGGAGGCAGAGGTTGCAGTGAGCCAAGATCGTGCCACTGCACTCCAGCCTAGGTGACAGAGTGAGACTCCGTCTCAAAAAAAAAAAAAAAAGAAAAGAAAAATGTTCTCAATGTATCTGGTGATAAAAGCAGGTTACAAAATACCATCATCCATTTTTATAACAACAAAAAATATGTATATGCTTAAAAAATGGAAAGGAGGTATACATAGAACAAAATGTTAATAATGGGGTTGCAGGTGATTTTTTTTTCTTCTTTATGCTCATTCTGACTTTTTACAATAAACATCTCTTTATTTTGTAACTTAAAAAAGGATATTACAAAAACCACACACCCACAAGATGACTTTGTGCCAGCTGGTTTGGGAACACCCAGTAGCTTAGAGCAAATGCTGTTGGTCTGCAGGATCCCACCCACACTCCATGTATCACTAGGGCTGTGCCCTTCTACAATCTCTTTCTGTCACAGCCGGCTTCCCAGATCTCCCACACTTGGAAACTGGCTCTAGTTAATAAGCAAGTTCATATGGAGAATAACTAGTCAAAATAAAGTGAGTTTCACAGTTTAAAGAGTTCAAGTATTTTACTTTCCTGAATTAGGTTCTATTTCATAAACTTTTTTTTTTTTTAAGTTACCCATCTGGGAATTCAGCCAACTTTTATTATGTGATTTTAGGTGGCTGAAAGGCCAGCAAGTATGCTGTTTGGCCAATATCCTCTTGATAATACCAAGCTTACAGGTTCGTTACTGAGCTCACATTCAGCTTTATTATACTTAAAAGTTAGCCTATCAAAATATTAACATTTGTTAAAGCTGAATGGTATATACATAATTGTCTATTAGTTTCTGTAATTTTCTATAAATTTGAAATACTTCATAATTTTTTTAAAATTCTGTTTTCTAATGTAGAAAGCCCTAACCAACTCCAGAGGAAAAAATAGGTTCAAATAATTGAAATTTGGTGGTTTAGTCAGGCGTGGTGGCTCATGCCTGTAATCCCAGAAATTTGGGAGGCCAAGGCAGGCAGACTGCTCAAGCCCAGGAGTTCAAGACCAGCTTGGGCAACATGGTAAAACCGCATCTCTACAAAAAGTACAAAAAATTAGCCAGGCATGGTGGTGTGCACCTGTATTCCCAGCTATTCAGAGGCTGAGGTGGGACGATCGCTGGAGCCTGGAAGGCAGAGGTTGCAGTGAGCCAAGATCGTGCCACTGCACTCCACCCTGGATTTATTTTGAGACCCTATCTCAAAATAAATAAATAAATAATAAATAATTATCTGTCTATATATAGTGTTCAAAGCCTAGGACAAAAATGCTGTCTAAAATCTTTTCTCCATTTTTAAATGGTTCGAGGGCCTATGTAATATTTTTTAAATGCAGTCACTTTTTAGAGTTTACGAACTAAAAAAGATTACATTTTTACAACTCTTCATTTTCTTTATTCATCACCAAAACCAAAAGTTGTTTGGCATGCGATGCTGGGAGGAAGCTGTGTCGCTTTGAGGAGGTGAAAGAAGCTCTTAGAACCAACCTGCAAACAACCCCAGTCTCCCAGACATAAACTAAGTCTGGTCAGAAACAACTCTTTCAACATTCATGTAGAAGAACTGCAGGTGGAACCACCCATGGGTCCTTTAGGAATGAGGCACTTGTAATTAGGCAGAAAAAGGTGAGCTTTCAGAAGGGAGGAGGTTGCTCCTGATGAAAGTATCCCATTCCAGAGAGAAGACCTTATTAGGGCTAGCTTCAGAAGTTCCTCCCAGGACTCTCCCACTATCCTGGGGAGGTTTCCAACCCCAATCTCAGAACACTACCTTGATCAGTTCACTTTGGGTAAGTCCACAAATAATAGTAATAAGCAAAGTTCATGAAGACCCTAAATTGGTGAATGATATATGAAAATTCTACCATAATTATTCCAAGCCATGATTACTACAGTGGAAGCCAAAATAACTGAAAAATGTGCCGGGACATATTTTCTTTCCTAGATATGGTGAGCAAGGCCTAGGTGAACTTTTCAGATTACCTAAATAACTCACTTTTTCACTGTAAATGTGACAAGAATATGGTACAGTTTTTCACGGGGCTGTAGAAACTAGTTAGAGACATTTATTTGGTGAATTTAAAGACAGCCTATGTAACAATTCATATAATATTTAATAACTTATATGTATACTGCAATTGATTTGCATCAAAAACCTTTTACAACAACCTCAGGAGGATCCTATGACATAAGCAGATACTGTTACTTCATCTTTACAAATGGCTTTTTGGAGGACCAGAAAGGATAAATGGCTTGCACCAGCTAATCTAGTAAATTAGAGGCGGAGCAGGATTGAAAACTTGGTCTATGTGAGGCAGCCTAGTATAACAATGGACAGCAGGAGTCCATCAGACTTGGGCTTGATGCATACGTCTGTTATTTACCAGGTGTGTTACCTTGTGTAAATTACTTCACCAATTTTAAATCCTGGTTTCTATTTGTAAAACAAAGCTGATAATCCCTACTTCACAGGATTCCTCAAAGGAGTAAGACACTAGGTGAACAGCACCTGGGCTATTTCTCAGTCTTCTCTCTATTCAAGAAGGCCTTAGCTGCATAGTGACAAGTCATTTAGTCTTTCCAAGTCTTAATTTCTCTATTCATAAATAGAAATAATTCAGACGTACTTGCAAACATTCTTGACTATTTTTTTAAGAACACCATACCATATTCTTGCCAAATTAACAAGTTTGCACTTTTATAACCTTGCTTCATTTGCTATTTGTGAACTATGCTTGTATAGGGGCTCAGTATTTCCATAATACGAAATAAATCATAAGATCTTAAGATCTCCTTCTCTTAAACACTCCAAAAACAGACACCATGAACAGACGTGGCCACAGGAGGCATGTATTCCGCACGGTCTGTAAGAGCTGCGCAGGCCAGCAAGCACAGGACTATTTCGAGTATTAACTTTTCTATAACTTTAACCATTGTCACTTGTAGTTCTGCCTGATACAAACATTCTTTTTTCATTCCTTTTTTTTTAAGCTGTATTTTTTATAAGCCAAGAAAACACAACATCAATGTGTTATTCTCCAGAGAAGTTAGAGAAACGGGAAGAAAGCTTTTCTAAAATTCAGATATGCAGTGCCAAGTGCTACTAGAATAGCATCTATGCTTCTTATGGGTACACTGTGAGGCAGAAACGGCTCTAGCTGGCTAATGGAAGTTCCATATCCAAAAAAGGAAACAGTTCAGCTTTTCGGCAGGATAGCTGATAATACAGACTATTACGCATAAAGGGGGAAAATGAGAACGTAATCTGGCTAAAAGGACTCAATGATCTAGTGGCAAGTCGATATACTCACCTAGGAGCAACCATGGCTTAATAACGCCAACTTGCAGGTCCGAGCTAAGGTCCTGCACATAACCACAACCACCCCCACTGCTCGGCTCTACTTCTTCCACAACATGAATTCTGGCATCTTTCCACGTTTCTATAATTTTCTTTCCAGTTAGCGTTGTCACCCTGGTGCATTGCTTCCTGAGATTATTCCGGGAGAATGCTTTAATTTCCTGGTTAAGGGAGTACATTACATGAGCAGTGGCTGGGAACAAATACAAACAAATCCAGCAGGCATAGAAAACGGCTGAACTGCTAGTCCCTTATTGCCCAGGTAACAAAGACAGCCTCAGAGGTGCTCGCCCATCCAGGTAACCGCAGCAGCCACAGACCAAGAGACTGAGTCGTCCAGCTCCGTTTATCCCAGCGATGCAATGTAAGGCGAAATATGATTGGTCATTGAGACACAAGTGCCGATTGGATGCTGTTTCTCCTTCCTGTCAGCCAGAAACCTGCATTTTCCCGAAAGGCTCAAGGGATCCACTGGGGAAGATTTCTTATTGTTGCTGTTTAAATTTAGCTTTCTAATACACGCAGAATGGTAAAATATAAGACTTCGTTGGAGAGAGGAATGATATGTCCTGGTTCTTTAAAGGCAGTGATTTTCTGATATATTCTGTTAGTGTCACGGCAGTGACCATAGACGATCCGGGCTGACCTGTGTATCGCTCCCGCTTGAAAGAGACCGGCGGAGTCACCTTGCAAATCACCCTATGTCCCAAAGCCTTTCCTGCCTGTCTGCTTTTAGGCTAGTCCAGGAGGGCTACAGCAGACGTTAAAAGTTATTTCTCGCTTCCTGTATCCTTCACACCTTCTGCTTTTGCTGTTAATGCAAGAGGAACGTTTACTAGATAAAGTTGTTGTGCATATTTGTGAGGCAACAATTTAAATAAACTGGGAAAAAAGATATATTTTTTAAAATTTATGCTCATATATGTAGATTGACAAGAGCTTAAAATTTATTTATTTTCTGACTTTCAGCCTACATTTTCATTTCATACAGTAAATATACATCCTAAATAAGAATTGCAGCAAGTCCATCCATACGAAGAATTAAGAAAATCAATTGTGTAAGCATCCAAATTTGTAAAACAGATAAATAAATTATAGAACGATGATTCTGATTACCAAAAAAAAGTTTTGCAAAAGAAATCACGAGATTCCTTTAAAGAGAAATTTTTCAAACCCCTATTAAAGTAAATGTAATTTTAAATGAATTTCAACACAATGTATAAACACATATATAAAATGAAGAAGTTGCACTTATGAAAACTTTTCTTCCAATACCACATATTAAAATTTGTGTTGTTGTTGAAACTTTCTGACATAAAAACATTCAACTGTTATGGATTGACTGTCCCTTCAAAATGCATATTTCTGTCCCTTCAAAATGCATATGTTAAAGCTTTAAACCTCAAGGTGATGGTATTTAAATGGGACTTTTGGGATGTAATTTAGGATTAGACTAAGACCCTAGGGTAGGGTCCTCATGATGGGTTTAGTGGCTTCAGGAGAACTGAAAGAAATCTGCCTGCTCCCCTATATGGACCAAGGAAAGACAGTATGAGGACATAAGGAGAAGCTGGCTGTCTGCAAGCCAGGAAGAGAGCTTTCAGCAGGAACTGAATAGGCCAGCACCTTGATCTTGGACTTGTCAGCCTCCAGAACTGTAAGAAAATATATTTCGGTTGTTTAAGCAACGAAGTTTATGGCATTTTGTTAGAGCAGCCTGAGCAAACTGAGATATAAACCAAACTTCTCCCTCTTGAAAAGGGAATAGGCCCAGTACAGTGGCGCATGCCTGTAATTCCAGCACTTTGGGAGGCCAAAATGGGTGGATTGCTTGAGCCCAGGAGTTCGAGACCAGCCTGGGCAACATGATGAAACCCCAACTCCACTAAAAAATACAAAAAATTAGCCAGGTTTGGTGGCACGTGCCTGTAGTCCCAGCTACCTGGGAGGCTGAGGTGGGAGGATCACCTGAGCTAAGGAGGTTGAGGCTGCAGTGAGCCATGATCATGCCACTGTACTCCAGCCTGGGCAACAGAGTAAGACCTTGTCTCAAAAAAAAAAAAAAGAAAAGAAAAGAAAAAGAAAGGGAGAGAAAAATATATATATATAAGCTCAGGCTATCTACAGGATGTCCTAAAATGAAAAACTGAAGAAATTATTTGCATCATTTAAACAACAATCACAGGCTCATCAAAAAACAACTCTAACCATAAATCAATCCATATATTTATCATAATAATGATCAAAAAAATAAGTACTATTAAGCATTTACTGCATGCTAGGCACTGCACTTATAAACAATTTTAGATTCTTAGTATTATCCCTTAGCTGCTTAACAATGCTTTACACACATTATCATATTTGACCTCACCCCTAGCCTATTATGTACATACTATTATAATCATCTTCATTTTACAACTGGGAAAAATTCAGGTACAGAGAAAGCATATCACATAATCTACATTTCACAGCTCATAAGTTTAGAATCACAGATAAAACCTATGTTTGTTTCAGTCCAGTGCCTTATCTTTTATTTACTGTAGAATACGGCCCTGCTTCCAAAATAATTACAGTTAACGAATATTTACTGAGCATCAGCTATGTGCCTGGCACTGTTATAGTCATTGGAAATACAGCAGTGAATAAAAACAAAGTCCCTTCTTTCATGGATCTTATATCCAAGTGGAGGGAGCAAGAAACAAATATACATATAACCATGTTTGGTCATAATTAAAATGCTAAAAAAAGAAAAATCAAGCAAAATAAGGGAACAGAGTGAGAGGGCAGCGTGTTATTTGTTTTAGGGTGGTAAGAGAAAGCACTTCTGATACAGTGAAAATTGAACAGAGACTTGAATAAAGTGCAGAAGCCAGCCCTGTAGATATATGGGGGAATAGCTTAATAGCCAAGTGTCTAAATCTTCTGACAGATTTGGAGTGTCTATGCCAAGTGCTGAAACAGGAGTGCACTAGTAGGAGATGGAGAGGTTCAAGAAACACCTGGGTAGCTAACTTGGCTTTAAGGGAGTGAATTAGGGGAAAGAGTTGGAGGAGACGTGGACAGAGAGAAATGATAATAACTTTGGCTTGTATTCTGAGTGATAGGAAGCCACAGGAGAGAACTAGGGAAAGGAGTCATATGATGGATCCTGTGTTGTGCTACCCAGATCCTTCTTCAATGAATACCTATTGTCTCCACTACCGGGTGTACTATTGGCTGACTGGTAACAATCCCTTCAGGGACTGCTGCAGCTGCAGAGGGCTGCTTTGCCGAGGTTGTGTCCCTTATGGAATAGACCACATCCATGGCTGATTGATGAGGGAGCATAAAGATCTGTATGTTAGCCCAATTTGAAACAACTCTGAGGAACCATTCTAGCTCTAAAAAGCTAACATGTGGTTGGCTAAGCCTGTCATTGGATCTGTATAACCACTTGACTTCTCTATCTGCCCAATTCTGCTTTCTTCTTCCCTTCCACAAGTGTTGATCCCAAGGGCACTCTTCGAAAAGTCTTGCATGCTAAACTCCACCTCAGTCAGCTTCCAGGAAACTTAATCTATGACAAGTGACATGACATTGCTTATGCCATAGAAGGGTCTTCCTGGCTGCTACAAGGAAAGGGAGCAGGATGGAAGCTCCCTTTCCTGCTTGTTGTTAGGAGACTACTACAGAGGTCCAGATGGAAGATGACAGTTGCTTGTGCTAGAACGGCAGCAGAGGGAAGGTAAAAAGTAGTTAGATTCTAGGGATACATGAGAATCATGCCAAGAGAATCTGTTAGTAGATTGATGTGGGGTGATTCAGATAATTCCAAAGTTCTTAGCCTAAGCAACTGAAGAATAGATTTGCCAGTTACCAAGAAACAGGTGATGTGAATATGAGAAGAAGTTTGTGACTTGTTAAGTTTAATACTCCTATTAGTCAGCCAAATGGAGATGCCAATTAGTCAGCCAAATGGAGATATCAAGTGGGCAGCTATACATATGAATCTGGACTTCATAAGAGAGGTATCTGCTGGAAAAGCAACTTCTGGAGTAATCAGCTTAAAGATCCTATATAAAGCCATGGAGCTGAATGAGGTGGCCTGGTAGTGAGGGTTGATAGAGAAGCCCCATGTATACCAAAGTGACTAAGAAGGAGAGGTCAGGGAGTTGAACGAAAATGAATGAGAGAGAGAGTTCTGAGAGTACAAGTAAAGAAAATGTATTAAAGTACACAATGTGATCAGCTGTGTCATATGCTGTTGATAGTGTTGAGTAAGATAAAGACTGTGCACTATAATGGATTTAAAGACTCCTTCAACAAGAACAGATCCATGCCCCAGGAATATACAAACAGTATCTGATTCAATCCACATGATAACCTAATAAAATAGGCATCCATTCTCTTTTTATAAAGAAGGACATTTAACTTGGAACCTAAGGACATAGCCTTTGGTCACACAGTCCAGATCTGTTAGGTAACAGATCTGAGTGACAAGGTTGAACACAGTTCTATCTTACTCATGAGCCCATATTCTTTACACTACATCATTCTGTAGAGGATGGGTAGAGTTGTTGGTTATACATTGATAGCTGCAGTCCCTGCTGGTAATACTAGAATATTAATGTCTGCAGTAACATTGATTGCTAATATCCTGACACCTAGATGCTATCCAACTCATATCAACATTTTGCAGAAGAACCAAGGTGCAGAAAAGTAAACTGATTTGCCCAAGTTCATATCCCTTGTAATCCCAGGTCCCTTGACTCAATATACAATGCTTGTTCCACTACAATGTACGGCTTTCCAAAAAGTCCCTTAAGGGCAAAAATCCTTTACACAAAGCTAGCTTAGAGTGCTGGCAGGAGAGAAATAAGAGGCAAAATGTTATTAGACCCAGGCCAGAGGGAGAAGACAGCATTCCACCCCTGGGGAAGGCATTTCCCAGGCTGAGACATGAATGGTAAGAGATTGTCCTGCAAGAAAGGGCACATCCTTAGAAGGGCTTGGGGACTTGGATCTGAGGAAAAGGGAAAAGTGTGAAGTGAATACACCCTAGAATATGTTCCTGTGTTCTCCATATAATTCTTCTCTCCTAACAGATTTAGAGTGTCTATGTGAAGTGCTATGCTAGGAATTTTCTGAGCATTACCTCTAATCCTCATAAAAATCTCACTTTTAGATAAAGTGGCTAAATCGAAATGAAGTAGTAAGCAGTGGATCTTTTGTATTTAGTCTCAGGTCTGTTGAATTCTTTAATTTTTTAATATTTTTTTGAGACTGAGTCTTGCTCTGTCGCCCAGGCTGTAGTGCAGTGGCTTGATCTCAGCTCACTGCAACTTCCACCTCCTGACTTCAAGCTATTCTCCTGCCTCAGCTTCCTGAGTAGGTGGAATTACAGGCAAGCGACACCATGCCTGGCTAATTTTTTTTTTTTTTTTTTTTTTTTTTTTTTTAGTAGAGATGGGGTTTCTCCATGTTGGCCAGGCTGGTCTCGAACTCCCGACCTCAGGTGATTCGCCCGCCTTGGCCTCCCAAAGTGCTGGGATTACAGGCGTGAGACACCGTGCCCAGCCACTGGTCTGTTGAATTCTAAGATCCACTTTTATCCCACTACATTACATGCTCTGACATGTTACATAATAAAATCTGCCATGGGAATATGTAATCCTCATTAATTAAGATGTGACTTATATGGGTAAAAATCATTCATTAAATAATCAAAAATCCTCTTCTTTGCATTACAATTTCTAGCCTGAGTTAATAATCTCAATTCTGCACTTCACTAAGAACATGCAGACACAGCCTGAAATGAATATAGAGAAAAACAAAATTCAGCCAAGCACAGTGGCTCACACCTGTAATCCCAGCACTTTGGGAGGCCGAGGTGGGCAGATCACTTGAGCTCAGGAGTTGGAGACCAGCCTGGGCAACATGGTGAAACCCAGTCTCCACAAAAAAATACAAAAGAAGTATTTGGGCATGGTGGCACGCACCTGTAATACTAGCTATTTAGGGGGCTATGGTAGGAGGATTGCTGGAGCCCAGGAAGTCAAGGCTGCAGTGAGCCAAAATCGCACCACTGTTCTACAGCCTGGGTGACAAAGAGAGAGACCTTGTCTCAAAACAAAACAGAACAACCCGTGAAATTCCTTTCATGATTATGGCAACTGCTTCCTGTGTGATCCTTTAGAAGACTTTTTAAAAATTTCAATTAAAACAAGTTTGAATGTAAATTTTCTTCATGAACACAATTCCTTATTTATAAATTTGTTACTGGAGTATTTTGATTACATAACATTTTTTGGTTATATATGTGTGGTTTTGTATAAATATAAATATAAATATATATATATATATATTTGAGATGGAGTCTTGCTCTGTCGCCCTGGCTGGAATGTAGTGGCGCAATCTTGGCTCACTGCAACCTCAACCTCCCAGGTTCAAGCGATTCTCCCACCTCAGCCTCCCAGGTAGCTGGTATTACAGGTGCCCGCCACCATGCCTGGCTATTTTTTTGTATTTTTAGTAGAGATGGGGTTTCACCATGTTGGTCAGGCTGGTCTCCAACTCTTGGCCTCAGGTGATCCACCTGCCTCAGCCTCCCAAAGTGCTGGGATTACAGGCGTGAGCCACCAAGTCTGGCCTTAGTTATTTATATTATATTGATAATATAAGAAGTCGACCAAGAAGCAGCTTCTCCACTCCTTCTGGAAACTCCACCTGGTTCAACCTGCCTGCCTCCACTCCTGCCTCCACCATGTCCATCAGGACGACCCAGAAGTCCTACAGGTGTCCACTTCTGGCCCCCGGGCCTTCAGCAGCCATTTCTACACAAGTGGGCCTGGTGCCTGCATCAGCTCCTCGAGCTTCTCCCGAGTGGGCAGCAGCAGCTTCCGGGGTGGCCTGGGAGGAGGCTACGGTGGGGCCAGTGGCATGGGAGGCATCACCACTGTCACTGTCAACCAGAGCCTGCTGAGCCCCCTTAACCTGGAGGTGGACCCACACATCCAGGCAGTGCACACTCAGAAGAAGGAGCAGATCAAGACCCTCAACAACAAGTTTCCCTCCTTCATATACAAGGTACAGTTCCTGGAGCAGCAGAACAAGATGCTGGAGACCAAGTGGAGCCTCCTGCAGCAGCAGAAGACGGCTCGGAGCAACATGGACAACATATTCCAGAGCTACATCAACAACCTTAGGCAGCAGCTGGAGACTCTGGGCCAGGAAAAGCTGAAGCTGGAGGTGGAGCTTGGCAACATGCAGGGGCTGGTGGAGGACTTCAAGAACAAGTATGAGGATGAGATCAATAAGCGTACAGAGATGGAGAATGAATTTGTCCTCATCAAGAAGGATGTGGATGAAGCTTACGTAAACAAGGTAGAGCTGGAGTCTCGCCTGGAAGGGCTGACTGACGAAATCAACGTCCTCAGGCAGCTGTATGAAGAGGATATCCTGGAGCTGCAGTCCCAGATCTCAGACACGTCTGTGGTGCTGCCCATGGACAACAGCCACTCCCTGGACATGGACAGCATCATCAATGAGGTCAAGCGCAGCACGAGATCACCAACCGCAGCCAGGTTGAGGCCGAGAGCATGTATCAGATCAAGTATGAGTAGCTGCAGACGCTGGCTGGGAAGCACGGGGATGACCTGCAGCATACAAAGACTGAGATCTCCGCGATGAACCGAACATCAGCTGGCTCCAGGCAGAGATTGAGGGTCTCAAAGGCCAGAGGGCTTCCCTGGAGGCCGCCATCGCAGATGCGGAGCAGCGCGGGGAGTTGGCCGTTAAGGATGCCAACGCCAAGCTGTCTGAGCTGGAGGCCGCCCTGCAGCAAGCCAAGGAGGACATGGTGCGGCAGCTGCATTAGTACCAGGAGCTGATGAACGACAAGCTGGCCCTGGACATCCTGATCGCCACCTACAGGCAGCTGCTGGAGGGCGAGGAGAGCTGGCTGGAGTCTGGGATGCAGAGCATGAGTATCCATACAAAGACCACCAGCAGCTATGCAGGTGGTCTGAGCTCGGTCTATGGGGGCCTCACAAGCCCCGGCCTCAGCTGTGGACTGGGCTCCAGCTTTGGCTCTGGCGCGGGCTCCAGTTCCTTCAGCTGCACCAGCTACACCAGGGCCGTGGTTGTGAAAAAGATTGAGACCCGTGATGGGACGCTTGTATCAGAGTTCTCTGAAGTGAACAGCCACAGTAGCCCCTCCCAGCCTGCCCCTCCTGTGGCTGCACCAGAGCCCGTGAGGGAGGCGGCTGTGCAGAGTAGCACAGAGAACGGGAGACCCACCTGAGCCTCAGCCCTAGCCCTCAGCCCATCTGCAGGGGAGTTTACTACCTGGGGAGCCCCCTTGCCCATCCATGCCTCCAGCTACAGAACAATTCAAATTGCTTTTATTTTTTTCCAAAATAAAACCTCAGCTAGCTCTGCCAAATACATATATATGTATATAGTCATACAAACAGAGATATAGAAACTTTCTTTTTTTTTTTTTTTTTTGAGACTGAGTCTCATTGTGTTGCTTAGGCTGGAATGCAGTGGTGTGATCTCGGCTCACTGCAGCCTCTGCCTCCTGGGTTCAAGCGATTCTCCTGCCTCAGTCTCCTGAGTAGCTGGGACTACAGGCACACACCACCATGCCTGGCTAATTTTTTGGATTTTTAGTAGGGACAGGGTTTCACCACGCTGACCAGGCTGGTCTTGAACTCCTTACCTTGTGATCCACCTGCCTCCGCCTCCCAAAGTGCTGGGATTACAGGCATGAGCTACCGCGCCCAGTCGAGATATACAAACTCTCTGCATTTCCTTTCAAATATCAATTCCTTGCATGTCTGTGCTAATATTTAAGAATCTCAAATTTCCCAAAACAAGTGAGATATTTTCAAGCTCAGTGAAATAGAGCATGGGATGCACTCTATTTCTACTTTTTTAAAATTCCATATATCACAATAAATAGAATTCTAAATTTTTAAATCCAGAAATTTAGAATTTCTAAATCCAGAAATTTATACTTCTATTCATTGTGATACATGGTATTTTTAAAAAGTAGTCTCCACATACTGTCACAGGATCCTTAGAGTGTCGCTCTTCCAGCTGTAAACCTCTGTGGTCGGTGATGCCTTTGCCCAAGATTTTCTCTGGCCTGCTGGACTCATTCTGCCCACTTGACCTGGCAGGCTGTGCTCAGCTCGTGCTACCAGACTGGATCCCATGCCTCGGAAGAGACTGGAGCCAGGCACAGAGCAGTGAGGGGTGCGTCAGTGAGCAAGTAGGGGGTCAGGCCACTGTGCACAGCCAGGCACATCAGCTGCTGCAGTGGGGTAGTCAGCTCCAGATGCCAGCACAGACTCTGGCTTCATGCAAGCCTGTGGCTGGATCAGATGCATCACAAGTGGTTTCCACTGTGGGCACCTGAGGATGAGGGGAATACGGTGGTGCCCAGAAGCTTGAAGATGCCATAAATTACAGAGCCCCAAAGAGGGTGTCACAGCCCTGGCTTGGGGAGACCCTAGGTCTGAACACCCCAAAGGGCGGCAAATCTTCTCCCCTTCTTGTCACCCACAACTTGGCAAGCAGGCAGTGGTGGGGGCACATAGTGTTTCAGCCCTGTTTGTGTTATAGCTCTTTCAGTCCCACCATTTGGTGGGTCCTGAGTTCTTGTCCTGTGTCCAGGAAGAATGAGGTACATGGACAATTGAAGGGTGAGCAAGGCAAAGAGGTGCTTTATTGAGCAACATTAAGCTCTCAGGAGACCTGAAGTGAGTAACTCCTTTCTGCAGGCAGGTTGTCCCATCAAATCTGCAGCCCTTAGCAGAGATGAGACCCAGAGTGGGTAGCTCCTATTCGCAGACAGGTCATCCTGTCTCTGAGAGTCTGGCTGAGTCCTGGGGTTTTTATGAGCTTCAGAAGGGAGGAAGTGCATGCTGATTGGTCCTTGGGCAGCCATGGGTGGGACCAGAAAATGCACCATAAGTTCTCACTCCAGGCTGCAGACTCTACCTGGAACTGACAGTCCAGCCCTCATGCTTCAAGGGGCCCCTGGCTTGATGGTGGAGCTTCACCAGGGACCTGCCCCTTTCCACCCAGGAACCTGTCTGCCTTCCGCCATCAACATGCTATCCACAGTGCCCAGGCTGTTAGTGCCCAGTGGTGCCTGCAGGCCCACGCCAAGCTTCCCTCAGCACCCCCGACCTCCTACCCATGATTGTCAGTGCCCAAAGTCCCAAGAGGGCTAAGGTGGCAGGGGGCTGGCATGTCAGCACTGGCCTGAGCATGTGCACACCTGGCTGGGTTGTGACAGCACCCAGGCTTGCACTAGAGTGGGCACCAGGAGCAGACAGAGGCCAGACAGTAGGAGGCCAGACAGCAGGCACTTCTGAGATTGTAAGAACCCTTTCTGGGTTCAGAGCCACAGCTGAGCAGCTGCAGCTGTGCCTGGGAGTGCGGTGCTCCTGCCTTGCCAACTTAGTAGAGGGCAGGGCTCACACCTGTTCCTGGCTCATGCTGCCCCGCAGAACACACAACCCCGGCCACCACCCCCTATCCCTCCTGCAGCCAGCATCTTTACAGCTGCTGCTCCAGATGGGCCATTGCTGCCATCAATATTTATCTAATTATTTTTCTACTTCACTTCAAAAAACAAATCATGTTAAAATTGAATTTTCAAATTAGGTATATGCTAGACATGCAAGTTATCTTCATTGCAGCCACTTATGCTTTAAAACCATAGAATCAACCAACAAACATTTCTGGAGCATCTACAATGAGCTAAATACTCCATCAAAGACTATCAAGGTGCAAAAAAAAAAGGCATTTCATTGAATTTAAAATGCCATTGATTATGAGACACTACTATTTTATGTACCACGAAAAAAATAAATAAATAAACATTACCAATTGAACTGTATTAAAATGTTTAAGACATTATTGATTAAAAGATACACCCTCATTTTCAGGAAGTTAATAATGTAAGAAATGTGCATTTTAGAATTGATACAATTCAACAATTAAAAATAGATTCTGACATTCAAGTGTTTACAATTCCATTTGGAAGAGGAAAAAAATCAACCCAGAAAAAAAAAAGTCACAGATATTAGCAAAGTATAGAAGTTAAAAATAACACATACTTGTGGGGAAACATCTGAGCTTTAAGAAGGGTGCATGTTGGAAATAAAATTTACACAGCATGGTAGATCTAGATTATGTAAGCTTCAAAAACCAGATGGAGATTTTTGGGCTTATAGTGTTTTATAAACATTAAGAATAACATGATAAAAAATATTATACAAGCTGAAGAAAATAAGTCAGAGGACCAATCAGGAAACTAAGACAGTAATGCAGGTACAAGGGATTTGACAACTTGAATCATGTTGAAGCCCATAAGAATGATGACCTATAAAGTACTTTTAAAAAATACAGTTTTTGGCCGGGCGCAGTGGCTCATGCCTGTAATCCCAGCACTTTGGGAGGCCGAGGCGGGTGGATCACGAGGTCAGGAGATCAAGACCATCCTGGCTAAAATGGTGAAACCCTGTCTCTACTAAAAATCCAAAAAATTAGCCAGGCATGGTGGTGCGTGCCTTTAGTCCCAGCTACCTGGGAGGCTGAGGCAGGAGAATAGCGTGAACCCAGGAGGCAGAGCTTGCAGTGAGCCGAGATTGTGCCCCTGCACTCCAGCCTGGGCGACCGAGCAAGACTCCGTCTCAAAAAACAAACAAAAAAAAATACAATTTTAAAAATTTTTTGTAAAGACAAGATCTTACAGTGTTTCCCCTTGCTAGTCTCTAACTCCTAGCCTCAAGTGATCCTCCTGCCTCAGCCTCCCAAAATGCTGGGATTACAGGCCTGAGTCACCAGGCCCAAACAAAAGCCAATCTTTAATTAAATAAATGAGAACTTATTTTAAAAAATTTATTTGGGGATTAAAGAAAAAGGCTTATCAAAAATGACTTGACAATTTCTAGCTAGGGAAATTTGGACACTAGTGTTATAAGGACTATGAGCTGTGTTTCTCTAGGGTGCTGAGGAGCCCAACTTATCTATTTAGTGCTTGCCACATTGTAAGCCTTCAATAAATATTTCATGGATGGATGAATGAGTGAGTGATAAAGCCAGGATATCTGAGTTGAGTTGAGGTCATTCACATAAAGGTGATGGTTGAATGAGAAGATATGAACTTCTCAAAGGAGCCAGTTTACAGAAAGCCCAGGAAAGGACGATGGTTTAGGGAACAAAATTTGGAGTCTTGAAAACAAATGAAACATGAAAAAAAAAAACAGATAAAGAGAAGTTATAGAAACCAGTGAAAGCCTGGACCATGTATTCAAAGGTAAATAGAATTTCAAAAAAAAGAAAAAGAAAAGTTATTCCATGTTGTAGAAAGTTACAGAGAAGTCAGAATACAGAGAATGAAGACAAGTTAAATTGACATGATACAATGAGATCAGCTGATGATTTTTCATAGAACAGCTTCAATAGGGTGGTAGAAGAGCTGCCAAATTAAAGAGCTTGAAAAGGTACGATGGCGTATAACTAGAGGCAGCTGGAGGTTGTGTCTGGAAAGTGCTAGACTGTCCATGACAGAAAATTCACTTCCAGAGTGTCATTTTCAGATAATGTTGACCTCCCTACCTTCTTCTAGGAATCTAACCTCCTTCTTTAAAATGCTATTTTTAATAATACTTATTTATATAAAACATATATGACTTTTTAATTTAAAATAATGAAAAGCTGGGACGAAATATGATCAAATTATTTTAAAGAATCAGGAATAATATGGATAATGTGAACGAAGTTAATAAAATCCTAGGATATTAAAAATAATAGGGAACATGTCTTGAAGTTTAAAAGAAGTACTTTTATGTCAACTAAAAGGATATGGTGGGTAATGAAGTTATTGAATGCATTGTCTTATGTACTGGTAGAGACAACAACAGAATAGTATCCAACAAGCTGAGAAGATGTTTGGATTATACATCAACTAAGGAAAGCATCCCTATTTCTAGATTTTTAATTGATGAATTAGAAAGCTATAGCACTTTCCCTCAAAATTTATTGTAGTGTCAGTATTCTTTAGAATAATCAACTGGTCCAATACAATATGACATGTCTCTTTTTTAATCTTGAATCCTTTCTTTTTCAATTGAGTCAGGAGTCCCCTGTAACTTTTATCTTGGAAATATTCCTAAAAACCTGTATATTTTCCTGGAGCTATTTATGTAGATATTTTATAACGATGAACAGTTAAATGCTAGAAGCACTAGAGCTATACATAAAGGTGAAACGCTAACTCTTTTCAAACAATGGTTATTTAAAGACATATTAATTAACCTGGATGAGGCTATGTAGAGTGAAAAGATGTTTTTTCTGATTTCTGAGGGGTCTCTCATTCTACATTAAAAATCTTTTACTTCCTGAGACAGATTTAAAAGATTAAGATTTTAAAACTTTATATGTATCTTTAAAGGCTTGGATCTAATTATTAATACATTGACAAATAATATTTCATTTGAGAATAAGCCATATTAGATGGACAAATTTGGGGGAAAAACTTCACAAGTTATTCAGTACTGAAATTCTAGAAGGCAGTGTGATAAGAGTACTAAAATGAAAGCAAATCAAGTTTATATAATCAGCTTTTTTGCTGACCTAGGTTTTGTATTTTGTTGATTTTATCTCTAAAACTACATGATGCCTAAGTTTGAAAATGGCAGCAAATACTGAGAAATCATATGTGACTTTTTTTTTTTTTGAGGCAGAGTCTCACTCTGTCACCCAGGCTGGAGTGCAGTTGTGCATCTCTGCTCACTGCAACCTCCGCCTCCCGAGTTCAAGCGATTCTCCCGTCTCAGTCTCCTGAGCTCCTGAGTAGCTGGGATTACAGGCGCGTGACACCACCCCGGGCTAATTTTTGTATTTTTAGTAGAGACAGGGCAGGGTTTCATCATGTTGGCCATTATGGTCTCGAATTCCCAGCCTCAAGTGATCCGCCCACCTCGGCCTCCCAGAGCTCTGGGATTACAGGTGTGAGCCACCACACTCAGCCCGTACATGGCTATTTTTAATGAAAAGATTGTGAAAGATGATTAGTTTTTTTATAGTTGTACTTTTTGTGTACTCTTTAGCTATTATAGGGTGTTTGTTTACTAATCAGATGTGTTAAAATCACTGTCTTAAAAAAGCAGAAAACATGTATTTTGTTTATTTTATGTATATTTCTTGTGATTCTATAAAACAAGTCAAAGTACATGGCTTACTTTAAAGATGTGTTTAAATACATATGCAGTAATTAGTCTTGAAAAAATTAACTCTGGTGCATGAGAAAAGATTTCTTTTCACACAAGAAAAGAAATAGATGAATGATGGCATGTAGCTTCAAAGCTAAATGTGGCTAAATCATTGGTGTATTTAATCACTTGCATGATGGAGAAAGCATTATTATTATTATAGTTACTATTATTTACACTACTGAATTCAGTACCCTGCGTTGCACCCTATACACAATGAAGCCTTTGAAGTTTCCAAGGAAAATAGAAAAAAACTCCAAATTGTGGAGGAAAAAAGGTTTCTTATTGACTAGTTCAATTATTCAAAAGAATTGTTATTATGATGTTTTGCATTTGATTTAAAACGATGGGGGAAGGAGGGTTGTAAACCAAACAGAATAAGCCATATGTTGATAAGTATTGAAGCTGGGTGACGGATACCTGGGAGAGGGCTTAATTTTACTATCCTTTCATTTTTTGTTTGAAATTTTGAAAACATCCATTATAAAATGTAAAGAAAAAGGTAAAAATATTAAAGCAAATTAACTTTATCAGAATATATGCCTTTGTGATCTCCGCAAGTGATCACTGAAAGCAGCTAGTCTCTTGGGAATTCATGCATGTTAAAACCTTTATTTTCTTTGCAGACTCCCTCAGCATCCAGCGGGTGCTTTTTCGGTCTGCCAGTGAGCATTCCATGGTGCTGTGACCATTTTGACCTCTCTAGGGTGATGCAGCTGCCTGGGGACACAGAGGGTAAAAAATTCCTGAAGAAAAAGAAAAGTCCAAGTGGAAAAAGGAAACAAGGCCAGGCGCAGTGGTTCACGCCTGTAATCCCAGCACTTTGGGAGGCCGAGGCGGATGGATCATGAGGTCAGGTGATCGAGACCATCCTGGCTAACAGGGTGAAACCCCGTAAAAATACAAAAAATTAGCGGGGCATGGTGGGGAGCACCTGTAGTCCCAGCTACTTGGGAGGCTGAGGCAGGAGAATCATTTGAACCCAGGAAGCGGGGAGGTTGCAGTGAGCCAAGATCGCGCCACTGCACTCCAGCCTGGGAGACAGAGTGAGACTCTGCCTCAAAAAAAAAAAAAAAAAAAAGGGAAACAAAAGAAAGAAGGAAGGAAGGAAGGAGGGAAGGAAGGGGAAGGGAAGGAAGGAAGGAAGGAAGGAAAGAAGAAAGAGAAAGAAAGAAAGAAAGAAAAAAAGAGAAAGTACCTAACTAGCCGGAGAGGGAGAGAGAAACTAGGTAAATACCTATGCCCAATATTGAGTGCTTTGGGAAAAATAACTCAAGAACTTTTTGTAATATTTTCTGAGTTTGTTTTTTACTTTTTGATTTTTGCATTTCTACTTTAAGAAGCAGTGATGTCTAAGAAACATGCTCTCATTTATTTTACTTGTTAAGTATGTTGTTACTCTTTAAACTTGATTCAGACTACTTTATGGTGTTTTTAAAAAGTGGTTTTTATATCATCATACAATATTACATTTTAAAATGTCTAAGATGTGCAGGCCCTTCCACCACCAAATGTCAGCACTACATGGAATTTTATTATTATTTTACAAAAAGAGGAACAACATAACTTTATTGTGCATGTGTGCACGAGCTCTTGTGCATCTGTGTGTAATAATATAGCTATTTATGTCTTAGCATGGATGACTCTAACTTGCAAGCTGTAGAGTCACACAACGTGTGCTCATCTCCATGGTAACCATTTCTAAGATAAATGCACTTCTGAACAATGGTCCCAAAATAGCCTATTACCCATTTTTGTAGATTTCCACTGTGGCAGCAAAAAACAATTTTGTAAAACCTTGATCCATTCTTTAACCAACAAAAATAGAGACAACAAACACATATCCAGATCTGCAGAGAAAATATTGTTAAGTGTAATGACATTCTCTACAACAAACTCAGGATTTCGTGGATCTGATTTTTATTTTATGAATTATCTATACTTAATGTCTCTCCTGCAACTTTTTGACTTCCTACATTTAGCTATTTATCTGTTCTGAGATTTCTTTTCTTTTTTTTCTTTTTTTGTGAGACAGGGTCTCACTGTCACCCAGGCTGGAGTGCAGTGGCAAGATCATAGCTCATAGCAACCTTGAATTCCCAGGCTCAAGGGATTCTCCTGCCTCAGCCTCCTAAATAACTGGGACTATAGGTGCACACGACTGTGCCTGGCAAATTTCTTTTTTTTTTTTAATTTTTAGAGATGGGGGTCTTACTATGTTGCCCAGTCTGGTCTCCAACTCCTGGGCTTATGATCCTTTTATCTTGGCCTCCCAAAGCATTGAGATTATAGGTGTGAGCCACCTTGTCAGGCCTGAGATTTCTTATCTGTAAAATGAAGGGGAAGAAATTATCTCCAAGGACTTTTTTAGGTCTAAACTTATGATTTTATGATTTCTCCACTCAAACCATTATGAGAAGGGAAGCAGGGGAAATAAAAACAACTGAAACTTAAGTTAGGCAATCTTTGCCCCTTGTTAGGTTAAACAAAAGAGACTTTTAAAACTATTTACCGGGCCGGGCATGGTGGCTCACGCCTGTAATCCCAGCACTTTGGGAGGCCGAGGTCGGTGGATCGACTGAGGCCAGGAGTTCGAGACCAGCCTGGCCAACATGGTGAAAATCCCCCGTCTCTACTAAAAATACAGAATTAGTTGGGTGTGGTGGCACATGCCTGTAATCCTAGCTACTCAGGAGGCTGAGGCAGGAGAATCGCTTGAACCCCGGAGGCGGACGTGGCAGTGAACTGAGATCGCTCCATTGCACTCCAGCCCGGGTGAAAAGAGTGGGACTTCATCTCAAAAAAAAAAAAAACAAACAAACAAAAAAAACAAATAAAACTATTTACCATCACGACTGGATTGCATTCCCGTAAATTCCAAATAATTTAGTCTTTTTTTCCTATTAAAGTTGACAGCATTTTCTTAAAGTTTAGAATATCTTAATTTTCCCAGTGAGAATAGATTGAAAAGTGGTCTCACAATGGGGGAAACCCCTTTCTGTAATTTTAAAGATGCTCATCCTTCACATACCCCTCCACATTGGCTCTGCTGGGGTTTTGATGTCAGACTCCTCTAAGAAAGCAGGAAAGCCTTTGTGAACCTCAAATGAACAGGGGCAGAATAGATGTCAATGAAGAGAATGGTAAAAAGCAGAGCTGATTCTACCCAGCCCTCTTCAGCTCCTGGGAAATGGAAAGCTGACTACTTGGGTTTGGTAGCTCTACCACTCCCCCTAACACTGCAACTCCCAGTGCCATTAAATTATCTATGTTCCAAGATTTAGAGGGATAGGGAGAAGATAGGCCCTTTTTAAAATTTTTTTTATTTTATTATTATTATTATTATTATTATTAATTATTTTGAGACGGAGTCTTGCTCTGTCTCCAGGCTGGAGTGCAGTGGCGCTATCTCAGCTCACTGCAATCTCTGCCTCCCAGGTTCAAGTGATTCCCCTGCCTCAGCCTCCTGAGTAGCTGGGACTACAGGTGTGCACCACCACACCCGGCTAATGTGTTGTATTATTAGTAAAGACAGGGTTTCACCATGTTGGCCAGGATGGTCTTGATCTCCTGACCTCATAATCTGCCCACCTCAGCCTCCCAAAGCACTGGGATTACAGGCGTGAGCCACCACGCCCAGCCCCTTTATTTTTATAAGGGTAAACCTTTTTTTAGAGCAGGCTTTGGCAGAATTGTGACACCATCTTTTTCCTTTGAAAGCAATCTTTATTGACCGCCCAACTCTGAGCACATTTCTTTGAAATGGTTTCCTGCCTTTGGAGTGCCACATCTTCTCTCACAGCATTCCTGAATGCTGATAAGTTCTCTCCTTCTGCTCTCTTCAGGGAAGGAGAATGTTATGCCTGTCCGTATAAGAGACCACCTGAGCAGGCTTAGTGTGAGCAACAAGGCTGTTTATTCACTTGGGTGTAAGTGGGCTGAGTTTGAGAAAGGAATCAGCGAAGGGTGGTGGGATTATCATTGGTTCTTATAGGTTTGGGATAGGCGGTGGAGTCAGGAGCAATTATTTGCGGGCAGGGGATGGATGTTACAAAGTACATTCTCAAGGGCGGGGAGTGTGTATTGTCACAAGCGTGGGGAGGAATGTTACAAAGTACATTCACAAGGTTGGGGAATATCACAAAGTACATTATCACGAGGGCGGGGGAATGTCACGATGGCTCGACCATGGTGCGACCAGCTCAGAGGACCTTACAGAGAACTTCCTCCTTCTCTTATCAGGGCATAGGGAACTTCTTACAGCACATTCTGGCCAGACCAAGACTATCGCTGTTATTCTTTTCCCAACCCCAGACCCCACCAGACCCACCCCCAAACAGACTAACTCCTCTTACACCTTCCTCCTCAATACAAGGCTGCCTACTGACCTAATCCGTGCTAACAAAGGGAAAGGGGGGTCTGGAGCATTTGCATCTACCTTTTGGACGTAAGTATATTTAAAAAGCCACCCTCTGCAGTCAGTGCCACTACATTTTTTGGCTAAAGCAAAGAATGTTGGGGACTTTAAAACAGTAGAGCAGCACCATAGAATGCCTATGAATGGGATGGTTTAGGCAATGGGCTCTTCAGTGCATGGTTTCCATCAAAGTGCCACAGAAGATGTAAAACAGCTCAAGTGCAACTTCATTTTGGTTCCCATAAATTAGTCTGGATTTTGTACCTCAAATGTCCAACCCAATCAGTCATTGTTCACAGGCCAAGCGGGACTTGAGATCACTATGCCTGTCTTGTCCTGATCCCTTGTCAGACCAAGAACGGATATACCTCTCAGAAGGCCCATTTGTCTGAATTACATAATCTTTTTGGTTATGACCCTAGAACACTTTAAAGAGGCAGATATACATTACTAAGACCTGCCTACCTACATTTTCTTTCATTGGCATATAATTCCTTCGAAATTTCTTGGTGTAGGTTTACTATATAACTCCTGTAACTCTTTCCTTCTATGAGAATTTAGATTGTGTCTGATCTATGTTATTATTAAAAGCATTTCTGTAATCCCTGGGTGAGTATTACTGTTGACAAGACAGGTAGCACAAGTCCTGGTAGCTTCATGCCTGCCAGTTCTTAAAGAAGAGCAATTTACTTAGAAGAAAAACAAAGTGATTCATTCAGTAAGTGGTTGATTTTTCTCTCTTTCCACATGGTGACTCAGCAAAATGAAAGCACTGGGTACATTCTTACTTCTCGAAGAAACCAGGATTTAGGAAGCACTACTCATATAATTATGATATCACATGCTGTTAGCTTAAGTTCAGTTTGATAGATATGTTTTACCCCTTGGTTTGGCTATTGCCAAGAGTGTCACTTTGATATTTGTTCTTACCATCTCTTCTTTTTAAAATGTTGATAAAAATTACCATTAAGAAATGTGAAAATGTCTAGCTTTCAACACCTGTAGTCCCAACTATTTGGGAGACTGAGGAGGGAGGACTGCTTCTGGCTAGGAATTCAAGGCTACAGTGAGCCTGTGAATAGCCGGTGTATTCCAGACTGGGCAACATAGCAAGGCCCTGTCTTTAAAAAAAAAAAAAAAATTGGCCGGGCGTGGTGGCTCACGCCTGTAATCTCAGCACTTTGGGAGACCGAGGCAGGCAGATCACAAGGTCAGGATTTCGAGACCAGCCTGACCAACATGGTGAAACCACATCTTTACTAAAAATTCAAAAATTAGCTGGGCATGGTGGCGTGCACCTGTAATCCCAGCTGCTCAGGAGGCTGAGGCAGGGGAATCGCTTTAACCCGGGTGGTGGAGGTTGCAGTGAGCCGAGATCTCACCACTGCACTCTAGCCACTGCACTCCAACCAGGGCGACAGAGCAAGACTTCGTATCAAAAAACAAAAAAAAAAATTGTGCTGGGAGTGGTGCTGTGCGTTTGTAGTCCCAGCTACTCTGGAAGCTGAGGCACCAGCATCTCTTGAACCTGGCAAGTGGAGGTTGCAGTGAGCTGAGATCACAACACTGCACTCCAATTTGGGGGACAGAGTGAGATTCTGTCTCAAAAAAAAAAAAAAAAGAAAACAAAAAGAGTTTCTATTATATTATTTTTTATTCTAATGTATTATTTTAGCATAAATAAGAGTTCTGGTTTAGATTATGGACAAAATCTTTACATTCAGGTTTGGAAAAATGTCATTAAGTGTCAAAGCTGGGTGATCATTACATGGGAAGTTAATATACTCCTCTATTTACTCTTTTCATGTTTGAAATTCTCTGTAATAAAAAGGTTTTTTCTGTTTGTTTGTGTTTTTGACCGCAAGTTCTGCCTCCCGGGTTCACGCCATTCTCCTGCCTCAGCCTCCCGAGTAGCTGGGACTACAGGCGCCTGCCACCACGCCCGGCTAATTTTTTGTATTTTTAGTAGAGACGAGATTTCACATAAAACGTGTTTTAAAAGCCCAGATGCAATGGCTCATGCCTGCAATCTCAGCACTTTGGGAGGCCGAGGCGGGCAGATCGCCTGAGGTCAGGAGTTTGAGACCAGCCTGGCCATCTCAAACTGGCCCCTACTAAAAATACAAAAATTAGCCAGGCAGGGTGGTGCAGGTGCCTGTAGTCCCAGCTACTTGGGAAGCTGCAGCAGGAGAATTGTTCGAAACCAGGAGGTGGAGGTTGCAGTGAGCACAGATCGTGCCACTGCACTCCAGCCTGGGAGACAGAGGCAGCCTCCTTCTCAAAACAAAACAAAACAAAACAAAATTTAAAAAAAAAAAACCCTTCCCACTAAAGGTAGGAATACCTCTTGAAATGAAAAGGACATAAGAGAAAAAGAAACAATTTCACATGAATTAAGCTAATCTGTCTCCCATGAAGAGAAGGAAAAAAATTCCTTATTTCTAGTACAGTGTTTGATTATATTTTCACATGACCTCATTCCACAAAAAATCTGAGGCAGTTTAACTAACTCTGATAATTGTAGTCAAGTCCATTGCTTTGTGTCAAACTGATATTTAACATTAAATAATGATGGTGGTGGTGGTGGTGGTGATATTTACCTTATATTAACTTTTTTCTCACAAAAACAAAAGCAGTATGAAACAGATGCCAGTTGTACATCCGTGGAATGGGAGTTTGCCAGCTAGCACTGAAATCAAGAGAAGAGGTATTTTGCCAACGAGAGAATATTGTCAACACTCAAAGACATTAATGTCTAGGTATTTGAACGCTGAACCAATACCAAATATTTTTAGAACCTGTTGCTTCTTCCATTTTTGTGACCCTTTCACATATCTTATGCTTCTTCTTCATGTTAAGTTTTACTTCTTAGGAACAGGGTATGGTATGAATAGGGTGTAGCAGCAACAGATTTCCAAATGTGCTATTTTACACAGAGCAGTCTTGAAAGCTGAAAAGCTGGCTGGGCCTACATTAGCAGCCAGTTTCTGAGACTAAATTTACAATATTTCTGCAATCATTCTGAGGCAGACTAACTATGGCTTATGTAATGTGCAGAAGCCACAGGATTTCTTTAAAACACTGTACATTTCATTAAGGAAACATCCAACCCTTTGTTACTTATAACAATAAGAAAAAGGGATATGTAGACAAATGATAACTTGCAGACCATTAAAAGACTTTTTGGTAATCAGCAGTTTCCATTTCTTCTTTTATACAAAACTGTTTAGTTAAGGTGTTCAAATGAAAGCAAAACAAAACAATTTGAGTCTCATGTTTTCAGTTCTCCTTCCCACCTTCTGTTGGAGGTGCCAAAGGTCTTGGCAGCCAGAGGGAGGCAGATAAAGAGAGAACTTGAGTAAATGATCTACAGTGGAATATTTAGTCCTGATAAAATGTTGATAACAGAGGCTACCCTATTACTGTCATGGAAAGATTGCCATAGGGTAATGCATTGAACTCATTAGAAAGAGGCTCTTTTACAGATCCAGATGACATTCTAAAAAGCTTTAGGTTTTTTTGTTTGTTTGTTTTGAGACGGAGTCTCACTCTGTCTCCCTGGGTGGAGTGCAGTGGCGTGATCTCTGCTCCCTGCAACCTCCACCTCCCAGGTTCAAGCAATCCTCATGTCTCAGCCTCCTGAGTAGCTGGATTACTGGTGCCCGCTACCATGCCCAGCTAATTTTTGTATTTTTAGCAGAGACATGGTTTTACCATGTTGGCCAGGCTGGTCTCAAACTCCTGACCTCGGGTGATCCACCCGCCTCAGCCTCCCAAAGTGCTGGCATTACAGGCATGAGCCACCGCCCCCGGCATAGAAAGTTTTCTTTTTAACACTTATGCCAGGTTAAACCCGGATGCTTAGCACATGATTACCAGGGTATACAATCGCTCCTGTTATGCCATTTTTGATAGACTCATTACAATGCATAGTGGTTTCAAATCTAGGGTCTCTGGAGCTTTATATGGTCTTAACGAAACCATAAACTATTTAAAATTGTACTATAATATTTGTATATATTTTATGGATAGGATGACCAGCTTCAGCAGGGGGATCCATTACTCAAAGCTAATTAGAGGCCAGGTGCAGTGGCTCACGCCTGTAATCCCAACACTTTGGGAGGCCGAGGCAGGTGGATCACGAGGTCAAGAGATCTCGAGACCATCCTGGCCAACATGGTGAAACCCTGTCTCTACTAAAAATACAAAAAATTAGCTGCGAGTGGTGGCACACGCCTATAGTCCCAGCTACTCGGGAGGCTGAGGCAGGGGAATTGTTTGAACCCGGGAGATGGAGATTGCAGTGAGCTGAGATCGCGCCACTGCCCTCCAGCTTGGTGACAGAGCAAGACTCTGTCAAAAAAAAAAAAAAAAAAAAAGCTAATTAGAAACCTTGTAACCAAAAATTAATTTGGCCAACACCAGCATAAAGAAAAAATAATTTCAGCTTTGTTTTTATTTCTTCTTTGACTCCATGGGGAAAATGAATAAAGATGAGTGGCTCACTTCATTCCTTTATTCTGATTCAATTCACAGGCTTTAAGTCTTTCACTGTCTTTTAAAACAGGAGGGTGCTCTAAGCTAATTCTGTTATTTCCAGAATTGCACATCCAAAGTTCTCTTCTGATGTTTGGAAGTCCCATAGTCTGTAATGTAGTAGCAGGTGCATTTTTAGCCAATGTATTATGTAACAGAACTACTAGCACTTTTGGCTAATATATTAGATAACATATTTTTATTTAAATCAACTTACAAATGTTTTCTGCTCAAGTAAAACAATTCTATAATTAAAATGTGACATAAGAAAGTATACATACATATGTAATGCTAAAGTTTGCTTTAATGTGTTCCTAATATTTTACATGTAGAATCAACTATATAAATAAATTGGACACTAATTAGGAAATGTGGGTTTCCTCTCTTCACAAACTAAAAGTAAATTGTTCATCCTTTCATTTCAAATATAGCACAAATGAAGACCATTGGGAATATAAGAAATGTAAAAAGTAGTTGTAGGAAATGTGAACAAATTCTGATTCTAAAAGTTTGTGCAAAGAGTAATGAGTTGAAGCAATTAAAAATAATCTATGAAATGGTAAAACTTTAATGTGCAAACAATCCAGGTGGGGCAGTGTATGTTCATAGTTTTAAAGAAAAACATGATTTTATAGTAGCAGCTTAGTTTGTATGACTGTACTTAAGTAACACTGGCTTTTTTTTTTTTTTTTTGAGACAGGATCTCACTTTGTCACCTAGGGTGAAGTGCAGTGGTGCGATCTCAGTTCACTGCAGTCTCTACCTCCCAGGCTGAAGCTATTCTCCCACCTCAGCCTCCCAGGTAGCTGGGACCATGGGCACGTGCCACCATGCCCAGCTAATTTTTTCTTTTGTATTTTTAATAGAGACAATCTTTCACCATGTTGCCCAGGATGGTCTCAAACTCCTGAGCTCAGGCAATCTGCCCAACTCGACCTCCCAAAGTGCTGGCATTACAGGTGTGAGCCACTGTACCTGGCCAGAATTTTAATTTTTAAAATTATTATTATTATTCTTTTGTAGAGAGGGGATCTTGTTATGTTGCCCAAGCTGGTCTCGAACGCCTGGCCTCATGTGATCCTTCTGCCTTTGCCTCACAAAGAGTTGGGATTGCAGGTGTGAGCCACTGCACTTGGCCTGGATTTTAATTTAAGTGGGACTACAAAGTTGAATTTAAACATCAGTGAACAACTGACTTATTGTAAACATTTAGATTTCAGCAATGTCTTACTGGGGAAAATAATCTTATAATGAGTTTATAATACTTTAACATAGTATATATTTTTATAATAAGGAAAAAAATGTCCTTAACATTTGCACATAATCAAAGCTTAGAAGTATAACGATTATAGTGTGTACTTAACGTGAAATAGTGAAAACGTCATTTTTGGAAGTTATTACTTTGAAATAGGAGTTTGTCAAGCGCAGTAATTTAATACAATTAGGTAGATTTTTAATTCTCTTTTGGTTGAATGCTAAAACACAATGTGTTGGCTATTTAAAGTAGACCATTATTCTCTAGTCACTACTCTCATTTCTTTGCCACTCTCTCCCTCCATTACACTCATCTAAAAAAAGAAAAATCCATAACCCTCTATCTTCTCTGGGCCTGAAGCCATGTACTAACATAGAAAATCACAAAACTGGACAGAGTGGAGTGATAATAATAATAACAATAACTTTAAGAGTAGTAATAAAAGGCAACATTTATAGCTAGTACAACCACATATGAGACAATGCTAAAAATTATCTCATATATTCCTCATGACAATCTAGTGAGGTAGGTACAATTATCCCCATTTATGGTGAAAATCTGAGGATTAGAGAGCTTTATTCATATGTCCAAGGTCACACTACTGTAAGTAGCAAAGCCAGGTTTTCAACTCTGTTAATCTGACCCCAGACTCTAGGCTTTTTTACTGCTAACCATTTAAGTGCATGACACCAAGCACAAATGAATATTTAACATTTTCTGATGTATGACCTCCCTCTTAGGATTATGAAATATTTCTATTTCATTGGAGAAATAGAAGATATGAGAAAATGGGAAATTCTCATTTTCTCAAAACCAATTCTACTGACCTACATCAGTGCACTCCAGTGGAGCTCTTCCCCTTACCAGCTGTGACCTTAGACACTCATCTGTTTAATAGGAATGATTATGGGTACCTACTTTGTTGGGAACAGGCCCCCCAAAATCTGGCCATAAACTGGCCCCAAAACTGGCCATAAACAAAATCTTTTCAGCACTGTGACATATTCATGATGGCCATGACGCCCACGCTGGAAGGTTGTGGGTTTACCGGAATGAGGGCAAGAAACACCTGGTGTACCCAGGGTGGAAAACCGTTTAAAGGCATTCTTAAACCACAAACAATAGCATGAGCAATCTATGCCTTAAGGACATTCTCCTGCTGCAGAGAACTAGCTAAACCCATCCTTTTATTTTGACCCATCCCTTTGTTTCCTGTAAGGAATACTTTTAGTTAATCTATAATCTATAAAAACAATGCTTATCACTGACTTGCTGTCAATAAATACATGGGTAAATCTCTGTTCGAAGCTCTCAGCTCTGAAAGCTGTGAGATCCCTGATTTCCCACTCCACACCTCTATATTTCTGTGCATGTGTCTTTAATTCCTCTAGCACCACTGGGTTAGTGTCTTCCTGACCAAGCTGGTCTCAGCAAGCAGTGCCCATACGTGGGGGCTCGAATCCAGGTCGAAGGATCACCGGAGCAACAGTTGGAGAATGTGGAACTAAGCTGGAGGACACCCGAGTACTCTTAAAGCAGTCCCCATGGTCAGTAAGAAGGGGAGCTCGGAAGCATCAAGGTAACAATGGGACAAGGGTGGACTCTGGTTCATTCCACCTTGGAACCTTTTCACACTGATGATGAGGAGGAAGGGGAGTATAATGAAGTAAGAGAAGAGGTTACAGAGCAGGTTTCTTTGCCAGCTAAAGCTAAAGCGGCAAAGGAGGGAGAGGTCCATCCTTACCCTTCTGCACTCCATCCTTATTTTGAAGAAAAAGAGTGGCCTGACCCTCCAGATGTTTCTTTTCCAGAGGACACTGGGTGAAAAGTAGTTGTCCCAATGACTGAGCAGCTCCTCCAGCGACCGCTCTCAGTTCTATTCAGGCAGGAATCCAGCAAGCTAGAAGAGAGGGTGATATAGAGGCTTGGCAGTTCCCTGTTAGAATACACCCCCCAGATCAACAGGGGAATATTATAGCTACATTTGAGCCTTTTCCTTTTAAATTCGGGAAATGCCATGAGGGGCCCGTCCCAGGCCCCATTCCAAACTGGGGCATTTCCGGCTCAGGCCATTCCCTCACCCCTGTACAATGTCTGTCCCCCGCCACAGCCAGTAGTGCCACAGTAGATTTATGCTGCACAAAACCTGTGAGCCTTCTGCCTGGGGAACCCCCACAAAAGGTCCCAACAGGAGTCTGTGGACCCTTGCCAGCAGGGATGATAGGATTACTTCTAGGAATGTCTAGTTTAAATTTAAAAGGGGTACAAATACAAACAGGAGTCAATGATTCAGATTACAATGGGGATATTCAAATTGTTATATCTACTTCTGTTCCCTGGAAAGCAGAGCCAGGAGAGCGTATAGCACAGTTCCTGATTGTGCCATATGTGGAAATGGGGAAAAGTGAAACTAAACTAACAGGAGGATTTGGAAGCACAAATAAACAAGGCAAAGCAGCTTATTGGGTAAATCAAATTACTGATGAACATCCTACCTGTGAAATAACTATTCAGGGAAAGAAATTTAAAGTTTTGGTAGATACAGGAGCGGACATTTCAGTCATTTCTCTACAGCACTGGTCATCCGCGTGGCCCATTCAACCTGCTCAATTTAACATAGTTGGAGTTGGTAAAGCCCCTGAAGTATATCAAAGTAGTTATATTTTGCAAGGTGAAGGACCTGATGGATGACCTGGGACTATTCAACCAATTATAACTTCTGTACCTATAAATTTATTGGGGAGAGATTTATTACAAGAATGGGGAGCACCAGTTCTAATTCCAGAGCAATTATCCGAGGGAGAGATTCCGGGAGAAATCCGAGGACCCCCCGGTTGCAGCCATGTAAAGGCTGACACTAAGGAGGACCCCAACTGTTATGAGCAACACCCGTTGAACACAGCCACCCACCTGGGGACAGATCAAGAAACTGTCACAGATGGCAGAAGAAAACCTGAGGAAAGCAGGACAACCAGTCACAATGAGTAATTTAATGGTAGCTATGATAGCGGTGATCACCATTGCTGTGTTTTTTCCTTCAACAAGGGCTGACACAGAGAAAAATTATACTTATTGGGCATATTTATCAATCTTGGCTGGCAATAATGCCTGGATGTAATCACTCTATGACACAGTTACACATGCTTTCTGGTCTCAGTATTTACCATAATAAATCTGCTCCTATAATTGAGGGATACCTTCCTCAAAAACCTATTTGTAAACAGGATTGGACCCAGTCAGAAAAAATGAATGTACTTGTTTAGGAAGACTGCATTGCAGAACAGGCAGAGGTGCTGCACAATGATTCCTATGGAATCACTATTGATTGGTCCCCTAAGGGGATGTTTAGCTTGAATCGCACCTCTCAGTCTGTGTGCCACGGTCACACTATGTTCAGCTGGTCTGAACAAAATGGTCAGATGGCAGAAATGATAAGAAGTACACAAGAGTTCCTATATCTGGAATCATGGCGGTATAGTGGTACCTTAACCTCAAATGATATGGCCCATTATAGGAGCTACACATAAGGATTTGTGGAAACTATTAATAGCTCTTAATAGGATCAAAATTTGGGAAAGAATAAAAAAGCATCTAGAAGGACACTCTACAAACTTGTCTTTGGATATTGCAAAATTAAAAGAACAAATATTTAAAGCATCCCAGGCACACCTGACCTTAATGCCAGGAACTGGAGTGCTTGAAGGAGCTGCAGACAGATTAGAAGCTAGTAACCCATTAAAATGGATAAAAACTCTTAGAAGCTCTGTGATTTCAATGATTGTGCTTTTAATCTGTGTTATTTGTCTTTGTATAGCCTGCAGATGCAGATCCTGATTCCCGCAAGAAGTAGTTAACTGTGACAAAGCTGCTTTTGCTTTTATCGCTTTGCAAATCAAAGAAGGAGGACATGTTGGGAACAGGCCCCCCAAAATCTGGCCATAAACTGGCCCCAAAACTGGCCATAAACAAAATCTCTGCAGCACTGTGACATTTTCAAGGTGGCCATGATGCCCACGCTGGAAGGTTGTGGGTTTACAAGAATGAGGGCAAGGAACACTGGCCCACCCAGGGTGGAAAACTGCTTAAAGGCGTTCTTAAAGCACAAACAATAGCATGAATGATCTGTGCCTTCAGGACATGCTCCTGCTGCAGATAACTAGCCAAACTCATCCTTTTATTTTGACCCATCCCTTTGTTTCCCATAAGGAATACTTTTAGTTAATCTATAATCTATAAAAGCAATGCTTATCACTGACTTCCTGTCAATAAATATGTGGGTAAATATCTGTTCAAGGCTCTCAGCTCTGAAGGCTGTGAGTCCCCTGATTTCCCACTCCACACCTCTATATTTCTGTGTGTCTTTAATTCCTCTAGCGTCACTGGGTTAGAGTCTCCCCGACCGAGCTGGTCTCAGCACTACTTTAAGAGTTTGTTATGAAGATGAAACATATTAATACATGTTAAGACACTTGGACAGGACATGACACATTGAAAGTGATGAATAGATGTTAGCTAATATCATATCTTGTCTCCTCCCTGCACTTCCCCCCGAAACCAATCAAAAATCAGTCTGGACATATATCATCTGCTTCCCATCCATCTCTCTTGTTCTATCAGGGCCTCGGCTCCTTTGCTTATTCCTTCTTTCTCTATTGAAACATAAACCTCTCCCTCTCTACTGGATAATCTGGCAACTTTCATTGAAAATAAACAAAAACCTTCCCTTAACCCTCTAGTTACTGCCCATCTCTTGTTCCCTTCACAATCAAAAGTCTCAAAAGGCTTATCTACATATGTTATTTTCACACCCCTTTCTCCCATTCTATACTTAATTAATCTCTTCCATTCTGCTGAAACTATTCTTCTCAAAGTACCAAAAACTTACAGGTTGCCAAATTCAATGAGTACTTTTCTGTTTAGTTTACTTCTTATTCCATTTCTCAGCAGTAGTCAACTCGGTTGACCACATCGTCTTGAAATACTTTCTTCCCCTGGCTCCCAAGATGCCATTTACTTATGATTTGCTTCTACCTCCTTTCACACATGTCCGTGTGAAGAGATCACCAAACAGGCTTTGTGTGAGCAATAAAGCATTTTAATCACCTGGGTGCAGGCAAGCTGAGTCCGAAAAAAGAGTCAGTGAAAGGAGATGGGGTGGAGCTGTTTTATAGGATTTGGGTAGGTAGTGGAAAACTACAGTCAAAGGGGGTTGTTCTCTGGCTGGCAGGGGTGGGTGTCACAAGGTGCTCAGTGGGGGAGCTTTTGAGCCAGGATGAGCCAGGAGAAGGAATTTCACAAGGTAATGTCATCCGTTAAGGCAGGAACCAGCCATTTTCACTTCTTTTGTGATTCTTCACTTGCTTCAGGCCATCTGGATGAATATGTGCAGGCTTGGGCTCAGAGGCCTGACATTCCTGTCTTCTTATATTAATAAGAAAAATAAAACAAAATAGTGTTGAAATGTTGGGGCGGTGAAAATTTTTGGAGGTGGTATGGAGAGATAATGGGCAATGTTTCTCAGGGCTGCTTTGAGCAGGATTAGGGGTGGTGTGGGAACCTAGAGTGGGAGAGATTAAGCTGAAGGAAGATATTGTGGTAAAGGGTGATATTGTGGGGTTGTTAGAAGAAACATTTGTCGTATAGAATGATTGGTGATGGCCTGGACACAGTTTTGCATGAATTGAGAAACTAAACAGAAGATACAAGATTTAAATAAAAGAAGGAGAAAAATAGGTATTAAAGGACTAAGAATTGGGAGGACCCAGGACATCCAATTAGAGAGTGCCTAAGGGGGTTCAGCGAAATTACTTGCTTGGTTGGTGAGTTTTTGGGAAAAGACCATTAGTCCGTTTTACCTTTCCTGAAGATTGAGGATGGTAAGGGGTATGAAGGTTCCACTGAATACCAAGAGCCTTATAAACTGCTTGGGTGATTTGACTAGTAAAGGCCAGTCTGTTATTGGACTGCATAGAGGTTGGAAGGCCAAACTGAGGAATTATGTCTGACAGAAGGGAAGAAATGATCACAGTGGCCTTCTCAGACACTGTGGGAAAGGCCTCTCCCATCCAGTGAAAGTGGCTACCCAGACCAAGAGGTATTTTAGTGTCCTGATTCGGGGCATGTGAGTAAAGTCAATTTGCTAGTCCTGGGCAGGGGCAAATCCCCAAGCTTGATGTGTAGGAATGGGAGGAGGCCTGACAATCCCTGAGGGGTAGTAGAATAACAGATGGAACACTCAGAAGTGATTTCCTTGAGGACAGATTTCCATGATGGAAAGGACATGAGAGGTTCTAAGAGATGGGCTAGTGGCCTGTAACTTGCATGGAAGAGGTTATGATATGATGACAGAATATAATGGGCCTGTGAGGCTGGAAGGAGATATTTTCCTTGGTCCAAGAACTATTTGCCTTGTGTGGGAAGAGATTGATAGGTGGAAGTTTCAGTGGGGGAGTAGGTGGGAGTGACCTATAAGAAGAAGAAAAACTGGCCATGAGGGACAGAAGTTGGAATGCTAGTTGCTTCTTTACCTACCTTATCAGCATAAGCGTTGCCCAGAGCAATGGGACCTGATGCCTTTTGATGGCCCTTGCAGTGAATGACTCCAGCTTCCTTTGGAAGTAAAGCAGCCTTGATGAGAGTTTTTATTAAAGAGGAATTAATGATGGAGGACCCTTGTGTAGAGAGGAAACCCCTTTTTGCCCATATAATGGCATGGTGGTGCAGGATATAGAAAGCATATTTAGAGTCAGTATAAATATTGACACGTAGTCCTTTTGCAAGAGTGAGAGCTCGAGTTAAGGCAATGAGTTTGACTTGCTGAGAGGTAGTGGAGGGAGGCAGAAAGTATATGCGTCAGGTGTGAGGAAGAAAATGATTTTGGAAGTTATGAAAACTGTAGAGAGCGAGTTGGATATAGTTTGTGATTTTGAGGGCCTCTAAAAGTATTAAGGCAGCAGCAGCCACTGCACGCAGACACGAGGGCTAGGATAAAAAGGCTACAGCACGCAGTCCCAGCTCTTGTGTAAGAATTCTGACCACACGGCCCTGCACTTTGGCTGTGTGTGATGAAAAAGGGTTGGGAGGAGATAGGGAAAGCTAGTGTGGGAGCAGCTTCTAGGGCTGTTTTTAAGGAATGGAAAGAGGAGTGGCAAAAGAATTTAGGATCTATGGGGTCAGCTAGGTTTGCTTTTGTGAGTTTACATAATGATTTAGTCAGGGTGGTAAAACTAGGTATCCAAAGGCGGAGTATCTAACCATGCCTAGGAAGGAAAGGAGTTGTTGCTTTGTAGAAGGAGTTGGGGTTTGGGAGACTAGCCAGACACGATCAGTAAGGAGAGCATGTGTATTTTCATGAAGAATTATGTTGAGATAGGTAAAAGATGAGGAAGAAATTTGGGCTTGACTGATGTAATGGGGGCTGTCTGTGAAGCCTTGTGGCAGTACAGCCCAGGTAATTTGCTGAGCCTGATGGGTGTCAGGGTCAGTCCAAGTGAAAGCGAAGAGAGGCTGGGATGAACGGTGCAAAGGAATAGTAAAGAAAGCATGTTTGAGATCCAGAATAGAATAATGGGTTGTGGAGGGAGGTATTAAGGATAGGAGAGTATATGGGTTTGGCACCACGGGGTGGATAGGCAAAACAATTTGGTTGATAAGGTGCAGATCCTGAACTAACCTGTAAGACTTGTCCGATTTTTGGACAGGTAAAATGGGGGAATTGTAAGGAGAGTTTATAGGCTTTAAAAGACCATGCTGTAACAGGCGAGTGATAACGGGCTTTTAATCCTTTTAAAGCATGCTGTGGAATGGAATATTGGCATTGAGTTGGGGTAAGGTTGATTAGGTTTTAATGGGATGGTAAGGGGTGCATGATCGGTCACCAAGGAGGGAGTAGAGGTGTCCTATACTTGTGGATTAAGGTAGGGAGATGCAAGGGGAGGATGTGAAGGATGCTTTGAACTGGGGAAAAGGGTGGCAATGAGATGTGGCTGTAGCCTAGGAATAGTCAGGGAAGCAGATAATTTAGTTAAAATGTCTCAGCCTAATAAGGGAACTAGGCAGGTGGGGATAACTAAAAAGGAGTGCATAAAAGAATATTGTCCAAGTTGGCACCAGAGTTGGGGAGTTTTAAAAGGTTTAGAATCCTGGCCATCAATACCCACAACAGTTATGGAGGCAAGGGAAACAGGCCCTTGAAAAGAAGGTAATGTGGAGTGGCTAGCCTCTGTATTGATTAAGAAGGGGACGGACTTAACCTCCACTGTAAGAGTTACCCAAAGTGTCTATGATGGTCCAGGAAGCTTCTAAGGCAATTGGGCAGCATCAGTCTTCAGACGCTAAGCTGAGAAGATCTGGGAAGGAGTCACTCAGAGAGCCTTGGGCCAGAGTTCCAGGGGCTCTGGGAGTGGCTGCCGGGTGAGCTGAACAGTCCAGTTTCCAGTGGAGTCCTGCACAGATGGGACGAGGCTTAGGAGGAATCCCAGGCTGTGGGCATTCCTTGGCCCAGTGGCCAGATTTCTGGCACTTGAAGCAAGATCCTGATGGAGAAGGTCCTGTAGGAATGCTTGACTTCTGCGAGTTAGGCATTTTGAAGTTCTTGTGTGCTGGAGATGTGGCTGGGGTTTCTCTCACAGTGGACATAAGGAATTGCAACTCAGAAATACATTGCTACTTGGCTGTTTCTACTATATTATTGTACACCTTGAAGGCTAGGTTAATTAAGTCCTGTTGTGGCATTTGAGGGCCGGAATCTAATTTTTGGAACTTTTTTTTTTTTTATGTCAGGAGCTGACTGGGTGATAAAATGCATATTGAGGATAAGATAGCCTTCTGGGTCTAGGGCTGTAAAGCATCTCAGGGTTGCTGCCAAACGGGCCATGAACTGGGCTGCGTTTTTCATATTTGATGAAAAAGAGCCTAAACGCTAACTGATTTGGGAGAGCATTAACCTTGACTATGCCTTTAGCTCCAGCCACCTCTTTAAGAAGAAATCGTTGGGCAGGTGGGCGAGGGCTAGTCGCGGAATGAAACTGTAAGCCGGACTGGGTGTGAGGAAGGGAAGTGAAAAAAGGATTATAGGGTGGGAAAGTGGAGGCTGAGGAAGAATTGGGACCTGGCTCAGCCCAGCAAGGAGCAGCCTGGGGAGGAGGGGAGAGGTCAGATGGGTCCATAAAAAAGGAAGATTGAAAAGACTCAGCAACACTTGGGGTTGGGACTGAGGGGACAGGTGGGAGGGAAAGAAGGAAGATTTGGGATGAGTTGCATTGGGAACAGAGACTAGGGAGGGACTGATGTGTAAAAGAATGCCTGGACATCAGGCATCTCAGACCATTTGCCCATTTTAAGACAAGAATTATCTAGATCTTGTAGGATGGAAAAATCAAAAGTACTGTTTTCTGGCTATTTGGAACCATTGTCAAGTTTGTATTGGGGTTAAGTGGCATTGCAGAAGAAAATAAGGTGTTTAGGTTTTAGGTCAGGTGTGAGTTGAAGAGGTTTTAAGTTCTTGAGAACACAGGCTAAGGGAGAAGAAGGAGGAATGGAGGGTGGAAGTTTGCCTATAGTGAAGGAGGCAAGTCCAGAGAAAAGAGAGGGTAAAGACACAAAGAGAAGGGGTGGGGAGTGCTTGCCCCCCAGGAAAGTGGAGAAGGGGTGGGGGGTGCTTGCCCCCCAGGAAATTGGAGAGAAAAGAGAGGGTAGAGGCACGGAGAGAAGGGGTGGGGGGTGCTTGCCCCCCAAAAAGTGGTGCTTGCCACTAAGGGCGAAGGATCATGGTGGGCACCCTCATGGTGATCAGACACCTCTGAAACGTGGGTGAATAATCAAGCAGGCGTCCCCACAGTGATTCAACACCAAGGGAAGACTGTCTTCCCGAGTCTGTGACCGGCACCGGAGTTTTGGGTTGACAGATAAAACGTGTCTTCTCTGTCTCTGCCAGAAAAGGAAAGGAACTGAAATTAAGAGAAGGGACAGATTGAAGGATGGTGCCAAGATAGAAAGGAGAAAGAGGTTGAGGGATAGTGAGAGAGGTTGGAGAAGAGAGTAAAGAGTGGCCGCTTACCTGATTTAAAATTGGTGAGATGTTCCTTGGGCTGGTTGGTCTGAGGACCAGAGGTCATAGGTGGATCTTTCTCACAGAGCAAAGAGCAGGAGGACAGGGGATTGATCTCCCAAGGGAGGTCCCCTGATCCGAGTCATAGCACCAAATTTCACGCACGTCCATTTGAAGAGACCACCAAACAGGCTTTGTGTGAGCCATAAAGCTTTTTAATCACCTAGGTGCAGGCGGGCTGAATCCGAAAAGAGAGTCAGTGAAGGGAAATAGGGGTGGGGCCGTTTTATAGGATTTGGGTAGGTAGCAGAAAATTATAGTCAAAGGGGGTTTTCTCTGGATGGCAGGGGTGGGCGTCACAAGGTGCTC
This sequence comes from Pan troglodytes, assembly GCF_028858775.2. Taxonomy (NCBI): domain Eukaryota; kingdom Metazoa; phylum Chordata; class Mammalia; order Primates; family Hominidae; genus Pan; species Pan troglodytes. The sequence goes on along the minus strand of NC_072411.2, from coordinate 85,080,528 downwards.
AGTGGGTGAGCTTTTGAGCCAGGATGAGCCAGGAGAAGGAATTTCAGAAGGTAATGTCATCAGTTAAGGCAGGAATCTGCCATTTTCTTTCTTTTTTTTTTTTTTTTTGAGATGGAGTTTCGCTCTTGTTGCCCAGGCTGGAATGCAATGGCACGATCTGGGCTCACTGCAACCTCCGCCTCCTGGGTTCCAGTGATTCTCCTGCCTCAGCCTCCCGAGTAGTTGGGATTACAGGCATGCGCCACCACGCCCAGCTAATTTTTGTATTTTTAGTAGAGACAGGGTTTCACCATGCTGGTCAGGCTGGTCTGAAACTCCCAACCTTACATGATCCACCCGCCTCGGCCTCCCAAAGCGCTGGGATTACAGGTGTGAGCCACCACACCCGGCCGAATCTGCCATTTTCACTTCTTTTGTGATTCTTCACTTGCTTCAGGCCATCTGGATGAATACGTGCAAGCTTGGGCTCACAGGCCTAACACCTCATAAGTCTTCCTTTTTCCTTTCCTTTCTTTCTTTCTTTTTCTTTCTTTCTCTTTCTTTCTTTCTTTTTCTTTCTTTCCTTTCTCTTTCTTTCTTTCTATTACACACTATTTTCCTTTTTAAAAAAATACTCTCCAAAAAGTATCTCAATTTATTCCCATGGCTACAAATAATACCCAAATTCTGATAACTTCAAATTTGTATGCTAGGCCTCCCCTTGGAGGTCCAGTTCAATAGATTCAATATATTTTCAAATTTTTGAAAGAATATTCACCTCTGGAGTGAATATTCACTTCTGGAGTTTTTACATTTGATGTAAATGTAAAAATGTAAATAGATTATTTTTGTTCAGCTGAAAGTTGGTATCATCAAAATGCTAACCCTGTATTCTAACTCATTTTGTTCTACCATTGATATTGCCTATTTTCCATGTAGCATTTTAACATTAAAAAATTATAAACCTAAAATGATCAACCAATATTTGTATTCACTGATATATATTCCATCATATACTATTCATGCATAAGTCTAGCCTAATAAATATCTAAAACAAAAAAACAAAAAGCAAAAACAACAAAAAAGGAAAGCTAAATCTATAGTTTTGTAGAGCAGGTGCAAATAAACATGTGTGAGTTATATTACCAAAGATTAGGCATACTATAAGATGAATCTAATTGGATGTGAGTGGTCAAGATCAAGGCTGTAATTAATTCTTTATTTTATTTCTTTTTTTAACTTTTCAGATCAGCTGTATTTCTGGCATCTCTTCTACTGATTACTGGAGATACCTCATGTTTCTTTATTCTGGTCTCAGTTACTCTTCTGCTCTACTGAGTTGCAATCTCTGGCTAAGTCTTAACTCCTTCCTTCATTTACTATGGATACTGTTGCCCTGTCTTTTCCTCATTGTTGCCCTGTCTTTTCCTCATTCTCTTTCTTAATAATTTTTTGGGGAATATATGTTATACCTTGTGGTCTTTGCCAAGCAGAAGAACAGGACATGAATTACTGTTAAACCACAGGGAAATCTATTGTCCTTTTCCACTGTTGTTCACCCAGAGTTGGTTTCTCTGCATTATGGTCTCACCAAATGCAATTTTTTAGAATGGCACTTCCTTGAAAAGCTCTATTAATTTGTTATTCACTTATGTCTGACTCTTCCCACAGCTTGGGCCCTTTTTCTTTCTGCATTCAATTTTGTCAGAAGGTGGTGGCTTCCCAAAGGAAGGGTTGAAGGACAGACAAAATTACTATGTCTACCTCTCAATTCCCTGGCTATTTCAAAGAGAAATTTGTTCATACATTTCTAATCATACTTAGTTAGTAATACCTGGTTAGAAGTTTAATGGGAGGAAAAACATTATATTTGTCTTTAAGACCAAGTGGAACACTGAAGTTTGATGGGAGGAAAAACATTATATTTGTCTTTAAGATCAAGCGGAACACTGCCTTTGATGGCAGACCTCCTAATCAAAGGGCTTTATCCTAAGAACCTATAGAGATACCCTTAATCAATTTTTCTCACTTCTTGCCTTATATAGAGAAGCAACACTGGGTTGGGTAAACTAAGTGATTTAAGAAAAAGAACGCATAAACATTCTTTATGATTAGCAAAAGACATTACAGAAATAATTCTCATGCTAGTTTCTGGAGAAAGCAAAAGCTAACGAAAGCCACCTAAAAGAGCTGATGTATCGGTCAGGAAAAAATATGGCAGACTCTTAACTGTGAATTGAAGAAAGTGAAGGAACTGTTTATAAAGGTTTGAGCAGGGTTATAGGACTCTAGAGGAAACTATAGAATCATGTTCACTGGATGCATGAAAAATGTAGTGCCATCCAACTGTCTTGTCACAGTAGTGCACGAACTTTGGAGTCAGACTGATAAGGGATCCAATACCAGCTTTACCATTTTCTATGGGTGTGATCTTTGGCAATTAAAAAAAAAAAAAACTGTCTGCATTTCAGTTTTCTCATCTGTAAAATTAAAGATGATAATATCTCTAAAGGTTTTTGAAAGAAGTAAATGAGAAAATGTAGCTCAAATTGTAACAACATCTGACACAGTGCAAAAACCGTAACTATTAAACCTAGTTATCATCCCTTATTTTATTCCTATTAGAGATATTATAAAGTTGGCCACAGAAACTTATTATTGAGGATCACATTTAAGGATTGTTGAGGATCACGTTTGGCTGTAAGTAATTTAAAAAAATAAAAAATAAAAAAAGCTAGAAGTTTATTTCTCTTTTGTACAAAACCAGGTCTAGACAGGCCAAGTTTGACATGGCTGTTGTGTTCTAAAAAGCCCACATACACCTTCCATTTTTATGTTTTGTCATCCTTACTCAGCGGCTGTTGTCTTCCTGGTTCAAGATAGTGGTCATTGCATCCTTGTTAGGTGTGGCAGAATGAAGGAAGTGAGGAAGAACTGGCAAATGGAGAGCAGTAGCAGTCCCTTTAGGAAGGTTCTTGACAGCTTATATCTTACTGGTCAGAACATAAGCTGCAAGGGAGGCTGGATGATGGATGTACTTTTCTTTTCTTTTTCTTTTTTCTTTTTTTTTTTTTTTGAGACAGAGTCTCACTCTGTCACCCAGGCTGGAGTGCAGTGGTGCAATCACGGGGCTCACTGCAACCTCCTCCTCCCGGGTTCAAGTGATTGTCCTGCTTCAGCCTCCCAAGTAGCTGGGATTACAGGCACGCATCACCATGCCTGGCTAATTTCTGTATTTTTAGTAGAGATGGGTTTCACCATGTTGACCAGGCTGGTCTCAAACTCCTGACCTCAGGTGAGCCATCCACCTTGGCTTCCCAAAGTGCTGGGATTACAGGAGTGAGCCAGCACGCCTGGCCTCAATTTCTCTCTTTCTTTCTTTCGTCTCTCCTTCCTTCCTTCCTTTCCTTCCTCTCTCCCTCCCTTCCTTCTTTCTTTCCTTTCTCCCCTCCCTTCCCCTCTTCCCTCCCCTCCTCCTTCCCTCCCTCCCTCCTTTGCTTGCTTGCTTCCTTCCTTCCCCTCGCTCTCTTTTTCTCTTTCTTTTTAAGACAGGGTCTTGCTCTGTCACTCAGACTGGAGTACAGGGGTGTGATCACAGCTCACTGCAGCCTCTACCTTCCGGGCTCAAGTGATCCTCCCACCTCAACCTCCAGAGTAGTTGGGACCACAGGCACACCACGACCCCCAGCTAATTTTTAAATTTTTGTAGATATGGGGGTCTCCTTATGTTGCCAAGTCTTGTCTTGAACTTCGGGACTCAAACAATCCTCTTGCCTTGGCCTCCCAAAGTGTGGGGGTTACAGGTGTGATGGAGCTTGAGCCTAGCAGTTGAAGACCAGCCTGGACAACATAGGGAGACCCTGTCTCTACAAAAAAGTTAAAAAGTTTAAGAAAAATTCCCGTACACTTGTTCTTTTTAATGCAAAATGTAGAGAAAGACAAAAATTGTAATTCATCTACATCAAATCTCTTTTACGCAAATAGATACATTTCATTACAGTCTAGGGCCAGTATGTCTATGAATTAGTGACAATAAATATTGAATAATGAGACTACTATCTACAGCGTTCTCCTATTGGGTACTCCCTGAGTTATAAGCAGCTACTAGTATTCAAGTTTATATGGCAACATGATAGTTTTTCTTGGGGAGTAAGAATTGTGTTCAAATTTATAATACAGTGCCGTTTTCTTGTTCTCCCTATACAGCAGTTTTTAAAAACTAGAAAATAAGACAATCTTTTATTGGTAGCACTCTGTAATTCTGCGTCTAGACTTAGTTATTTGTAGTCTCCCTAAAGGAGCACATATTTCCCCCAATGTTCAACATTTTTAAATTTCCTTATCTGGCTACCCCAAACCCCTCCTTGCAGCCTCCCCTTCTCAGGTCTGCCCTTAGTATTCCAGGCCCCATAACCTTGCCTCCTGTAAATTAAAATGTTAACTATCAGGCTGAGAAGTAACCAGATAAATTAAATTCCTTGACCAGTTAATGACTAGTAATAGCTCGACAGATGATCTCTCTGAAGTGTTTGTATTCTTAAGACTCTCTAGGTACAAAGCATTCATTCAAGGTACTACAGCTTTGTATATAGAATCTCAGGCACACTGGCAGGTATGATTATGACTTTTTTTGGTGGGAACAGGACTCTTTTAAATGCCCCTTAGATTAAATCCATTCAGTCCACTCCTTCTTTCTTGTTGGAATATTAAAATGAAGATTTCTTTACGAATAGTAGATATAGTAGCTTTAAAAAATATTTTAAAGCTATTCATTACAATTTCCTTTTCTTAAAGAGTTTTGATAAATCCAGTGATGGCTTATTACTCTTAGAATGTCTTATTGAATGTGGCGGGACATTTTGTTACTGACTTAAAATTAATGAATATAATATAAAAAATTAACATATCGAGAAAAGGCAAAGCCAAAAATATTAGAGGCCTGAGTCCTCTTGGCTGAAGTTTCTCACCCCAATTACGTAAGTCCTCAGTTAGTTCACTTTTGGAATCATGTCTAATACATTTGACAAGGGAGTAGCCTTGGAGTGTCGCTAAGAAGAAATTGATCAGGAAAAATGAGATGGCAAAGAAGAATGTTTCCAAGAAGTGGGATTTAGGGTGGAGGCTGGAAAAAAATGGGAGCGGTTCCTTTAGGCATTGAACAAACATTTATTTTTTGCCTTCCACATGCCAGGACCTACTGCGTCTCCTCCGGATGGGTGCTCCTCGCCGACAAAGTCTAGATTGTGATTATCTCAAGGACTTGAGTTACCCTCACTTCCGACCTCCTCTCTCACAAACTGGTTCCAGGCGGGGAGACTGAGGATGGGCTGGGGAGGCTGGCAGAGGCGCTCCCCACCTCGCGGAGCACAACATCTGCTGCGTTCTGCGGCGAGCGCCTGTCAAGCAGTGGGAGGAAAAAGCGCTTGGAGCCACCAGCCCACTCTTAAGCGAAACTCGCCTGGAAAACACCCCGCCTCCCAGCAGAGTTTCTGCCGGTTTCTTTAGAAGGGTGGTGCGGAAAGGCAACTTTTGGGAACTTGAAGGAGTGGGGTGTGGGGCGAAGTGGAAAGAGCACAGAACGCGACCCCACTCAGTCCCCGCTTGGGACTCCCATCCCGGCATCAGGCGTAGTGGGCGGTCCGGGCCAGGGCCAGGGCCAGAGCGGCGGCGGCGAGGCCAGGCCGAGGGCCCGTCGGCCGCAGTTCCCCGTCCGGCCTCGCGGGGGCGCCGGCGCTGCCGATCAGGTGACCGAGGGCCCGTCCGGGGCTGCGGGAAGCGGCCTCGTTCTCAGCCGCCGGAGACGCCGCCGCCGCCGCCGCCGCCGCCACACCTAGTGGAGCAGCCGGGGAAGGCGGCTCGTTGGGGGCTGGGGCGGAGAGCGCCGGGGGTGGGGGCGGAAGGGCGGCGGGCGGAAGGCAGGAGGCTGCTGGGGCGCGGGCTGCTGCGGGAGAAGGGGCTCCGAGAAGTCCGCCGCGGCTCGCTCTGTCGCCGGCGCGGGATTGGGGCGCGAGGGCCATGGGCGCGCTCTCCTAAGGCGGAGGTCGCGGGCGGGAGGGGAGGAGGCCCGAGAGAGGCTGCTGCGAAGGCCGCGGGCCAGTGACTGGGCGCGAGGCGGCCGGCGGCGGCGGCACCAGCACCACCATGTCGCGCTCAGTGCTGCAGCCCAGTCAGCAGAAGCTGGCGGAGAAGCTCACCATCCTCAACGACCGGGGCGTCGGCATGCTCACCCGCCTCTACAACATCAAGAAGGTGCGCACGGGCCGGGGAGGCCGCGGCGGAGGCGGGCGGGCCCGGGAGGGATGAAGGGCAAGGGAGGCCGTGGGGTGGGGGCGGCGGGAGGCGCCGGGTGTAGAAATCTCGGCGTCGCCGCCCGAGGCCCGGCCCGGGGTCGCCTGGATGCGCCGCGGCCTAATGCGGAGTCCTGGGCGCCTCTCCCTGTGGTTCGCCGGCCGGCCGAAGGCAGAGAAGCCATTTCCCGGCTCCCGGCGGCGGGATCGGGCGCTGGGCCTCGCACGGGGTGGGGGCGCCGCTGGGAGCCGGGAGCTGTCCCCTCCTCGGCGCCCCCGCCCCCATGACGGGGCCCATAGGAAAGGGAGGGTGGTGGGTGGGCGAAATTCTAGGTGGGTAGGAAAACTTGAGTGTTCCATATTCTTACGGAGATGGCAGCAGTGAACAGGGATTACACCCCACATCCCCATTTTTTGGTGTGGGAATGTGGGTAGAGAAGGGCTGATTGGATGAATCCCGTATCCCCTCCACTTTGCCACTTTATTTTAGATTGCTAAATAAAAAGCCATTGAGAGTGTGTTGACGATTTGGGATTATTTCATTTTGAAGGTGGAGAGGAGGGGGAAGTGAGGGTGGAACCAATTTTCTGAAATACTTCTAGGCTGTGAGTCACTAGAACTGGAATAACAACCTTCTACTCTTTCCCCTGTACTCCTCCTCATGTTAGATTTTCCAATACCATTTCTTAAAGTTCGGTGTCTGTACAAAATAAAAACCGTAAAAATGTTGCAATTGCTGCTGATTTATAGCATAGTCTGATAATTTGAGCAACTATAGCTAATAGGCCCATTTAAAGGCTTTTACATGTCCTCAGTACAGTAAGGAGTGGAAGACCACTGGAAGTTTAGAAAAGTCCATGTAAAGATAGAACAAATAATTACATTCATTATCGTAGGACAAAACAACAAAATCTCTCCCCTTAAGGCAAGGTTGGTAAGTTTTAAACAATTTGATAAAGAGAAAAAGAGATATTTGGAAAATTTAGATCCATCGAGTTTCCAATGTGTCTTTGATGTCATACCTTCATAACTATTTGTTGGCTTTTTAATATATCGTGAATGTTACCGTTTAGTTTAATCATAGCAATAGATTGTAGGTTGAGAGGGCTTCTGAAGAAAGGTTTTTTTTTTTTTTGGAAATTCATTTCCAAGCGTTTGAGTGTAAAATTGATTTATTTTTTACAATTTGATGTAGACACTAATTCTAAAGAGTGTCCTGGTTTAATGATGATAAATTTTGGATAAGGACAAAATCTGGTTGCTCACCTAATTGCAAGGATTTATTACTCTAAACCCAGTGCTATCTGGAGAGTAACTGCAACATGCTTACTCAGTTTGTTACCTTTTATGTGGCAGGAGCTCAGTGTCATGACAAAGAAGCCCCTCTGCATTTACCAAGGAGCCTAGGTTATAAATTTATATAGGTTAGGAATAATTCAGTTTTAAATAGTATTACTTAGAGGTTGCATTGACCTGAACTGTTCGGGGAGATTGTGCTGCTTAAAAAACTTGGAAATTGATTCCTATATGAATTTTGTCCAAAAATGAGCAAGTCAAATATTATAAAAGTTACTAGACCTGTGGTATTGTGGTTTAAAGGAAATGGTTATGATGGTTTCTAAAAGAGGAAGTGAGAGTAACATCAAAAGTGATTTGGGTATTTGGGCAAAATACCTTTTCTAAGCATTTATTAAATATTTTTGTAGGATAAATGCAATCAAACTTTAATATCCCACCTTCATAAATAAGATTAAATGAAATTCTGGGCATTTGAACTCTAATAATTCCAGTTCATTGCCTTTTCTCAAAAGCACTGTTTTTTTCACTTCCTGTTTTGGGAAGCTTCAGCCTCTTGTATTATTGAACTTGTGAAAGTTAAAATGCATCGAATGTGATCATTATTATATCCATGTCAAATATTTTGATTTATTGAAACGTCATATTTTAGCACTTGCCTTATATTTTTAGTTTCTTAAGAAATACATTGCTTACCTTGCTTGAGTGTGAATTTTCTCTGGGCAGGGACAGTGTAATTTTTGAAATACTAGAGTATTTAGGGCCTTATCTGATACTCGAGGCCTTCAGTTAGGCCAGGTTGAAATGAATGAATTACTTCCCTCCCCTCTCTCAAAACCTGTGTGCTCTAGTTTTAATAATAATACCCTTGGGTTTGCTCCCTTTGTGTAATTTTGCATGTAAATGAATCAGATAAGATTTTGGATCTTTCAGCCTATAGAATTGTCTGTGAGTCTGGCATATCTTCCCAGCTGGCTAGGAATTGAAACATTTGTTGAAATATCTTGCCAAAGAAGTGAGTAAGATCTGTTCACCATGTGTTTATTAGGTTCATGCTGTCTGCATTCTTACTGCATTATAAACCACATACTCTTTTCAATCTCAACCTCTTCTAGTCCTAAAAAAAAAACCTTCCACCTCATAATACATGTTTGCCAATCAATTATCACATTTTCATTAATGCATGTGCATTAGATTGTCTACCAGATCTAATTACTCTGTTTCAATTGGAAGTATACAGTGGAAATGATATTTTAGTGAACATATACAATGAAAAATAGTTAAGTAAAATAACTTACTATTGTCAATAATATGCTTTGATGCTTATTAGGGAAGTTGGAGCATGATTACTGAAGAATGTTTTTTTTTTTAATTTCATCAGTCAAAAATTTTGAGATCTTAATATTTACAATTTATGGGAATTTTAGGGAACTTGTAGTTTGACGGAGGATGTAGGAACACATAAAAGCGGATTTTAGGGAAAAGACTTGAAGGTTATTGGTAGCTTTACATTTAAATTTATTTGTTGCTTAATTCCTTTTTTTTTGGTTTTTAAATATATGGTTTCCCTTTTCCAGACCTAATAATGTGACTCACTCATGTAGAGATTTGTAACATTTTTAAAGGTTCCAGCATGGCAACTTGTGTGGTGGTGGGATTAAGAGCACTGGGCGAGAAGTTAAGAGACTTGCATTCCAATCTTCATTCTGTCACTGAGAGTTCTCTAACATTGGTTAGTAATTTGACTTTCTTGAGCTTCACTTTTCCTCATCTGTAAAATGGGGAAAATTAACTGTAAAAGGAACACTAAAGTCTATTCCAGCTCTATCTTTATGATTTTATGGTGAAGTAGTAGAGTAGAAATTATGTTTCATTTTAAACAATAACTGAACTCAGTTTAGTTTTCTGTAATGTAGGGAGCATAATGCCTGCCCTACGTACTTCACAGAATTGCTTCTGAAGGTAGAGGATGGATATGTGAAAATAGTATTTAGGAATCTGAGCATCTCTTTTGGGCAACATTGTTTTTCTGAAATTGTATAACTGTTCAACAAAACTGCCAAATACCCAAAGAAAACATTTTGCTCAGTTAAATTTTTGTGTGTGTGGTTTACTCTCTTCTTTTTTTCCTTCTCCTTTCTTTTCCTCCACCATTACCAACATGAGATTAATCTCTGTATTAAAAAGATCTTAGTTAATACTTGCGTCTTTTCCTCCTGTTAAATTTCTGCCTGTACTGTAAAGGACAGAGAATGAGAAAAAAAAAAAAACCCATACAACTATTACAAACTTTTTAAAGTGGAGTATTGTGGTGGTTTAAATGCAGTTTTACTTCTTTAAAAACATTAGAGGAATATTTTTCTTTCTTTCCCTATCCTTTTCTCATTATTTTGGATAAATTTATTTTCTAAGGAAAAATTTAACAGGACTAGCATTGTAAAATTGAAAGTCTTTAGCCAGTATCTGCTTATTTAGTGGGGGAAGAAAAGATGTTTGTGAAGGGAGCAGTGCAGGGTAAAGGGAGGGGAACTGGTTTTAGTTTTCCCTTTCAGTATTGTATTTGTTTCCACTTAGGGTGTTATTTTCTCTTTTGGTCAATCAGATGCAGAAGCGTGTTCCAGAGATGCTTAGGAAAATAATTATTTTTAATTTTTAAGTAGCAATGATAAATAATCCATCTTTTGTTTCCTTTATGGAATTGTTAAGTAACTTTAAAATTTTTTAATGATTACCAGAGGAATATATGTTTATTGTCAAAAACTCAAACATAACATAAATGAGTGACTTCAAAAATTCACTGTCTGCCCATCTTTATAACTTTATAAGCTACTGAATTGTTAGTTTGTAAGTAGGGTTGTATATGTGCCAGTTTGAAATGATTCTCTTGTTTTAAGTAGAAGAACCCATACTGGAAAATGCTTTGTTATTGCATAGTTGATTATTTTAGATAGTAATAAAATTGCATCTTTAAAACTGTTTTATAAGCCATCATATGAGCTATTCTTTCAGTTACTCTCAAATATTGAGGTTTTCCCTTTTAATTTATTCATTTACTCTTCGTTTATTGAATGTGTTCCCTGGCATGAGGGAAATAGAGGTAAATTAAGATGAAGTCTCTAGTGCCAAGAAATTAGTGTCTTAGTGGGGAGAGAGATGTATAGATATTTAACTAAAATGCAGTGTGTAAGTAGGATTGTGGGAGTCTTGAGAAGGGAATTAAAGATTATAATCTGGGAGAGATGGTAAAGAGGAGAGTCACATTTGTACTTGGTTTTGAAGTATGAATAGAAACTTCAGGCAGCCAGTGACAGAAACTAACTAGTTACTATTTCAGATTGCAGAGTTTTTATTCAGTAGGATATACAGAGGGTCCCCAACTTGTGATGGTTTGACTTAACAATTTGTTGACCTCTTGTTGGCACAAAAGCTATGGCATGCAGTAGGAAGTGGTATGATACTTTCTTGTGATCTGATACTCTGCAGTGTACTGTATTACCAGATAATTTACTCAACTGTAGTCTAATGTAAGTGTTTAAGGTAGGCTAGGCTAAACTATGATGTTAGGTAGGTTAGGTGTGTTAAATGCATTTCTTCTCTTTTTTTGGAGACAGGGTCTAGCTCTGTCATACAAGCTGGAGTACAATGGCACGATCTCAGCTCACTGCAGCCTCTGCCTCCTGGCTCAGGCGATCCTCCCACCTCAGCCTTCCGAGTAGCTGGGACTATAGGCACATGCCACCATGCCAGGCTAATTTTTGTATTTTTTTTTGATAGAGTTGGGGTTTCACCGTGTTGCTCAGGCTGGTCTCTGTCTCCTGGGGTCGAGCAATCCACTCGCTTCAGCCTCCCAAAGTACTGGGATTACAGGTGTAAGCTACCGCACCTGGCTGATTTACGATATTTTCAATTAAAGATAGGTTTATTGGAATGTAACCCTATTGTTAAGTTGAGGAGCATCTGTATAAAGATAACAAAATACAGTCATTCTGCATAATGATATTTCACATAACACTTAAATGATGGACTGCCTATACACAGTAGTCCCATAAGATAACACTGTATTCTTTCTGTTTTTTTTTATGTTTAGATACATTTAGATACAAAAATACATACCATTATGTTGCAATTGCCTGCAGTATTCTCATTGTACAGGTTTGTAGCATGAAAGCAGTAGGCTATATCCCATGTACCCTGGGTGTATGGCTATACCATCTAGGTTTATGTAAGTACACTCTGATGTTCACACAATGATGAAATCATCTGATGACATTAAGCAATGCATGACTGTGTTAGAGTATAAAATAGTAATGCTCTTCTTGCAGGCATATAACCTCTAAACTTCACTTATTTTCTAAACATTTTCCGTACTTGCAGAATATTCTGTGAGTTGAGAGAGCTAGATTCTAGATAATGCTCTGATACTTTTTTTTAGTTTGAACAAGTTATTTAACATTTCTGGGCTGTAGGTTACTTACAAAGTGAGGAGATCAGTGGTTCCTAGCCAGGGATACATAATAGAATCCTCTTGGAAGGTTTTTACAAATTCCATACATCTGGATCCTGACCCAAACTTAACTTGAACAGAAAAAAATCCCTGAAATTGTTCCAATGTTAACTACTGAAATAACTGAAATGTAAATTCTTAAATACCTGTAATTTCTTTTCCTGCTAATTATTAACTGTGGTGATTTAATTTAGTTGTCTGGATTATAACTAAATTTCTGGAAGGCTGCACATTGGCTCTCTACTAGCAAAACCAGCTCCATGGTACTTATTTGCTCTCAGCTTCTGTTATGCTTCAAGCTGTATTTTTTGGCTTTCTAAGCCTTGCTAGTCTTATTGATTCTAACTCTTGTAATCTTAAATAGATATTCCAGTTATCTCACGTTTTTGGAATACGCTTTTATTAACCTCATAGGTTAAGAGGAGAATTAAATGAGTGAATCCATAGGAAGTATTGGTACAGTGCCTTGTAGCAAGCGTAAGAGCTGAGGAAATGGTGGCTGTTGTTACTAGTTCTATTTCTGGGGCTTGGAACATAGTGGACACTTAATAAATGTTCATTCCCCCCCCCACCCCCAGATTAAATTAAGCTCAAGACTACCTTTTAGGAAACATTCCTCACTATTCTATTTTACTGCCTGATACAATTTGACATCTACTTACTGCTAAGACAGAATAATTATTTGTATTTCAGAAGTATGTGTTCCACAGTAGTCCTTTAAATAACAATTTCTTTTTAACCGCAAAGGTATGACAGTATATATACTTTAAAAAACTGCAAAAACACCTTTGCTTCATAAACTGAGATGATCCTGTATATTGGAAGCTGAAAACTGTTTAAAGGCAACAGTGACATATATATCTTCTTGTAAATGGAATGGTAATTAATAACTCATTTGAATCACTAAATTTTTTTCTTTTTTTTGAATCACTAATTTTGAAGTGTATAATGGGTTGAAGTTTTTCAAGTTCATGACTTTCTCAGAACTTGTGTCTAAAGGACAATAACTGTGATTTCTATATTTTTAGATCTCAATTATTGGCTCTAGTTAAGAGGTAGTTATTGATAAAATTACATTAATTTGAAAGCATTTCCAATAATTTCAGTATACTTTGTTATCAAGCCTCTTAATCCAAGTTACTAGCAGTAGATTGCTCTCTTTTCTTTTTACCTACCTAAGAGGGAAAGTGCTAACTTAAAGCAGATCGGTTGGCCAAAATATACATCATAACACAGGAGGAAAAAAATAATCGGAAAGCTAACTACTGATGAATTTGAGTCTTATTTTGCTCTTGATATAAAGTTTTCCAGTACTTATGGACAATTTTCATACTGTAATATTTTCATTATTTAAAAAATTGGAACATAAAATAATCATAGGTATATATTACTTTTACATTCCATAATTTCAGGTAACGTCTATTCTTCCTCTAGGTATTAATTTCAATTTGTTGAAAACTCAGGGAAGAATCTTTGTCCCTTTATAACTTCAATTTTGCAAAACGTGTGGTGTTTCTTGGTTATTAAGTCAAATTCCTCTTTCGAGTCTGAATTGGCCACATTTTGTATTTTTCTCCTCATCCTTGACATTATTCAGATGGGGCTGGTTTCTGTGCCCTCACGAATAGCATTCTCACTCTGACTCCTGAGATCTTGTTCATATTTTTTCAGTTAATTCATTGTACTAGAAAATCATTTTGTTCTTCCCTATTTTGGCATTTTTCCAATTATTGTACTAGAAAATAATTGTTTTTCCATATTTTAGCAAAGGAATGTGTTTTATTCCTGAGTTAGAATAGAAATTAAAAAATAAAACTGAAGCTAGGCACAGTAGTAGTGCGTGCTTGTAATCCCAGGTACTTAGGAGGCTGAGGCAGAAGGATCTCTTGAGACCAGGAGTTCAAGTCCAGCCTGGGCAATATAGCAAGATGCTGTCTCAAAAAAATAAAATGGATTGAACTGATCAGATTTTTACCGTGATAGCAACTGCTTCCTGAGGTTTTACGCAGCGGAGGTTTTGAATAAGTGGAGCATGTTTTTAAACATTATTTTTGGGAGGGGACATATATTTTTAGATAGTGTTTTGGAATCAGGTATGAATTTCTCTGTAGGTCCTGTCAGTAGTTGTGAAATCTTGATCAAGTTACTTAATTTTTCAGAAGCTCCTTTCCTTTCTGTTGAGTGATAATTTAGATAATTTCTAAAGCATAGGTGTTTTGCACACAATAATTGCACAGTAAATGTTCTTTTTACTTCCAACATCTTTTGTATCTTGATTATTTTGTTGTTTTTTTTCCTTCTCTCTCTTTTTTTTTTTTTTCGAGTCAGGATCTCACTCTTGCCTAGGCTGGAGTTTGCAGTGGTTGTGAACAGGGCTCACTGTAGACTCAACCTCCCTGGCTCAAGCAGTCCTTCCATCTTAGCCTCCCAGGTAGCTGGGACCACAGATATTTACCACCACGTTTGGCTAATTTTTAAACATTTTGTAGAGACGGGGTCTCCCTCTTGCCCAAGGTGGTCTCAAACTTGTGGGCTCCAGCAATTCTCCTGCCTTGGCCTCCGCAAGTGCTGGGATTGCAGGTGTGAGCTACTGAGCAGTCTTTTTTTTTTTGGTGTCTTGATTGTTGCTTAATCTCTTGTGAATAGATAAGAGGAATTTTAAAAATCTGTATTTTTTTTTTTTTTTGGCATCATGGTAAGTTCTTGGAAAAATAGTAACATTAACCATGTAAAGTTAAGCTGTGGTATGTAATCCTATGCTGTAATAGCTTGAGGAAAGGCCTCAGTATGGGGGTTTGTGATAGAGTGGCAGAAATATGTGTTTTAAAGTCATACTTTAAAATGGCATAGGGTCTAGGCTTGATGTTTCTAATCAAAGATGTTTCTTTTGTGGCCCGGATAATATATTGTGTAGTTTTCTGAAACATCCTTGTCCTTCATTTTTACTAATAACATCAGATTTGTGTTTTAAAAGGAACTTAGAGATATTGAATTGACTACTGACCTATAGTTTTTGTTCTGTTTTTTTTGAGACAGAGTTTCACTCTTGTTGCCCAGGCTGGAGTGCAGTGGCGCGATCTTGGCTCACTGCAACCTGAGCCTTCCGGGTTCAAGCGATTCTCCTGCCTCAGCCTCCCGAGTAGCTGGGATTACAGGCGCCAGACCATGCCTGGCTATTTTTTTTTTTTTTTTTTGTATTTTTAGTAGAAACGGGGTTTCACCGTGTTGGCTAGGCTGGTCTCGAACTCCTGACCTCGCGATCTGCCCACCTCGGCCTCCCAAAGTGCTGGGATTACAGGCGTGAGCCACTGAGCCCAGCCTAGAATTGTTTTTATGGAAAATCTTGTTTCCATAATTGAGAACTCACTATGTATATCCATGTATATAAAGAAGTTTTATTTAAAAAATTATTTGGAACTTATTTATTAGCTACATATGTGCCAGGCACCTAAATAAACAGTTTATGTGTATCTTATCTTTTAAATATTTTAGCAGTGTACCCTATGCAGTAGGTAGTAATAATATCCTCAATTTATGGGTTAGGTAACTGAGGCTGAGAGGTTAGGCAACTTGCCTAAGGTCATATAGGCTATTATGCACTTGACCCAAGAGACAAGGGTTTTAATTACTATGTTTAAGTGTATCCTTTAACATCACTGTAATTTTATCTGTCACATAAAATAATCCTGACTTTTAAAATATTATAATTAGAATATTCATGGAGAATAAAGTTCCAATTCTGAGAACTGGAAATTTAAGTATATAAATATTTAAATTTATTTTAGATCTTCTGAAATTTGAAATTATAGTATTTTATGTTTTATGAAAATATGCTGACTCAAGATAAAGTAAAACAGGGTACTTGGGGGAGTTTTTGTTTTTTCAATTCTGTACTTTATACATAGTTTTCTTTCTGTGTAGTGAAATACCTCTTTTAGTCAATTCTCTGAAAAAGTTTTTTTTTTGGTAGGGCTATAAAATTCAGGGATTTAGCCATCATTTTACACTGTATTCACCTTTCCTTTTTTTCTATTTTTGGGAGTATGGGGGATAGAAGTGCTCAAATGTTTAATTGAATTGGTAATTTGTTAAATCTTTTGATTACGTCTTTCTGGTAAGCCTTTCTGAAATATATTAGTCTAAAATGTTTTGATAACTAAGTTTAATTGTGTATTTAGTTTTTAAAAATTTGATACTTCAAAAGGTGATAACTTTGAGTTAAGGTTAATTTTGTGTAATATTGTAGATGTAATAGAAAGATATATGGTTTCAAGTATACCAATAGCAGGCTGTTTTCTGAAAATGCAAGTTGTGATTTTCTTATCCTCAAAATGAAAGTTTTTTAAGTTTGGGTGGGGAATAAGATGAATTTTTATAAACTATAACTTCTGGTTATTTGGAATTTTCTATACTGTTTTAGTATGGTAGGAAACCTTAAAGTTTTTTTAAAAATTTTTTTGTAGAGATAGGATCTTGCTATGTTGCCCAGGCCGGTCTCTAGTTTCTGTCCTCAAGTGATCCTCCCACCTGAGCCTCCCAAAGTGCCAGGATTACAGTTGTGAGCCACCCTGCCCAATCAGCCTTCTTACCTGAATTATTTGTTATGGTTCTTTGCCAGGATATATTTTACCTAGCTGATAACTTTTAGTCATGTCAGTTTATTTTTTTCATATACTTCTTCTTTTTTGTGTAAGTATTTCCCATACAAGTGTCTCTCTTGTTATTAAGCAAATAAATCAAGTAAGTGGATTTTAGAAAAAGATAAGATGGGACCTAGTACTTCTGTATATATTAACCTCTTATTTTTAATTGGCATTTTTTGGGAGCTCTTGGTATGCCAAATACTCTTGTAAAGTCTACAGATAACACTTTCATGTAGTGAACATAAAAACTTTTTAGCATAGGTTGTAATTATCTGTTTAACAGTTGAAGAAACTGAGGCACAGATAGAATGACTTGCTCATGGGTACACAGCTGTTAAGTGATGGTGCCAAGATTTTAAACATGGACAGCCTGTCTTGAAACTCAGGTTCTTAACAATTAGGTTAAACTCTGTACAGTTACAGCAAATGTAGACTTTAGGCTGTATTTAGGCTATATTTAGATGTTTAGGCTTAAAGTGAATAAAGGAAATATTTGATTGAGAGAGGGGACTGTATTTAATAGTTGCATAAGGAAGTTAACACTAACTTGCTAGTTGTATATATATATTATGATAAAGACTGTTACTATGATTACTATTCATATTAGACTTGGATAATTATTATCATCATTATAGCTATTATTAAAAAGCAGCTAGCATTTTTAGAGCACTTATGTGCTTATCATTTTGCTAAATGCTTTACATGGTTTCTTTATCTCTCTTCTAATCCTTATAATAACCCTGTGAGGTAAGTACTAATTTCCCCATTTTACAGACGAAGAAACATAGGTTAGGAGATATTTTGTAATATATTCCAGGTCCCATGGCTAGTAAGTCATGAAAATTGAAACTCAGCCAGTTTTATTCCAGAATATTTGTTTTTAACCTTTGAGACATACTGCCTCCCAATTAAGTATGTTAGATAAGGTCCACTGAGCAGTGTGGAAAAGGTAAATCAATTCCAGGAAAAGCAGATTATATAGTCCTTTATTTTTTTCTGAATTTTTTTTTTTTTTTTTTTTTTTTTTAGTTTTTAGTTTTAAGAGACAGAGCTTCACTCTGTGGCTCAGGCTGCGGTACAGTGGTGTGATTACAGCTCTGTAGCCTTGAATTCCTGAGCTCAAGTGATCTTCTCCCTCAGCTTCCCAAGTAGCTAGGAGTACAGTTGTGCACCACCACACCCTTATAATTTTTTTTTCTCTTAAAGCCCTGAGCTTACTTCTCTACAAGCTAATTTAAAACATTTTTTTGTAGAGACAGGGTCATGCTATGTTGTCCAGGCTGGACTCCAACTTCTGGCTCAAGCCCCTTGGCCCCCATTTCTGGAATTACAGGCGTGAGCCACTGGACTTGGACAAAATGAAATTCTGTTCTTTCTGTTTTCAGTGTAAGAAGGAAGAGCTGCTCATTTATATATGTGTATGTGTGTATACACACATACGCACACACATACTTGTTTGGTTATCAACCAACGAAGTTGTTTATATGTTTACATTCTTAAACAGTAAAATTTGTGGTTGTGGGAAATGGATATGGTGATCTGTCATTTTCATTATATGTGATAGTCCCTAATAGAGGAATGGATAGCTAAATTTTTCAATAGTTAGAATATGAAAGACAACACATATGAAAAAACTGAACATAATTTGGAATCATTTTAGGATTTTGCACTACCTCAAGCATGTTTATGACACTTGATTTTTATTATGTGATTATGTAAGGCAATGCTAATCTATAGCTATTTGTGTTTGGGCAAATTTTTAGTATGTGATTATTATTCTTAGCTATTATATAATATTTGGGGAGAAGAATATAAATTGGAAGATTTTAAGAATATTTTAAAGAAATGATAGTCTACTCAAAGAAAGTTGGATATATTTTAATATTTATGATGTTGAAATGGAATTTACATAGTAGTAATGTCAATCTGGTTAAAGATTATGAAGTTCTAAATTTGTTAAGATTCTATTTAATTATATTTGAGAATTAAGAGATTTCTTACTGCATTCCTGTTTCCATTTGGAAAATATAGGAATGTTAACATTGATTTTTATACTTTGGCATGGTAGGAAGTTAGGTGATGTTTGAAAAATAGTTACAATTTGAGCTGAAATACAAAAGTCATCCAATAACAATTTATTTTTATTCTCGGCTACCGTTTCTTTTTAAGGTATGTAAAATTTCACTGATGGTTTTGCTCCTATTTTTATAGCTGCATGTAGTCTTTATTTTCCTTCTTTCTAGTATTATTTTAAGTTGGTTTAGAAAGAGCACCAAGAAACTGACCTGATTGTACACGTACACAGTAGTGTTTATATGAACAGTATAAACTCTATAAATTTATTTTATACTAAAACTCGCTACTTAGAATACCTTTAAAATTGTAGCACCATATAATTCTAATCTTGTTCTGTTATTCATAGTCTGCAGTGCATAAGTTTTCTTCTGAAACGTATATCATAGTTTGACAATCATTGTTTACACGTAATTTTCTCTCTTTTTATTACAATGCTTCCCCAGCAAGGACAAGTTTGGAAGGTTTGCAAAGCTTTTCACCTTCCCTCTGCCCGCTTGCCCGCTTTCAGATCAGTTTCATGTTTCATAACTTCTCTTTCTGCAATCCACAACATAGCCATAGTAAACAATGGAAAACTATAAAATTGCAGTAGTGTATTTCCTCACACATGGCAGACAGATGTAACTTTCCAAAGGACACATCCTTTTCAAAATGCAATAAAAAGAAGTTAAATAGAAATGTTATAATTTTAGTAATTCCCTAAGGAATAACATCTCGCTAGCAAGCAGTTAATTTAATGTCATGTAATAAAACAGGAACAGTATTCAAGATTATATTCTATATTGTAATAGTTCAGGTAGAAAGTTCTTTCTAATAATAATACCTTACATTTGTATAGTGCCTTACAGTTTACTGCAGAGAATGCTGTACTGCTGATACGGTCAAAACGTAAACATATCCATTTGTTCTGTGCTTATGATATATAGAACAGATGTAGATTCATTGTTTGAAGTGCTGCTGGTATGATGGAAAACAGTGTTGTAACTCAGATGTTCAGAGAATCAGACAACACACCTTAGCACTATAAAGACAATTTTAGCAGCTTCCAGTTCTTTTGAACTAGGGCTCTTGTATTAAAATGTTTAAAGTGAATGAGGAAAACATTTTGGAAAAGACATTTAAACATAAGCTTTTATTTTATAACACTTAGAAAGAAACATGTCTAGTACTCTACTGAATATTTAATTTTGTAATATTTTATTAGCTTCAGATGAATACAATCCTACCTCAAACCAAGAATTTTTTTTCTTTTTCTTTTTTTTAGGTTTGAGCTTTTTCCTTCACTGCTGTTCTGCGCTAACTGCTTCGAAACTTTCCATGCATTTTTTTCAGTAGAAGAACATCTCTGTACTGTCTCCCATTGCATATTTCAGCTGTGACAATCCCTGCACTTTGCCTATTCATTTTATCACCTGCTCACCAAAAACAATAAATATCTCTTTAATTTCTAATTGCAGATTTGCTATTTTTGATTTTAGAAGAAGGGTGCATTTCACTTTTTTTTTATTACTATTGTTTTATAGGCATGTGGAGACCCCAAGGCAAAACCATCCTATCTTATCGACAAAAACCTGGAATCTGCTGTGAAATTCATAGTCAGAAAATTCCCTGCTGTAGAAACCCGCAACAACAATGTAAGTTATCTAAATTTTTCTATTGCTTGATTTTAACCATCTTTTAGAGAAACAGTGGTCAACACAGTGCTTATAGTAGCTCTTATTTACCTAATTTTTAACATTTTGATATACAGATTATATACCTTAAGGGTTTTTTTGAGACAATATTCTTATGTCCGAGACCAGAAAAAAATAACTCTTAGCGACATTGCCACTTTATTACAGCAAAGATCTTAGATTCCTATATATTTATTCCCCTTCAAATTGCAACAAGAGTAAGGTAATAGATATGTATATATTCCAAATTCTTGTGTGGATACTTGGGATATTTTTGTTTCTTATAGTCATAAACTTCCTGTTGAAGTTAGTAAATGTCTGCATAGAGCTTCTGTTGTTTTAAGTAGTTAGCTGTATTTAGTTTTAAAATGTGTTTGTTTTTCTAGTATTTTCATAATTGACAGAATGATTTCTAAAGATTAAATAGTACAAGTAAATGATTGTGTTAGGGTCTTTATTATCTCCATATTACTTTTCATATGGGAAAGTTTTTTCTTAGTATACTGAAGAATGGTCATATTCAGAATCTTCCTGATATGTTTACATATCTTTATAGTAATTTCTATGAATAACTACTTTTGGGAAATTAGAGTTATTTTTTGCCTCAGTGTGGCATTTTTATATAAATTTTGACTCAGAATCTTTCTGCGTGTCTTCTCTTTTTATTTTTTTCTCTGATATTTTCTTGTTACTATCTTTGCTGCCTCTTTTGCTTTACATACAAATTTAGTTTAGAAATTTCCTCTCACATATGATCTTCATAATTTTGAGAAGCTCTGTTGAAAAGATATATCGTCAGCTGGTCCAAAGATAGTGAGTTATCACAATTGATTGTTCTGCATCAGTTACAGATCCAGCTCCTTGTTCTACTCTTTGCCCCCTTCTCACTACTGCACTTGACTGGTTTAAAAATAAAAAGATACATTGTCACCTTTTTGTTTTCTCAAATCATGTATGTTCATTGAAGATTTGTATTTAGCCTGTTGATACTTTTGCTTAAAAACGCTTCCATGTAGAAAGAAAATGCTAGTAAGAACTAATAAAAATAAGTCAGATAAAGTGCTTTTTAAGGCATTTTTTAAAACAAAATCAAGTCTGTTTTTGGGGAATACAGGTTAGTAGAGGTTTCATAAAAGATTGTTTTTGTAGAGACGAGATCTCACTATGTTGTCCAGGCTGGTCTTGAACTCCTGGGCTCAAGGGATCCTTCTGCTTCGACCTCTTAAAGTGCTGGAATTACAGACATGAGCTGCTGTGCCCAGCCAGAAATATTGTTTTATAATATATCAATATATTAAAGCATTATAATTAGTTCCTGATTGCAAAATAGGTGATTCAAAACTTGTACTTCTTAACACTTTTATTTGTGTGGAGAACTCTTTTTTAGTTACTAACATTAATTGGCTACCTCATCTGAGAGATTATATACTCACTCTAAAAGAGAGATTTTGTTATGAAAATCTGTCTTAAATTAATTTTATATACACTTCTTTTTCTTACAGCTCATAAAATTTCTGACATGAGCTCTTCAGAGAATCTTTGAAGCTTAATTTACACATGTGTTTGTGTGTAAACTTATATGTGAGAATATGCATTGTTCCTTAATATTAGGTCTTTCCTTAGAATTAGAAGTATCTGGTGAAACAACAGTAAAATTGTCTGTTGTCAGCAGACCAATTAAGCATCTGCTGTTCTTGATATGCCGGGCAAACTGTTTATTATCATCCTGTTGTTTTTTGTTTTTTGATAGTTTTACTTCTCTTTCTAACTTTTGAAGCACAAAATCGATATTTTTAATAATAGTTTTATTGAGGTATAATTCACATACCATATAATTCACCCATTAAAAGTGTACAGTTTCAGTGTTTTTTAGTACATTCACAGAGTTGTGCATCCTGTACCACAGTTAATTTTAGAACATTTTCATCACCACCCAAAGAAACTTTGTGCCCATTAGCAGTCACCCCTGATTTCCTGCCAACACCCCTGCCCTAAGGCAACCACTGATGTACTTTTTCTGTCTCTGTGCCTATTCTGAAGATTTCATCAGGAATAATGTAATATGTGGTCTTCTGTGACTGGTTTCTGTCATTTAACGTAATATTTTCAAGGTTTATCCAAGTTGTAGCATGTATCAGTATTTTGTTTTTGTTTTAAGAGACAGGGTTTCACTCTGTCACCCAGGGTAGAATGCAGTGGCGCCATCATAGCTCACTGTAACACCGAACTCCTAGACCAAAATGATGTTCTCATCTTAGCCTCCTAAGTAGCTAGGGCCACAGGTGCGCACCACCATGCTCAGCTATTTTTAAAAATTTTTTAAAATTTTTTATCCAGATGTGGTCTGGCTATGTTGCCCAGGTAGGTCTCAAACTCCTGGGCTTGAGCAGTCCTCCCACTTTGACCTCCCAAAGCGCTGAGATTACAGCTGTAAGCTGCTGTGCCCAATCTTCATTTCTTTTTATTGCCAAATAATACTCCGTTGTGTGGATATACCACATTTTATTCATTCATGAGTTGATGGATGTTTGGATTGTTTCTACTTTTTTGCCTATTATGAATAATGTTGCTATAAACATTTATGTGAAAGTTTTTGTATGGATATGTTTTCATTTCTCTTGGCTTTATAAACCTGTGAAAGAATTGCTGGGTGGTGTGGTAATTCTGTGCTTAACCTATAAAATTGATTGTACAATGTTGTTGAATGTTATGACTTACTTGTAGTATTTACTTTGTTTTGTTTGCAAAGCCTGAGTTTTTTCATATTGCCTTTACAACTATTCTTTGTAATGCTACTCTGTTGTTTTTTTAACCTGCTGAAGTACTATGTATTGGGCATATATAAAGTCTTGTGATCTCAGTTTTGATCTGGGTCTGCTAAAATTTTGGTGAGAAGTTCCTAGCTAGCTTGGATCAGGACATGAGAAGTGAGGTTTCAGTTCTATTATTATTTTTTAACTTATTGAATTAGTTGATGGAGCTTAAAGACTGGAAAAGATAGTAGCGTCTGGGATTGATAGGAAGTTGCAGATTTCTGGCTACTAAGTGCACTGTAGAAGTGGTATTGATATCAGTCTTTTCTTTCTTTTTTCTTATTCTTGTGCTTTGGATTATTATGTAAATATGTGAAACAGAACATGCTTACTTTTTCTTAGGGACCTAGGTTATTACTATTTCTACTCTGATTCATGTCTTACAAGTAACACATGTCCCCCAATTTCAGAAAAGGTACTCATAAAAACAGATTTCTGGTGAAAATGCAATAAATTTTTTTTTTTTTTTTTTTTTGGGACATGGTCCTGCTTTGTTGCCCAGGCTGGAGTGCAGTGGAGCAATCTCAGCCCACTACAACCTCCACCTCCTGGTCTCAATCAATCCTTCTGCCTCAGCCTCCCAAGTAGTTGGAACTACAGGGGCACAACCACCACACCTGGCTAACTTTTTGTATATTTTGTAGACATGGGGTCTTGCTATGTTGACCAGGCTGGTCTCAAACTTCTGGGCTCAAGTGATCCTCCCAGATTGGCCTCCCAAAGTGCTGGGATTACAGGCTTGAGTCACCATGCCCAGCCTCAAAATATTTATTTTTTGAAGTTTCTAAAATGGATTCTTGCAAAATTCTGCTCTTATCTTGCAGCTAAAAAATTGTTGATTTTTTATTTTGTTTTGATTGTTTTTTGTTTTTTGTTTTAATAACTGCCCTCACCTCCATACTTTTTAATCCCTTTAGAATCCTTGAGCACATAGTTATTTGATATGCAACAAAGGAAGGCACTGCTGACAGGTAGCAGGATTGGTACACAACATGACTTCTACAGTGATGATGTTGGACTCTGTTGAGTCATTTTTACTTTCTTGTTTGTGACCAGTTGTAACAAGTTTTATATTTCCGATTCTGGATTTAGGGAAAATCTAGGACCAAGGAATGAGGTTTTTTCCTTGGGTCATGATGTTGAACTAAATGCCTCATGCTTCAAAGCAAGCTGATTAAATGAAATTCAAAATGAATAAAAGCCATACCAGTTTTATAATTATGGCAGCCACTTGTTATCTAATGTGTGCCAGGTTATGTGTATTAATAGAGTTCCTCATTTAATTTCAGATTAAGCAAAGTATTTTTGAGCTGAAAGATTATCTAATTTATCTGTAATATAAATGCTTTCATTATTTTGAAAGTGTAACTCTCAAATGAAATTTGTTTCTTGTAGGTTTCTTAAGGGTACATGGAGGGGAATCTGTTATTTTCCTGGATGAAGAAAATAGTAGAAACTCCTTTCTTATTTTATTAACACATACAAATTATTTGGCTCAGGAAACCTAAAAGGCAATGTAAGCAAATGTTCAGGTGTATGTTAAAACTTTTCTGATTTTTTTTCTAATATTTTTTAAACTTTTTTTTTCTCTTTCCTATATTGCATTACACCTAAAAGGTAGTTTGTGTTTTTTAAAACAGTAAAAATATTATCTGGCACAATAGTGTTATTATGGAATTAGCCTATTGCACATTTTAATGTAAAATTTTGGATTTGATACCCAAATTAATGAGGAAATGATAAAAATTACTATCCTATATATGCTGAATTAGATCTTGAAGTCTTTAAGAATAGGGACATTGCTGGCGAGTAGAGTGCCACAGGAGTGATATAGGGATTCTAGACTAGGACACAGGCTGTTGTTGAAATAATTTGAAAATTATGTTTTCCTAAGTTAGAGGAATCTTTTATGTTATAGATATTACTTATCCCCTCTCCCAAGGAACGTAGAATTATAAGATGTTATGTAAAACATATTTTTTATTGAAGTAGCTTATAAAGTCACTCTAGGAAAGACAAAGCAACTCTAAGTGTAATAATCAGCAGTAAAGTTAGTTCAGAGGCGAAGCAATAGAGCCTTTTAAAAATGTTTTATCCCTAGTGCCTGACACATAAGAGGCACTAAATAAATGTCCCATTAATGAATGGAACTATTTGATACACTCTAACATAACCAGCTTTCACTTGTATTCAAACATTGCTTTAGATTTATGTCAGGACCTGAACTTATCCACACTTTTTAAAAGTTATGGAGTTAATTTTAGCTAAAAAAAGATTGTACTTTTTAGTAGAACTATTCAGATATATCTTATTAATGGTATTATTGAAAGTCACCCAGAAATAGAGCAAGAGTCTCAACTCCTAAAAACATAAATGTGTTTTAGGGATGGGGTGGTGGAATTGGTGATAGGTGTAGGGAGGCCCTTGACACATGCATGCACTGTGGTTTGGTAAGGACTTAGAAGGAAACGGTAGGCATATTTAACTCCTTCTTAACTTGTCTTTAAGAGGGCATTCCTTGTTTTGTCATGACTCCTATTAAGATAGTAACATACTGGTTAAGAGGATGGACTCTGGATTCAGTAAACCAGAATTTGAGTTCTGGTCTTTCCACTTATTAGCTGGATAATTTTGGGCAAATTATTTAACATCTTAAGGTATCATTGTTCTTTTTTGTTTCGTTTTTTTGAGACGGAGTCTTGCTCTGTTGCCCAGGCTGGAGTGCAATGGCATAATCTTGGCTCACTGCAACCTCTGCCTCCCGAATTCAAGCGATTCTCCTGCCTCAGCTTCCCGAGTAGCTGGGATTACAGGTGCCTGCCACCACGCCCGCCTAATTTTCTATTTTTAGTAGAGACGGGTTTCACCATGCTGGCCAGGCTGGTCTCAAACTCCTGACCTCAGGCAATCCGTCCGCCCCAGCCTCCCAAAGTGCTGGATTACAGGCATGAGCCACCGCACCCGGCCAGGTATCATTATTCTTATTTCTAAAATGGTGATAATACCAATCTCAAGGAGTATTTCATTGTTTCCTAAAGCACTTAGTACAGTGTGTGACAAATTGCTCTTGAAGAATGGAAGCTGTTAACTTAACATTTACCTCTTTGACTTTTTGGACTACTTTGCTGGCTTTTCTTCTGGGTACCGTTTAAATGTGGGTTTTCCTAAATGACTTCTCCCCCCATAGTGTATATGTGTGAAAACACTTACTGCTGTGGCTTCAACTAAGTACATATACGATCTCCTATATTCTGTGCTCTAGATCAGGGTCCCCAACCCCCAGGCCACAGACAGGTAGCAGTCCGTGGCCTGTTAGGAACCCGGCTGCCCAGCAGGAGATGAGTGGTAGTACCCTAAGCTTCATCTGTATTTACAGCCACTCCCCATCACTCACATTACTGCCTGAGCTCTTTCTCCTGTCATATTAGCAGTGGCATTAGATTCTCATAGGAGTGCAAACCCTGTTGTGAACTATGCACACGAGGGATCTAGGTTGCGAGCTCTTGAGGAGAATCTAATGCCTGATGATCTGTCACTGTCTCTCATCACCCCCAGATGGGACCATGAAATTGCAGGAAAGCAAGCTCAGGGCTTCCACTGCTTCTACATTATGATAAGTTGTGTAATTATTTCATTACATATTATAATGTAATAATAGAAATAAAGTGCTCAATAAATGTAATGTGCTTTTGTCACCCCAAACCACCCTCCACCCCTCCGCCCCGGTACATGGAAAAATTGTCTTCCATGAAACTGGTCCCTGGTGCTAAAAAGGTTGGGGACTGCTGCTCTAGAGCTGAATTCTAGCTACCCCTTTGGACAGCTCCACAAGCTAAACAGAAAACTTTTTATCCAATATGGAACATGTGATTATCCTACCTTTTTTTCTCTTTTGTGTTTCCCCCCTTGAGCTGTCACCATCCACTTAGTTATTTAAACTACAACCTTCAGAATCCCTTTTGACTTGTAAAAAATATCAAACTGGTCATTTACAACTTGTCCAGGTTCCCCACTATAATGTCATTTGAATTTATCCCCTTCAGGTCTACATTTCCTGCCGGGACAAATGCCATGTTAATCCAAACATTGATTTTTATGCCATCCAATCTCTCCTACTTTCGCCCTCCCTTCCTCCCTCCCTCCAACCTCCACCAGGGGAAGCAGAACGAAACAAAAAACAATCACTTTCTCTGTGGTACCCCACATCTGCATCTTCCTGGACCACGCACTCATCTTTGAATCCCTCTTGACTGGCATGTAGTAGGCCAACAAATAAGAGTTTGGTTTAGAAGGAATCACCTTACTGTAAAATAATGTAACTGGGAGTTGTAACAGCATACTTAATCATGAATAAATATATATGCCCTAATGGAAACTCAAAGGAATATTTGGTCCCGACCAATTAAACATTGCCAGGATTTAAGGAATTTTGATACAATGAGAATTAACTGAAATGTCAATGTTCTTTTAAAAAGATATCATCAGTATTGAGTTGTTAATGACTCTTAGACATGTAAAAGTCTTTAATTCTATCTTGAACAAACAATAAATAAAAGAACTCCTCAGGAGATGCAAGTAAGCCTTGGTTTGATATATTTGGAAAGTAATTGAAATAGGTCAAATAGTGGCAGGGAATTGCATCAGCACTGGTGACCTACCTAAAGTGATTTAAATTTTTTGTTTTTTATTTTTGCCCAAAGAACATGAATACATGATAATGAATAGTCCAGAAGAATTTAGGATGAAAAGTGAATATCTCCTAGTTTACTTTTTCCCACCCTAGTCATATTCCTCAGAGGGAACTTCTATTTTTAGAATTTCTACAGGTTACTGCTAGAACTATAACAAATATGCTTATTCCCTTATAACTTCAGTTACCAACTTTAGACAGTCTCTCTCCTATGCAACAAAAGATGAGGATTTAGCTTGCTCAATTTACTTCCCCTTACTTCCCCTCTCAAGCCTTTTTCCCAGTGTTTTTTGTTAGTATTTTTGGATCATTGATTACTTCCTTTTTTAACTTTAATATAGTTTTTTTTTTTTTTTATATCCTCACCCTTGGTTATTTATCCATTTGTCCTTTTCTTTTCATGTTGTCAAAATTGTTAATGCTTTTTTTTTGGTTCTGTAATTATACAGTGTTCTGATACTATATTATATGTTGGTTGAAAAAAATTAAATATTAATAAAGGCCTAAGTGCTTGGTTTGCATTTCTTTATTCCATTGTCACACTTTGGGCTGTAAGATGAATAATATATTTAGCCTTAAAGAGAAAAGGAATCTCTCTTCCTAAATTCTGTCATTTACTTAAAATTATTTTACAGTTTCATAGTTATACCATGACTTTCTGAAATTATAGTTATAAGCCTTTTTACTTTCTTTAAATTTATTTGGCCTTATAATCATGTCACCTTTTTATAATTTTTTTTTTTTCCTGGAGCCTACTTCCCTCTAACCTTCTGTCTTCTAACATCAATCTAGATAATTTGTAAAAGCCTGCTGTGTAGCTTTCATTATGGGTTATAGCTTTGTCTTCAGTGTAATGATTTTACCTGCGCTTTTCCACTGAATTTTCATGAGTTTGAGAATCCCCTAAAGTTGCATATAGAATTTGTGTGTGAATGAATTATTAAGCTTTTTTTCATATTCTCAAGGGTGGTTCTTATGATCCCAAAACACATCTATTTTAAAACATCTCCTTTCTTATCCTTTTTATATAATTACCTGTGGTTTCAGAATATTATTTTGTGCATCTTATGTGCTATATATTTTTGTCATACTAAACTATATTCATAACCTCTTCAAGTCAAAGAGACTTTCTGCTTTCCTGGAAATGAGGCTGCCAATGAGCATTACACTGGGGTTCCATAGCATAGCCTTCAAGTATATACATTTCTGGCATCTGTAGTCATTTTTCCATACTCTTCAAATTTCCTGAAGTTATATCTTGCCTGTAAGTGATAGTTTTTCAGCTTTCAAACAGTTGTTGGTCCATTTGGCTGCAGTGATGATTTTGATGCCCTTCGTAGTAGCAGAGGACATTATCACTACCTAATCACCTATTGACCTTTAACTTTGGTTTCCTTGGTCATTTCTTTGGGGCCTTTAGCCACTTTTAACCTTGTACCTTTTAAGTACCTTTAGCATGTTATCTTCTCATTGTTTCTTCATGGCAGGTTCAGTACTACCTTTTGTCAGATCTAAAGTTAATTGCCAAGATTGAAAATAACACAGTAAAAGCTACAATGGAATAAATAACACATGTTGCAGAGTACTTACTTTCTTTTATTCTTCGTAGTACTCATCTTGGCCAAGAATATTTTAAATAGGTACATTAATGGTCCCTGGCCAAGAGTATGCAGGCTAGTATACTATGTTAGTTCCCATTGTCTAGTGTGGGATAGAATGTAGAACCTAAGGAAAATATATTTGCTTGCTTTATTTTTTTAAAGGAGTGTTGTATGTGGGGAAAGTATGTTTATACTTTCATTGAACAAATGGCCATGTTTCTTTTGCCTCGACTTTTTTTTACTATCTGGAATAGTCTCTCTTTCCCATGTTCTTTCACTAGGCTAGCTTGTCTTTCAGGTCTGTGCTTAAATGCCACCATTCAGAGAAGCTTTCCCTGACCTTTCCAAATTAGTTTAAGTTCTGCATATGTATGTTTCCATCACATTCTCCACTGATTATTCATTTATTTATTTAAGTCCTTTATTGAGCGCCTTCTATGAGCCAAGTTCTGTTCTGGAAGAGAGGATTCCAGCAGTGAACAAACAGACGTCTCTGTTCTTATAGAGCTTATATTATGTTGAACAGAAATAAATAATGAACAAATAAGAATATAATACCAGGTAAAGAGTTCTAGGAAGAACAAAGCAGGGTAAAAGCATAAGACTAATGCCTGGCAGATGTAATTTACTTAGGGTGACCAGGAAAGGCCTTACTGAGAAGAAAGCATTAGGGCAGAGATTTGAAGATATGAGGGAGTGAGTTTAGCTAGGGGAGGAGCATTCTGTGCTGAAGGAACCGCAGCTCCAAAGGCTTAGGTGGGTGCATGCCTGGCATGTTCAGGAACAAGGAGGGCATTATGAGCAGAGTAGGTGATTGAAGGGGACGGTGGTAGGACATGAAGTGCCAGTGGTTGTAATGAATAGGCAGATCATATAGGGCTTTCTGGACCATAGTGAGGACCTTAGCTAATTACCCTGAGTGTGTTGAGATGCCATAGGAGGGGAGTAGTAGGGGAATGAAGTGATATGACTGTGATCACTATGGCTACTCGGTAGAGAATAGTCTGCAGGAGAGCAAAGGTGAAAATAGGGAGAATAGTTAGGAAATTTGCCATCATTGAGATGAGAGCTGATGGTGGCTTGGACTAGGGTGGTTGAGGTGAGAAATGTTCAGATTCTGGATATATTTTTGAAGACAGAACCTATAGTATTTGCTGATGAATTGGGTGTTGGGTGTATGGACAGTGAGAAATAAGACTTTAAGGTTTTTGGCTTGAACTCATGTCAAGATATAATGGGGTGAGAGAACAGGAGAAATAGGTTTGGGGTAGTGCAGTGGGAGTAGTACAGTGAATGCAGTGGGGGAAGTACTCAGTAGCTCAATATTAGACGTGTTAAGTTTGAGAGGCTTACTGGAAATCTGAGTGGAGATATCAAATAGCCAATTGTTTATATGAATGTAGATCTCAGGTTAGGTTTAAGCTGACTGTCAAGTTGAAGAAGATTATTGAGGGATTTGAGAGAGAGAGAAAGGAATGGAATAATCATCTAGGACAGTAGGAAAATGAATTGACAGAAAAGTTTGAGTAGTATTGCTACTCAGTTGTGGTCAATGATCATGAAATCAGGTTGAGATCAGAGTCAGCAAAGTATATGCTTTTCTGCTACTGTAGGTTTTATCAGACAGTTATGAAAGAGGGAGGGAAGGGCAAGGCAGTAATTATAATGATGGGCCATTTAAAGTTAAGATGGATAAGAAAGTAGGGGGCCTGGGCACAGTGGCTCATGCCTGTAATAGCACTTTGGGAGACTGAGGTGAGTGGATCACTTGAGGTCAGGAGTTCGAGACCAGCCTGACCAACATGGTGAAACCCTGTCTCTACTGAAGAATACAAAAAAAAAAAAAGCCAGGTGTGGTGGCGTGCGCATGTTTTCCCAGCTACTTGGGGAGGCTGAGGCACAAGAATCACTTGAACCTGGGAGGCGGAGGCTGCAGTAAGCCGAGATCATGCCACTACACTCTGGGAGAGAGTGAGACTCTGTCTAAAAAAAAAAAAAAAAAAAAGGCGTAAGAGGATGAGTGACAGTAAAAAGATGGTAGAGTGAATGGATAGGAGGTCCCTCTGTGTTGAAAGAATTTGTGGAGGCAGAGTATTAGAGATTTTAAGTGGGAATTATTCTCCCAGTGATGCCACCTCACTTTGTCTCCAAATCTCCCAAGAACAACAGATGTCCAAAAAGGCCAGACAGAAGCCAGGATAATTTAAACATCAACTTTATTCCTGTTTACAGGCTTGAGAAAACTTAACATCAGCTGTCATGCCCTCTGTCAGTATGTATTCGTGTACCAAAAATCATTCATGGGTACCTACTCAGTGCAGCCTCTCCTTTGACTTCCCTGTTTTGCTCAGCATTTTCACCACTCTTAGAAGTTCTGACCTTTCTTATTGTGGTCTTTATCACACTAATGTGTAGATTTTGTTTTTGTTGTTACCCTTTTCATGTTATTGCCAGTTGGTGAAAACCTTTGTCTTGAAGGGAATATGGGAATTGATCATAGTAGTTTTTCACCATCTTTAAACCTTGCACCTAGAAGTTAATCAGCTTCAAAAACTGGATATTTACCTTAAAAAGAACAAAAAAGCCAACCAAACCAAAAAGAAAAAACAATTGGGAGTTCCCTGTACACCTATATACACATCCCTCACTAGACAATGAGCTTGTTTAGGGCAGGGTCAGTACGTTATTCATAGTTTTTCTCAGCTTCTCCCACAATGCCTGGTAATATAATAGGTTAAGATATTTGTTGTCTAAATGAATAATATGTTATTACAGTAACTCTTCACTTATCTGTACTTTTCATGTCACTTGCCTCTTTGAATCATATCTCAGAGTTAGGAAGAAAGCAATTCCACTTCTGGGACTTATCCGAAGAGAAATGAAAATATGTCTACCCAAAGACATGTTCATAGCAGAATTTGTTATTCATGATAGCCCCGAATTGGAAACAATTCAAATGCCTATTAACTGATGAATGAATAAACAAAATGTAGTGTGTACATTTAACAGAATACTACTCACCAATTAAAAGGAACAAACTACGATAAACGCTATAACATGAATAAGTGAAGCTAGATGTAAAAAGCTGCATATTGTCTGATTCTCTTTTATAGGAAATGTCTAGAAAAGGCAAGCTTATTGATACAGAGAGCAAATCAGTAGTTGCCTAGGGCTTGGGAGTAACAGCAGGATTAACTGTAAATGGGCACAAGGGTTTGGGGTGATGGAAATGTTCTAAAGCTGGATAGAGTGAATAGTTTCACAACTCTAATTTACTAAAATTATTTTTCACTTATGGGTAAATTTCATGGTAAGTAAACTGTACCTTAATAAAGCTGTAAAAAACCAAATGATTTTGAACAACTAGAAATGTATTCTAGAATAAATGAAGTTTATTCAGAGAAAAGCATTTTGGTTCTCCTATGACCAAACTTGTTGAGTCCGGTTAGGCAAAATTCTAACAAGTATATTTTCTAACACACTGTACGTTAAAAGGAACTCTCATCAGGAGCAAATGATAATTGATAGAGAAATAAAAACTCTTAAGTATAGCAGGCAAGGACCATTTAATGTCAGATTATCTTGTACAAGTCAGTAGCATCTGA
Source organism: Pan troglodytes (assembly GCF_028858775.2). Classification (NCBI taxonomy): domain Eukaryota; kingdom Metazoa; phylum Chordata; class Mammalia; order Primates; family Hominidae; genus Pan; species Pan troglodytes. The sequence continues at coordinate 85,047,361 of NC_072411.2, read as the reverse complement.
GGCCATCTTGACATAAATAAATCTCTATAATTATCAATTACAATGATGACATCTAATCAGTAAGAAAAGCTTGATTTATGCCTGGTCTACTGGTTTTGAAAGTAAGTTAATCACATATTAGAAAGGTTTTAAAAAATTATTAAAATTGAATGTAAAGGAACTAACCTATTTATATTTCTATTTGTAATGGAAAATAGTGCCATTAAGTGAGGTAAATTGTATTATCATTAATGCAATGTGATACCCTTTATACAAAAATGTTACACTTGACCAACCCCACTATACCACGGTATATAATTAGTGATTTTTGTAGTACTGATGATAAAATTAATTTCAAGTTTGCTTTAATTTGACCATCTATAGCCAGAATCTTAAATTTCCAAAAGTTTTAGCTGAGGCACATTAATGTGCTCAGGTGGTGAAATAGAAATTATTTTAATCTATATTGCTGAACTTGATATTAATTGTGTCAGTTACCTATTGCTGCATAACAGGTCACCTCTAAATTTCATGGCTTAAAACGACAGCAGCTTGTTTCTTATGATTCTGTGGGTTGACTGGGTAGTTTCTCTGCTGGTCTCACTGGTTTTAGGTTACCGCAGTGCATTCCACTGGTGCATTCTGGGGGATGGGCCCAGCTGGAACAGCAGGGATGCTGAAGTGCCCTTTCTCTATGTGATACGATATCTCAGGCTTCCTCACATACAGCACGTCAGGGCAGTGTTCCAAAAGAGCAAAATCAGAAGTTACAAGACCTTGCCCTAGACTTAGAAGTGACTCGTTGTTTCTGCTGCTTTCTATTAGTCAAAGCAAGTCACAAGGCCAGCCAAGATGGGAAGGGTGGGGAAAATAGACAACAGTGCTTAATGGGAGAGGCAGTAGAGTTCTATTGCAAGGAGGCATGGACACAAATTTTTTTTCTTTGCCTTTCAGTTCTTTAATAGAAAACTCTTTGTGCATTCCAGAATTAATTTAAACAGAAGACTAGCAGTGTGAACTTAGAGAAACATAACCTTAATTATAAAGTGAAACAGTTGAATTAGATTTTTTAGAAGTTTAAGTCTGTGTAATTGATTATAATATAATTAAATACAAATGTTTTCTTTAGCTTGTCCCTACACTACTTTTATGTCATTGTATAGCAACTTGAATGTTGAAGTGTATTGAAGAAGTGTTTCAAGTTTTGGAATCTCATAGACCCAGATTGGCATCTTACCCTTTTCTGGTCTGTTTCTGTATCTGGAAAATGAGGATTAAAATGTATTTTGATTGAGAAGATGAAAACCATCTGGAGATGGATGGTGCTGATGGTTGCACAGCAGTGCAAATGTGCTTAAAGTCACTGAACGGCACACTTTGAAAAGGTTAACGTGGCAAATTTTATGTGTATTTTACCACAATAAAAAAAGTAATGTACCTTGAAAAAGTATTAAGAGGATTCAATTTAGTATACATCTTAAACACTCAGTAATTCAGTAATGCATATTTTACTAGGCTAGTGTTAGGATAACCAACCTTGCTTGCTTGCTTGCTTGCTTGCTTCCTTCCTTCCTCCCTTCCTTCCTTCCTTCCTTCCTTCCTTCCTTCCCTTCCCTCTTTCCTGTCTCCCCCTCCCCCCTCCCCCTCCCCCTCCCTCTTTCCTCCTCCCCTCCCTTCCCCTCCCCTTGTTGCCCAGGCTGGAGTACAATGGCACAATCTTGGCTCACTGCAGCCTCCACCTCCCAGGTTCAAGTGATTCTCTTACCTCAGCCTCCAGAGTAGCTGGGACCACAGGTGGCTAACCTGCCATGCCCGGCTAATTTTTGTATTTTTAGTAGAGATGGAGTTTCACCATGTTGTCCAGGCTGGTCTTGAACTCCTGACCTCAGGTGATCTGCCCACCTCGGCCTCCCAAAGTGCTGGGATTACAGGCGTGATCCTCCACACCTGGCCTGGATACATTTTCCTAAAATATATTTACTACCGTTTCCTCAGAAAAATGCATTTTTGAAATATTTACTGCCAGTACAATCACTTTGTATATGAAAAAAGAAATACACTACAAAAGATTTTAAGTAGGATTCTAAGGTTCTTTTAAAACATGACTATTCTTTGTGTTAATTAGAATTTTTAGGTAATCTTAAGAGATTTGCTTATGTTTGATATGCATATGTCAGTCTCTATGGTTGCCACTCATTTCTTTTATGCTTTCCTTTGCTGGAAGGACATAATGTGAAGTATTTTACCCAACTTTGGGGATTTTATTCAAGGGATTAAATCAATTTAGAAACTCATTTGAGATATGAATTTATACCTACTGTCATATTCATTTATGACTAGCAATGAAATTTTAAAATTGGTAGTATCTACTCTCCCTCACTGAAGAGAAGTGAGGTGAGGGAGTAAGCTATGCTAAGAAATGTTGAAGAGCACCCCAGACATGAGAAAGAACAAATGCAAAGGCTCTGCGATGGGAACATACTTGGTGAATGCAAACACAGCAGGAAGACCAATATGATAACTATACTGAGTGAGGGTGGAGGAGCATGAAAGAAGATGAGGTCTTAGAGATAGACAAGGGCTTTGATTTAGACTTTATTCTGAGGCACTGGTAAATATTTTTTTATTCTAATTGTGAGGTGAAACTGTTGGAATTAAAAAATGATTTTTGTATTGAAATAATGTTAGACTTATAAAAAATTTGCAAAAATAGTATAGAGAATTCACCTGTATTCTTCACGTGCTGTTAACATCTTGCATAACATCAGTGGAGTCAGTTTTTTTAGGGTAGTGTGTTGCTTTAAAATGTTCACTGTGGCTGGGCGTGGTGGCTCATGCCTGTAATCCCAGCACTTTGGGAGGCCGAGGCGGGCGGATCACCTGAGGTTGGGAGTTCGAGGCCAGCCTGACCAACATGGAGAAACCCCATCTCTACTAAAAATATAAAATTAACTGGGTGTGCTGGCGCATGCCTATAATCCCAGCTACTCGGGAGGCTGAGGCAGGAGAATTGCTTGAACCTGGTAAGAGGAGGTTGCAGTGAGCCGAGATTGTGCCATTGCACTCCAGCCTGGGCAACAAGAGCCAAACTCTGTCTCAAAAAAAAGAAAACAAAAACAAAAAACATTCACTGTGCTGCTGCTATGTGGAGAAGATTGAAGAGGCAAGAGGAGAAATACAGAGACCAGTTAGGATGCTACCGTAGGAGTCCACATGAGAGTTGATGACTAGGGTGGTAGCTGGGACAGTTTAGGCAGAGATTTACCCAAATAGCATCTCAGTGCACTCTTACTTTAAACAGCCTGGCCTAGAATATCATACTAAGAATTTGAACAAAGCATTCCTTGAAACCAAACTTCTGAATTTGGTTTTTTTTTTAAGAGGAACAAAATGCTAGCAAAACTTAGATTAAGAAAAATAATTTATGGCTTTTTGTCCGACATCTTGGCGAGGCTGCGGTGTCTGCTGCTATTCTCCGAGCTTCGCAATGCCGCCTAAGGACGACAAGAAGAAGAAGGACGCTGGAAAGTCGGCCAAGAAAGACAAAGACCCAGTGATGAACAAATCCGGGGGCAAGGCCAAAAAGAAGAAGTGGTCCAAAGGCAAAGTTCGGGACAAGCTCAATAATTTAGTCTTGTTTGACAAAGCTACCTATGATAAACTCTGTAAGGAAGTTCCCAACTATAAACTTATAACCCCAGCTGTGGTCTCTGAGAGACTGAAGATTCGAGGCTCCCTGGCCAGGGCAGCCCTTCAGGAGCTCCTTAGTAAAGGACTTATCAAACTGGTTTCAAAGCACAGAGCTCAAGTAATTTACACCAGAAATACCAAGGGTGGAGATGCTCCAGCTGCTGGTGAAGATGCATGAATAGGTCCAACCAGCTGTACATTTGGAAAAATAAAACTTTATTAAATCAAATGAAAAAAAAAAGAAAAAAAAAAAGAAAAATAATTTATGAACAAGCAGTTTCAATAACAATAGAAGGTAATAATTGAAATGAGTGAATAAAAACTACCCACGTTCCTTTGTATTCAGTGGTTTAGCTCGTAGGCACTGATTCCTTATGGTAATTTGCCATTGCTTTTTCTTTGGAAGAATGAAATACTTTAGGATTTAGAATACATAATAAATTTCAATTTTCTCGATACTTATATTTGTGTGGAAAATGCTTCTTAATTGAACAAAGATTAATTACCAGGATTTTTCAGTATGGAGATAGGTTCTTTGCCATAAGCATGACTGATATTTATCCTGTTTATTTCCAGTTTTTACATATTTTACTTGAATATTTAGAATAATGACCCATAGCTAGAAAGTTTAAGGAAAGCATTATACAAATTCTTTGCTAAAATATTTGCATGTATCACATGAATATGCTTTTATAAGTATTAGCGTATTGAGGCCGGGTACAGTGGCTCATGCTTATAATCCCAGCACTTTGGGAGGCCGAGGCGGGAGGATCACCTAAGATTAGGAATTTGAGACCAGCCTGACCAACATGGTGAAACCCCGCCTCTACTAAAAATACAAAGAAATTAGCTGGATGTATGGTGCCTGCCTGTAGTCCCAGCTACTTGGGAGGGTGAGGCAGAAGAATTGCTTGAACTCGGAAGGCAGAGATTGCAGTGAGCCGACATCACACCACTACACTCCAGCCTGGGCAATAGAGCAAGACTCCATCCCAAAAATAAATAAATAAAATATTAGTGTAGTGAATAGAATCAATTTTTTCTCACAGTAGTACTTTTCTAATGTTCTGTTGTATAACGTCAAACAATGTGTTACCTTTGTTCTTAGGCCATTTTCTGCTTTTTATTTTCTATAAAACAATGTGATTGAATTAAGAAAACTTTGTTCTAGATATTAATAATTTTTGGTAGTATCTACTCTCCCTCACTTTAGGAACTAAAATGTAGCATTTTTTGTAGTTGAAGCAAGAGAGTTGTAGACACTTTTGTTCTTCATTGTTGTAGTTGACCTCTTTCACCCAGGCTTTATGGAATTTATTTTCACTAAAATGGGGAACGTGACTGCATAGAGATATTGAGAGGATTGTGTGAGAGACCTGTAAAATGTTTGGAACAATCGATGCCTGACACATAACGTATGCTCAGTAAATATCAGCTCTTATTAGAAATACTATGGGTAATAATGGGGAATATTAAAGTTTTATTATATTTATTTTGAAGAAGTGATCTACAAGCTTCCTTTGTTATTCACTTAATATTTAATGTACAGCTTCTGGCTGTGAGGCGTTGCTACATATTCTTAAGTACATTATCTTGGTTAATTGTCCATGTCAGCTTCCATTTCAATGAGGAAGGTATTAGGCTAGAGATGTTAAGTCATTTAACCATGGTTGCATAATAAGGTATGCTTTCTAGCATCACCTACCAAAACATATCATCTGACACTGGTAGTCTTTGAAGTTTGTCATTATAATCCCTTATCTGATAGATGTTTGCATTGGATACTTCCTGTGTCCAGAACTGTATGATATGGACTGGGGAAATTAAAACTTGAGTTTGGTACACTGTCTAATTGTGCTGGAGATAGCTATAATAGAAGATAGAAAGTGATAGCTGCTGTTAGACATTATACATCTTTAGAGGAGGGAGATGTTAGCATTTCAGGGAAGGAGTGCAATCAGGTGTGGTTTTCTGAAAATGGGATTAGCATTTAAACTAAGTGCTTTAGGAATAGTGGGGTTGGGACATGTTTAAATGGTGGGATTCTGACATTCCAGTAGAGGAACAGTAAGAAAGCAGGAGGTGTGTATAGAAAATAGTGAATAGATTGTTTTGGCTACCGTATGTAGTGTGTGAATACATGTAGGGGAAATGTAGATTGGAAAAGTAAGTTAGGGCCAGATTGTGGAGGGCCTTGAAAGCTAGACTGTTTTGAATTTAGGCATCTAGTAGTTGTTTGATAAATGTTTGTAGCTAAGTAGAGTCTAGTTATATATGGCTTTGGGGGAAATAAAGTTGAATGAGAAATGTAGCCTATGAGATTGTATTAAAAAGGGAGATGATGGGCATGTAGAATGGTAGAAAGAACACTTTCAGAAGTAAAGAGATGAGATTTCCAATCTTGGCTCTGTCATTAAGTAGTTGTAACTTTAAGAAGGTTCTTTTAAGGTCTGTAGGTCTTAGGTTCTTAATATGGAAAATGAGGTTTGTATTTAAGACCATTTAAGGCTCATAGTAAGATGGTGACCGTATTATTTATTGTTCAGACTAGGACACTGAAGTTGGAAGGAAAGGGGACACAATTAGTAAAATTATACTAGGGCAACTAAAATAAATTGGGATTATTAAGCCCAATATAAACCAAATTATACCCTTCATATCTTACTATTATGAATGTACTTTCACCTGTTGTATTTTGAAACTCAAGTTTAAAGTACTGAAAAGCAGGAAAAAGGACTAAGACATCAATTCTAAATGTTTAATGTTGTCAAATAAGGTAATAAGTATTCACTTGATGTTTTTGGAGTAGTAATGATTAAAATGTGCATATAAACATGGAATCGTTCTGAAACAGATTATGTTGTGCAAAATAGAGTCAGCTACTCTCAGATGAAGCTAAAAATAGTCACTACAAGTATATATCTTAATTTGTCTGGTATTTAGGGGTAGTAATGAAATATTTCATTTGTGAATATTTTCTTTTTTTTTTTTTTTTTGAGATGGAGTCTCATCTCTGTCACCCAGGCTGGAGTGCAGTGGCTCGATCTAGGCTTACTGCAGCCTCCTCCTCCCTAGTTCAAGCGATTCTCCTGTCTCAGCCTCCTGAGTAGCTGGGATTACAGGCATGCACCACCATGCCCAGCTAATTTTTGTATTTTTAGTAGAGACAGAGTTTCACCATGTTGGTCAGGCTGGTCTCGAACTGCTGACCTCAGGTGATCCACCCATCTTGGCCTTCCAAAGTGCTGGGATTACAGGCTTGAGTGTGAATATTTTCTAGATAGAATTACTTCTTTAAATGTCTTCAGGGAGTGCAATATTTAGGGTGGTTTACCCTATAATAGTAGGGTCTTCCAGACTGCTGTGCTTGCTGGTTTTTTTTTTTTTTGCTTGCTGTTTTAAATAGGCTTTTCGTAGTTAAAAATATATATATATTCCTCTGATGTTAGGCTCACTGCTGTAAATTTTCTGACTTATCATAGTGGTTCAGTACAATTATGTATGGATGCATCTTCCCCCTAATGTTCCTGCGTGTAATTCAGAACTATATGGAGGCCTCAGCATTGTATGGGCTTTGATAGCAAATCTGCTATTTTGAGCCACTTATATTTTCCAATTTTCTCATGTTCTGAATAAACTTCTCACACATTTAATGTGTGTTTACAACACCTGGGTATCTTGTTAAAAGGCAGATTCAGATTCAGTAGATCTGAGGTAGGCCTGAGATTCTGCTTTTCTAACAAGCTCCTGAATGATGTGGGAGTGGCTATTCAGTAAACTACACTCAAGAGTGTCAAGGTTCTAGATCATTTATTGGAATTCTGAGAATCTTATAGGGCATTAAAAATAGCTAGATTCTTTTAGAAATTATATCAATAGTTGATTTTAAAAGAAAAATTGGGACTTTTGTAAATTTAATTATACAGTTGATTAAAATACTATTTGTCTTTCACATTTCCCTCTTTCATGTCTTAACTCTAGTTTTGCTTCTTTCTCATTTCTTTTTTGTTGTTGTGGTTTTTGCTTTTGTTTAATATATTATTGTGTTTTGTGGATCTGGTCAGGGAACCGTTACCGTATTTTATGTTTGTATCTACATTTTATTTTGCATGCGTAACGTGGCTTTACCTGGATGTTCTTTTTGGTAAGTTCCAAATTTATATAGCATATTGTTTTTTTGTAGTGTGAGTTGTAATGTTTTTCACCTTCTTTTCTCCCACTTCTAGTAATGTGATCATGCTCATGACTTGTTTTTAATTTTTTAAGAGTTCATTTGATACTTTTTTTCCTAACACTTTCAGATTTTCCTTAATAGTAGCGCAATTTGGTACTAATATGCTTTGATTTGTTTTATAGCCTCACACTGTCAGTTGCTGATCACTATTAGCAGTTGCTGTTTCGAGTACTTTGGTTTTTTAAAAAGCCGTAATCATCTAGAAATATTCTAAAAGCTTGTGCTTCCATATAGCAGTCATAAAAGAAGATAGTTCGTAGTAAAATTAAATACTTTTGTTCTCTATGAGCAATGCATTCTAATTTTGTTTTTACAGCAACAGCTTGCACAACTACAGAAAGAAAAATCAGAGATTCTGAAAAATCTGGCATTATATTACTTCACATTTGTAGATGTTATGGAATTTAAGGTATGTATTTTAATATATAATATTTAACATTTCAGAAGTAGATTTAAATGTTTATTAATTGTGTGAATTGCTGTGTCAGTTGTAAATAATAAAATTGAAATTCTTCCAGAACTGAAGTTTAAAACATACCTTATTTGTTTGTGTTTTCTGAATTTAAACAGATTTATACAGATAAAAGATTAAAATAAGTATTTCTTTTCAGGACCATGTTTGTGAATTGCTGAATACTATTGACGTTTGCCAAGTCTTCTTTGATATTGTAAGTATCATTTTCAGAAAAATGTCCAATTATTCTGTTTCCAGAAGAGCTCAGGGGACCACTTGCTTTTCTTTAGCTAGATTATGTAACTAGCATATAAAGTTTTAGCATTATTAATTTGGCTTGTTTTATAGCTTTTTTAAAAAGTAAAGTGTGTATTCTTTTTATTTGTTTTGATTGTCACTGAGTATAAGTCTTGTACATATTGGGAAATACACGTTAACTTTAGTATTTTATTTAATAGGCCCAATTTTGAAAAGTTAAGTGGATAATATTTTCTCTGTAAAAGGCATACTTGATGGACTGTTTCTTAGTATGATAATTTTTAGATACAAGAAGTCAAAGTGAAAATTGTCTCCATTTACTTAATGGTGAACTTTAAAAAGAATAATTTTTTTCCTCTTTCGTGAGATTGGCACCAGTGTTCCTTATTCTGGCTTTTATTCTTTTGAACTGTTACCAGTTTGAATATAGTGATCGCAAGCTCTTTTTCTTTCATCCATAAAATTGTGTCAGACACAAAACTGTTATCTGTAACTGTCAAATTTTAGATGTGCTTTTAGTGAAAGGAATTAGCATTTTAGAACGGGGATAAAATAAATACAGAAAATTATTAGCTCTCAATAGCTTCTATGAAGATTTTGTGTGTGTTTAAAATTTTAAGAAATAGGAAGTAGTTGAACTTGATTTTTTTTTCTCCTAGACTGTAAACTTTGATTTAACAAAGAACTACTTAGATTTAATTATAACCTATACAACACTAATGATACTGCTGTCTCGAATTGAAGAAAGGAAGGCAATCATTGGATTATACAACTATGCCCATGAAATGACTCATGGAGCAAGGTAGATTTGCATTATAAAAGTCTTTCTAAAATGCTCAGTTTGATGGATTACAACTCATTGAAATTTGATATGTCTGTTTTAAGTGACAGAGAATACCCACGCCTTGGCCAGATGATTGTGGATTATGAAAACCCTTTAAAGAAGATGATGGAAGAATTTGTACCCCATAGCAAGGTAAGAGGCAGCTGTTAGGCATATGAGAGAATGGGCATATAACATAGCATGAGGATGGATGGTTGGATAAAGGGATAATCTTGTTTTTGAAAAATACTATAATGGGATATAAGTGATAGTTATGTGTGCTTTTATCTAATTATAGACAGGGAACTAATTAATGAGATTCAGAATAGTGTATAGAGACTCAAGAATATATTGATTGATTTCATTATAGTTTTTTAGATTTTAATATAGCACTAAACAATAGGATTTACCGTATGGTATTTGAGAGGGTCTGTTCTCACACTAATGGGTTTTAATAGCAATTCTGCAAATTACATAATATTTGTCAAGTTACTTAACTAACCTCACGATACCTCAGTTTTCTTATCAGTAAAAATGGAATAATAATAGCACTTATTTCATATGGTTCTTATGAGAATTAAATGAATTACTTTATTAAAAAGTACAGTGTTTGATAAATTTTAACTTTATTATAGTCTCTTAAAAAATGACGGGTTTTATGAAAATAATTTGAAATGACTATCTTTTAAGAGATATTAAAAATAGTTCTTAATGAAATAATTTTGGTTTTAAGTAGTCTTGTCATTATGGATTCTCTGCAGAAGGGCTGATTCACAGAATGGTAGTTTCTGAACACTTCAAGGACATTCATAGGTATCTCATCCAGTCTCATTATTTATAGCTAAGGATTAAGGGCTGGAGCAGTATCATGACAAGGTAAGTCATTTGGTAACAATAGTGGCAAAACTAGAACTGAAGCCCAGGATACTAGAATCTTGGTCTACATTGTTCTCTTTGAATCATAAAAGTTAAACTATTTACCTTGTGTAAGTCTGTGCTTTTTTCTTTCTTTGAGACAGCGTCTCGCTCTGTCGCCCCAGCCGGAATGCAGTGGTGCAATCTCAGCTCACTGGAGCTTCCGCCTCCTGGGCTCGTGATTCTCCTGCCCCTGCCTCGAGAGTAGCTGGGATTACAGGCATGCACTACCATGCCTGGCTAATTTTTTTGTATTTTTAGTAGTGACAGGGTTTCACCATATTTCCCAGGCTGGTCTCGAACTCTTGAGCTTAGGCAATCCACCCACCTCAGCTTCTCGAAGTGCTAGGATTACAGGCATGAGCCACTGCGCCTGGCCACTGTGCTTTTTTCTTGACATACAGTTAACACCAATAATTTTCTTTGTATTTTTTTACTCCCATGAAAATTCTGAAGAATTCTTTCCAGATTTGCATAGCTACATTATACACAAATTTATATAGGTTTTCTGTCTTGGAATTGGTTGAATCATTAGTTTGCAAGAAGCTAGTAGATGGCATCAGTTTTGAAATTTAAAAAAATCAGCATTTTAGATGGAAGTATCAGAATTCCTCAAAATGCTGCACATATCATGGTCATCTCCTATCTCTAATATCAGTAGTGGTTTTTCCCCACCCGGAACTGTCTTTTCTATTCCTCTCCTCTTTTCTCTCTGGATCCATTTAGGATTTTTCCCTAATCATGTATGGTCTTGTTTTTATTTAGCTATTTTAGATTTGGTTCTTTCTCCACTTAGGTGTTGAAAATTTCCTTGACAGGCTCTTGAAAATTCCAAGCTAGGCTCTTGGCTTTTTAAGTTCTATATAGGCATTAGCACATTAACATATTCAGTATATAGTAGGTTATTGATAATTACATAGGATAATTCATTCGAATTTAGACCACTTATTTTCCAATCTTGATTTTTTTCTAATATTCTGTGATACCTTAGAATTTTGATAAAACACTATTTTTTATTTGCCAGGGTTTGTTTTCCTGTTTCTTGTTTAGATTCATGGGGTACACTTTCAGGTTTGTTAAATGAGTATATTGTGTGATGCTGGGTTTGGGCTTCTAATGATCCTGTTGCCAAAGTAGTGAACATGGTACCCAATAGGTAGTTTTTCAGTTCTTATCCCCCTCCTTCCCACTTTTGGAGTCCCCAGTGTCTGTTGTTTCTTTGTGTCCATGTGTACCCAATGCTTAGCTTCCCCTTATAAGTGAGTACAATCAGTATTTGGTTTTCCGTTTCTGCATTAAATCTCTTTTGATAATGGCCTCCAGTTCCATCCATGTTGCTGCAGAAAGACATGATTTTGTTCCTTTTTATGGCTGCATAGTGTTCCGTGGTGCATATATACCACACTCTCTTTATCCAGTCCAGTGTTGATGGGCACCGGGGTTGATTCCATGTCTTTGCTATTGTGAAAAGAGCTGCAGTGAACATACGAGTGCAAGTGTGTTTTTGGTAGAACAGTTTATTTTCCTTTGAGCATCTACCCAGTAATGAAATTGCTGGGTTGAATGGTAATTCTATTTTTGGTTCTTTCAGAAGTCATCAAACTGCTTTCCACAGGGTTTGAATTAATTTGCATTACCACCAACAGTGTATAAGCATTTCCTTTTCTCCAGTAGCCTTGCCAACATCTGTTATTTTTTTGACTTTTTAGTAATTGCCATTCTGACTGGTGTAAGATGGTATCCCATTTTACCAGTGGTTTTGATTTGCATCTCTCTGATGATTAGTGATGTTGAGCATTTTTTCATATGTTTGTTGGGTGGTTATATGTATTCTTTTGAGAAGTGTTTATTGACGTCCTTTGCCCACATTTTAGTGGGGTGGTTTGATTTTTTCTTGTTGATTTAAGTTCCGTATAGATTCTGGATATTAGTCCTATGTTGGGTACATAGTTTGCAATTATTTTCTCCCATTCTGTAAGTTGTCTCTTTATTTTGCCTTTGCTATTCAGGCTGTTTTTTGGTTCCATATATATTTTAGAATAGATTTTTCTAATTCTATGAAAAATGACAGTAATTTGATTGGAATAGTGTTGAATCTTTAAACTGCTTTGGGCATTATTGTCATTTTAATGATATTGATTCCTCCAGCCCATGAGCATAGAATGCTTTTCCATTTATTTGTGTTATCTGTGATTTCTTTCAGCACCGTTTTCTAGTTCTTCTCTTAGAGAGGTTTCACCTCCTTGGTTAGGTGTATAGGTGTATTCCTAGTTATTTTATTTTTTTGTGGCTATTAGTAAGTGGGATTGCTTGCCCTTCCTTCCTTCCCTTTTTTTTTTTTTTTTTTTTTTTTTTTTTTGTTTTTTTGTTGTTGGAGTCTTACTCTGTCACCCAGGCTGGAGTGCAGTGGTGCCATCTTGGCTCTTGGCTCACCGCAACCCCCACCTCCTGGGTTCAAGCAATTCTCCTGCCTTTGCCCCCTCAGTAGCTGGGATTACAGGTGCCTGTCACCACGCCCAGCTAATTTTTGTATTTTTAGTAGAGATGGGGTTTCATCATGTTGACCAGGCTTGTCTCAAATTCCAGACCTCAGGTAATCAGCCCGCCTTGGCCTCCCAAAGTGCTGAGATTATAGGTGTGAGCCACTGTGCCCAGCCAGGATTTTATTCTTGAGTCCTCAGCTTGAATGTTATTAGTGTATAGAAATACTGCTAATTTTTGTATGTTGATTTTTGTATCCTGAGACTTTGCCAAAGTCATTTAGTTTTCTAGGTATAGAATTATATTGTCAATGAAAAGAGATACTTTGACTTCCTTTTTTTCTATTTGGATGCCTTTTATTTCTTTCTCTTGCTTGATTGCTCTGGCTAGGACTTTCAGTACTATGTTGAATAGAAGTGGTAGGAGTACAGACATGGTAGGAGTACAGACACCCTTGTCTTGTTCCAGTTCTTACGGGAAAGCTTCTAGCTTTTGCCCATTCCGTATATTGGCTATGGGTTTGTCATAGATGGCACTGCTTATTTTGAGGTGTGTTCCTTTGATGCCTAGTTAGTTGAACATTTTATCATGAAGGGATATTGGATTTTATTGAATGCTTTTTCTGCATCTATCGAGATGATCATATGGTGTTTTAAAAATTTTTGTTTATGTGGTTAATCACATTTATTGATTTGCTTATGTTGAACCAACCTTGCATCCCAGGAATAAAGCCCACTTAATCATGGTGAATTAACTCTTTGATGTCCTGCTGGATTTGGTTTGTGAGTATTTTGTTGAGGATTTTTGTGTCTATGTTCATCAGGGATATTGGCCTGTAGTTTTCTTTTTTTGTTGTTGAATTTTTGCGAGATTTTGGTACCAGGATGATATTGGACTCATAGAATGATGAGGAGCCCCTCCCCCTCAACTTTTTGAAATAGTTTCAATAGGATTGTATGTCTGGTAGAGTTCAGCTGTGAATCTATGTGGCCTGTGGCTTTTTCTGGTTGGTAGGTATTTTATTACTGATTCAATTTGATTACTCATTATTGGTCTGTTCAGGATTTCTGTTTATTCCTGGTTTCATAAAGCAAATCTCAATAAATTAAAATCATGCCAAGCATCTTCTCAGACCATACTGGAGTAAAAATAGAAGTCAATACCAAGAGGAATTCTCAAATCCACACAAATACTTGGAAACTAAACAATTTTATCCTGAATGACTTGGGTAAATAATGAAATTAAGGCAGAAATAAAAAAATTCTTTGAAACAAATGAAAATAGCGACACAACATACTGAAACCTCTGGAATGTGGCAAAAGCAGTGTTAAGAGGAAAGTTTATGGCACTGAAACAATGATAAAAATAGCTCAAATTAATAACCTAACCTTGCACTTACAAGAACTAGAAAAAGAAGAATGAACTAAACCTAAAGCCTGCAATGAAAATAAATAACCAAAATCACAGCAGAGCTAAATGAAATTGAGACCCAAAAACCATACAAAGGATCAGTGAAACAAAAAGTTAGTTTTTTGAAAGGATTGCCAATAAGGTTGACAGACTCTTAGCTAGATTAACAAGGAAAAAAGAGAGAGAGAAGATGCAAATAACCACAATCAAATGAGAAAGGTAATATCACAACCAATCCCACAGAAATACAGAATATTATCAGAGACTACTAGGAACATCTCTGTACGCACAAACTAGAAAATCTAGAGGAAGTGGTAAATTCCCATAACATAACAACCTCCCAAATTTCCCAGGATTTAAAAAATTACATTATTTAATTTTTAAAACATTCTTAGTTGGCTACGTCAGAATCACTTTGTGTAGCTTAATAAAATGGTAGATTGTGGGGTTCTGTTTCCAGAGGTTCAGTTTCACTAAATTTCAGTTACAGCCCTGTATTCTGTATTCAGAACAGACTTCTCTGGCATTCTGTGTGCAGTCAGATTAAAGAATCACTCTTACAGCCAGGCGTGGTGGCTCACGCCTGTAATCCCAACACTTTGGGAGGCCGACGCAGGCGGATCAGGAGGTCAGGAGATCGAGACCATCCTGGCTAACACGGTGAAACCCCGTCTCTACTAAAAATACAAAAATTAGCTGAGCGTGGTGGCAGGCGCCTGTAGTTCCAGCTACTCCGGAGGCTGAGGCAGGAGAATGGCGTGAACCTGGGAGGCGGAGCTTGCAGTGAGCTGAGATCGCACCACTGCACTCCAGCTTGGGCAAAAGAGCGAGACTCCGTCTCAAAAAAAAAAAAAGAATCACTCTTTACAGAATTTTTAGGAAGTAGGGATTAATAGCAAAAGACATTTATGAAAGCAAGAAAGAAACAGTTGAGATGAAACGTTAAATACCTTGATAATAAAGCTGTAATCAACAAACCCGTTGATAAAGAGAAGTTAAGTAATTTATTAAGATGAGGTACGGTGTATTATTTTTATAAGACATTCTTTAGAGAAATATAAAGCATGTTGAGTTTTATTAACACTTAGTCATATAACCCTGAAGTCTTTTTCTTTTGGAACTATCAGAAACTATCAGAATGGAAACTTGCATTGGTAAAAAGATGACAGTGGGCTGTCTATCCCTTTTGGAATAAAGTTCCCAAGATTGCCACGTATTTTAACCTTTAAGAAAATAACATGAGTTTCTGACCTAAGCTTTTGCTCAAAAACGCAGAATCTGTGTAGCTTTTATAACGTTAGCAAAAAAATTCTAGAGGAGAGGAGCCACAACCCAACTCAGATATTATAAGGAGCATGGCTATAATTAGGCTGTGTTGTTTTATGATGGTATAGTTAGAAACACACAGCAATTATAGCTGCAATGTAAACAGAAAAGGAAAGAAAATTATTCTTCAGCTTTTTTTTCGTATTTTAATTAGTCTCTTTCAGATGCACTAATTTCTCTTCAAATGGTATATCCTCGAAGGAATCTTTCAGCTGACCAGTGGAGAAATGCCCAGTTATTGAGCCTCATCAGTGCGCCTAGTACAATGCTTAATCCAGCGCAGTCCGACACTGTATGGTTCTGTTTTTCTCTTTTGAATGAAAATAAAGTGACTTTTAAAAAATAATAGTTCAGCAATGCTGTTGCAGTTTGTTTCTAATTAGCATTAGCTTATTAGTTGAAGTTCGTTATAAAATGTTCATTACTTAACGCATATTGTTCAGATTTTTTAGCTTTAGAGTCTTAATGAAAACTGGTGATAAATTAATATGGTGAATACTATGAGTACTTTTTTCTTTAAAGTTTAAAAGTTTGTTTTGCTTTATCATGGTAGAAGAATTTGAAGTATAAAGCAAAAACAAAAATCACCCCAAATCTCACCAAGTAGAACCAAGTAGACAAAATCATTGTTATATTCCATTATATTTTTTTCAGTCTATTCTCTGTATTTATGAACATAGGTGTCACACATATGGAGAATACACACACATAGCTACTGATTTTGGTGAGACAGTGAGTATTCAGACACATAAATGTCTTTTAACTTGACTAAAATTTTATCTTTTGGAATATTGTAAACTTTGAAATAGGCTTGAGAAATTGATAAGTTGTCATTTACCAGATTAAAGATAATTAGCAACAATATTTTTTTAAAGAGAGGTTTGAGGGTATGCAGATGTGAAAGGGGCACACCTCTCGTTGTTTATTGACTGCAAGTTTCAGTATAGGTAATAAAACTTTTATCCAACTCTTCAAATTTGTTGTGGTAGTATTTGGGCGAAGAATTAGGTAGTAAGTTACCAGGAGAAAGGGAGGAGAGTGGCTCAATATGGAATATTTTTTAGAATTTCTTTTAACTGCAAATGTATATATTCTCTTTTTAAGATGCCTTGTGAATACCTCTCTTTGGATGCAATGGAAAAGTGGATTATCTGTAAGTAAAATGGGTTAGTGTTATGATTACTCCCCAGGCTTTATGTTTTAGAGAAAAATAGCAGGTGACATGGTTACTACCTCTGTGCTTAGCATTGTGCTAACCCATCTATGTCCATTACCTCTTTCAGTCCTCATATTGATCCTATCAGAGTAGATAGTCTGTTTGTGGGGTTTTTTTCTTTTTTTTTCTTTTTTTTTTGAGATGAGGTCTTGCTCTGTCACCCAGGGTGGAGTGCAGTGGCACAATCTCGGCTCACTGCAACCTCCGCCTCCTGGGTTCAAGCAGTTCTTGTGTCTCAGCCTCCCGAGTAGCTGGGACAACAGGCACACGCTACCATGCCTGGCTAATTTTTGTATTTTTAGTACAGGCGGGGGTTTCTCCATATTGGTCAGGCTGGTCTCGAACTCCTGACCTCAGGTGATCTGCCCGCCTCGGCCTCCCACAGTGCTGGGATTATAGGTGTGAGCCACTGCACCCGGCCAGGTAGTCTGTTTTAAAGCTGGGGAATCTAAAGCTTAGGCCACACAGCTAGTGAGTGCCAAAGACAAGATAAGAACCCAGCCTAACTCCAAGGCTCATGGGCTACGTTATATTGCCTTTCAACATAACCTTCAAAACTAAATTTTGGTTTTGCTTTTAATGATTATTTAAATGTCACATCTGTTCACTTAAAGTTTTTGGTTTTAATTCACTTCAGTTTAATAAATTACTCGTATGTTTGGCAGTTTTTTAGATGCATAGGAGATAAAAGTACTAGTTTCTGCTTCTAAGAAGCTTACAAACTATGAGAGAAATAGACACAAGGTTTTTTTTTTGGTTTGTTTGTTTTCCTTCATTTTATTGTGAACATCAAGAAAGTTGAAATAATTGTAGAATGAACACCCATAAATCTACCACCAAGTTTCTATGACTTCTAATAGCTTGTTGTATTTGCTTTTAAGCTGTTTGTTTATCAGCTTCAAAAGAGATTTTATTTAAACTTTTAGGTTCATGCATACATGTGCAGGTTTGTTCTATAGGTAAATTGCATGTCATGGGGGTTTGGTGTACAGATTATTTTGTCACTCAGGTAATAAGCATAGTACCTGGTAGGTCGTTTTTTTTATCCCAACCTTCAAGTAGGCCCTGGTGTCTGTTGTTCCTTTCTTTGTGCCCATGTATACTCAGTGTTTAGCTCCCACTTATAAGTAAGAACATGTAGTATTTGGTTTTCTGTTCCTGCCTTAGCTTCCTAAGGATAATGACCTCCATCTCCATCCGTGTTACTGCAAAGGATATGAATTCATTTTTTATGGCTGTGTACTATTCCATGGAGACACACAGGTTTAATACAGAATGAGAATTTCTGTAATATAGATAAATTCCTCCTACTCACCCCTAGGCTCACTGCCACAGGGGAATAATTTTGAAGTGTTTGTGTTTTTTCATTCTTACAGGTTTTGTTCTTGATTTATTAACCTTTAGAGAATAGAGTTGGCCCTTTATATCCTGGGGTTCTGCATCCAGAGATTCAGTGAACAGCCAATTAAAATACGGGAAAAAATTTCACAAAGGTCCAAAAAGCAAAACTTACTGCATAATGAGTATTACATTGAGTCCACGCAAATGAAGTGATGTGTAGATATTGTATTAGGTATTACAAGTAATCTGGAGGTGATTTAAATTATGCAGGAGGAAGTGTGTAGGTTATATGTAAATACTACGCCATTTTATATAAGGAACTTCAGCATCCACAGATTTTGGTATCTGTTGATGGTCCTGGAACCAATCTCCTACATTGAGAGATGACTGTATTTGTTGACTTTTTATTACAGTGTTTCTCAAACTATGGTGAAGGACTAGTTTTTCTTCTTTAATATTTTTTGGATTGATCCTTTAATAAAATAAAGAAAATGAATTACTAGAATTACCAGAAAAAGTAATAAAGACATAAAATACAAGCTCATAGTTTTTATTACTAGATTCAGTCTAACAGATTATTAGGTTTCTACTCCAAAATCACTGTGAAATATTTATGAACATTTCTAAATACCCTGTTCCAATACTTAGTCTCGTTATGGACTGATAACTTTGAGTAGTGTGTTTTTAGTATGAAAGAGGGGAAATTTAACAATACTATCTGGCCTTAGCTATTTTTATTAATTATATTATTTTTTACATTGACCAGGTTTGTGATATTTATATTTTCTTCTATAAAGATAAGTGAAATTATCATGCTTTGTCTCATAGTTTATTTAGAAAAACAGCTTTCAGAGTTTTGATCTTGCTCGGTTGTGTGGTAATTATTAGTTGTTTTGTGCTTATGGATGTACAGCTGAATAATTGAGTTAATTAGTAGAGTTAGCTGTCATTAGTGACCTCTGGATTTTGCTTCCCACTGGTCTTTATTTTAAACGGGAATGCTGATGGCATGAGTTTGTGTAATGAGCCGGTAAGTCGGTCAGGAAGCAGGCTGCCCTAATGGGGAATATATGGGCATGGAGAAGGCAGATTTGGGATAACCACAGTTGCCAAAATAAGGAATGAATTTTGCTTCTTTCATGTGTTTGAACCCTGAGTAGAGCTAATCTGGAGGTTAGGAGTTGCCTCAAATTCTGCACTTCTCTTTTTGGAACTACTACCCGGACTAGGATTTTTCTTCAATAGGTAGTCTACTTTCTTTGGACCTTTGTTCTGGATTAGTTCAAAGTGTGGTTCCTAGACCAGCAACATCAGCAACACCTAGGAACTTCTTAGATATGCAGACTCTTGGTCCCTACCCAAGACCTACTAAACAGAAACTCTGCAGATGGATCTTAACAATCTGTTTAATGTACTTTCTCAGTGATTCTGGTGCAAGCTAAAGTTTAAGAATCACTGCTCTAGATTATAGCCCGATGCTAAGAGTTGTGCAGGACCTAGAATATTGAGGACCCAGCACTTGAAGTACAGTTGTAAAATTAATTATCCTGATACGTATTTTAGGGTTCATTTTTGGGTCTGTTGATTGGACTTGGGAGACTCCTTAGGAAAGATTTTTTTTCCTATCTCCAGAGTTTTGGATTACTAATTTCTGCCTTGTTTTTTATATTGATAGTCCAATTTTATCTGCTTTCTGCCTTCAAAGATTTTCTTCAACTTTCTTGTCAAGACTTGGTCTTCTGTTTTAAGAGCTACTTTTAAATTTTTTTTTTTTGTCCTTTCATCCTAATTTTGGTAAAGGAGATTGATGTGTAGTTTAATTAATAAGTCATCCCCCTAATCTTGGGCAATCTATTTTATTTTATTTTATTCTTTTGAGACTTGAGTCTTTTCTGTCACCCAGGCTGGAGTGCAGTGGCATGATCTCAGCTCACTGCACCCTCCACCTCCCAAGTTCAAGCATTTCTCCTGCCTCACCCTCCCGAATAGTTGGGATTATAGGTGCCCACCACCATGCTTGGCTAATTTTTGTATTTTGAGTAGAGATGGGGTTTTCACCATGTTGGCCAAACTGGTCTCAAACTCCTGACCTCAAGTGATCCGTCTGTCTTGGCCTCCCATAGTGTTGGGATTACAGGTGTGAGCCATCATGCCCAGCCTGGGCAATCTATTTTAAATTCATTTGCCTTTTTTGGTCCAATTTAAACAAATAAATATACTTTAACTCATAACACGTATGTTAAAAACAAACACTTTTAACTTGTAAGTGATAAAAATTTTCAGAGAAACTTTGTATTAGTAGTAGCAAGTATTTTGTAAGTGTTAACATACAAAGGTGCAAGACACTAAGTGAAATCTGATTTCACTTGATATTAGGGTGGAAAGTCAAGTACATAATAGGATAATGTTTTATAAACAAAATTTCTCTTGAGGGCTCTTTAATCTTTCATACATGTATTCTGTTTCTTTGATTGTGTGCCAGATTGAATAATTGGCTTGTTTTAGGGGCCCTGTTGTATGAAAAATATTTTTGTATAGTTCAAGTCAAAGAAGTTAAATATGTGTGTATGACTCTACAAAATATGCCTACTTACAGAGTTAGCTTGCTTCTCTAGTGACCCAAGAAGGAAGCTTGAGCTAAGAATCAAAAGATAAATGGCAAGTTTTATGTTAAAGTGTCAAGATAGTTGCACAGCTATAATAGGAGTTTAAACATGGGAGTGATTATTGAGAATCATAGGGAAGTCTCAAAGAAAATGGGATTGGTTTCTAACTGGCCCACTACAGAACCTTGTATATATAGTAGACACTGAGTAGATGTTCAGTGAATGAAAGATGAGGTCTTACGTCCTAGTATAGAAGACTAGAGAGGATATCAGTCAGCATGTATAAAATTATACATTTATATAGGATTTCCAGATTAGATAACAAAAGATAAAAAAGATATTTAGAATTCATATAATAAAGAGCAACTTAATATATTGAAAGTATTGGATTTTAAGGATGAATAATTGGGGCTAAGTCCTAGCTTTATTACTTTAATAGTATTTTAGTAAAGTCAATGACCCTTCACTTCTTCAACTATAAGAAGCATATGGACCAGGTGCAGTTGCTCATACCTGTAATCCCAGTTCTTGGGGAGAATGAGGTGGAAGGATGGCCTGAGACCAAAAGATTGAGACCAGCCTGGTCAACATGACAAGACCCCATCTTTACCAAAAAGAGAAAAAAAAAGAAAGAATACCACCTGTCTTGTCTACTACACAGGATAATCATTTGAAATAATATATATGAGAAGACTTAATGAACTATAAATTGCTATTAAAAATGTGAGGATGCTATTAAAATGTGAGATGCTATGATTTATTCTCATGATTAGGAAAGTAGATTCTCTTTATGTATGTATGCATATTATATATATATAAATTATATATATATATTTTGAGACAGAGTCTTGCTCTGTCACCCAGGCTGGAGTGCAGTGGCATGATCTCGGCTCACTGCAACTTCGGCCTCCCGGGTTCAAGTGACGTTCCTGCCTCAGCCTCCTGGATAGCTGGGCGCGCCAACACTCCTGGCTAATTTTTGTATTTTTAGTAGAGACGGGATTTCACCATGTTGGTCAGGCTGGTCTCGAACTCCTAACCTCATGATCCGCCTGCCTTGGCCTCCCAAAATGCTGGGATTACAGGCATGAGCACCCGGCCATTAAAAAAATTTTTTTTGAGACAGGGTCTGTTACCCAGGCTGGAGTGCAGTGGCGCAACCTCGACTCACTGCAACCTCTGCCTCCTGGGCTCAAGCAATCCTCCCACTTCAACCTCCCGCAGTGCTGGGATTAAAGGCATGAGCCACAGCACCGGGGCCCAAGATAAGCTTTATTTTTAAGTTATTATAACAACTGTAATGATTACTGCATTATATGTTAATTAGAAATTTCTGATCTTTGGTTGAAAATATTTTATAAATGTTACTTTTATTAAAATGACTTGGTTCATAACCCAGAAGTGACATTTTTCCCGTTTTGTCAGTTCAGGTTCAAATAACTGGTTTTGCAGAATACAGAAAATTATAATTGGAAAAGAAACGTGTTACCATGGTTTATACATATGTATTGTTACTGTCACTCAGAAGCCTCAATTTAGTGATCGTGGTTACGTTTCTGTATTTTTCAAAAGCTACACTGTCACCAAACTTTGGAATACTTTTACATTTACGTTTGTATTTGCTTTCTTTTTATTTAAAGTTGGCTTTATTTTGTGCCATGGGATCCTAAATACTGACGCTACAGCACTGAACCTTTGGAAACTAGCTCTTCAAAGTAGCTCTTGCCTCTCTCTCTTTCGGGATGAAGTTTTCCACATTCACAAAGCTGCAGAAGACTTATTTGTAAACATACGAGGGTATGGCATTTTCATTTATTTTGTCTTTTTTGGAGAAGGGTGGTGAGTGAGTTATCTTTACTGAAGTTTTGGGGATAAAGGAGTAGTCACACTGTGCAGGAAGATACAGCCTATACCATCTGACTTGGATCCCAGGAAGTTGTTTTTAACAGTCATCCTGATAGTTAATAATCATATTTTTTACAGGTAACTTCACATATTAAAAAAAACCTGAGGTTACCTGACCTTTCAAAACATGTAATATAGGAGAAGGAAGATACGTCTTCTTTTGCAAGTCATAATATGATTTTAGATGCAAAAGTACCATATACATTTTAGAGGCTTAAAATTTTTATAAGTGTTATTTTAGAATAGGGTGTACTTGTAAAAGTATATGAAGCAATAAAAAATAGTTAATTGGATTAATTATAACCATTACAGAATTCATATCACTGCATGCAGGAAATCATGTTGTTTTTATTTAAATAATAGTATTCCGCATGATTTATTTTCATTTATTTCCAGTTCAGCAAATAATTATCTGAAATGTGTTTCTTTGAAATTTTTAATAACTTTATTTCTCTCCACTTGAGATTCTGTAGCCAATATATAAAAGCCAAATTGAACTCAGACTTGGTGGCAATTATGAAATCTTTTAAAAATATCTAGGATCTGCTATACTTATGTTGAATATATAAGTTGGGCTTCCTAGCTTCAGATAACAGTGAAATTTGCCTATATTTATTTCACATCCAGTTGAATAACGACTTAATGACATTGAAATGAAATAAAACTTCTAGATATTTGAATGTATGTGTATATGTCTGACGCTAAATGTAAGCCAATGTATCCCACATTTTAGTGTACATAAGAATTACCCCGAAATGCAAATTGAAATCCAGGTTCCTGAGCATCACCTCTAACCTCCTCTATCTGTGTCTTGGAGAGGTTAAAGGAATCTGCCCTTTTCTTCCCGATACTTTTTTGAGAGAAAATACAAACAGAAAAATACATACATCTTAGTTGTATAACTCAGTGACTTTGCATATGAAAACTCCGGCATCATCACCACTTAAATCAAGATGTAAGAACATTTCCATCATCTCTGGAGAATTCTTTTGTGCTTCTTTCTGGTCGGTACTGCCATGCCTAGTCCCCACTCCCCCCCACTCCTTTCTCAAGTGACTACTGTTCTGATTTCTGTCACCATACTGATATTCTTATGGCAGTGATCTGTCAGTCATATAATAAATAGTGCCCTATGTACTTTTCAGCTCTTATTTTAGATGGTGGAATACCCTGAAATATTATATGCAAGATGGGCTTTGTCATTTTCTAATTGATTTAGATTGAAAATCATGAAACTTTTATTAATGTCATGTACTAGCATACTGACAAACTCATTGTAGAATCATATGTAAATATATGTAAACATTTAAAACCAGTTAGCCTCTGTATATTGAGTGAACTTGTGTATGGTGCAAGTAAATTTAATGGCATAGTGAAACCAGTTGTCTTTGTTATGCTTTATTAATAATAAATTTATCATTTGAGAATCTCTGTATTTAAAATTATGAGTTTACATTTTTAATTTAATTGTGAATGATCATCCAGTTTAAAATATGAATTATCATAATCAAACCATAAGTATAAAAGTGTATTAATTATAGAGGGTGATGATTACAGAATTATTATATTTTGGAAATTTGCTCAAAGAATACATAAATCTTAGACCACTTAAACATAGAAGTTGGAGTTCATTTTAGTGTAAGAGATTTTTATTTATTTTTTTAAATTTGTTTTTGAGACAAGAGTTTCGCTCTGTCACCCAGGCTGAAGTGCAGTGGTGTGATCTCAGCTCACTGCAACCTCTGCCTCACGGCATCAAGCGATTCTCCTGCCTCAGCCTCCCGAGTAGTTAGGATTACAGGTGCCCACCACCATGCCCGACTAATTTTTGTATTTTTAGTAGAGACGGGGTTTCACCATGTTGGCCAAGCTGGTCTTGAACTCCTGCCCTCAAGTGATCCACCCACCTTGGCCTCCCAAAGTGCTGGGATTACAGGTGTGAGCCACTGTACCTGGCCATAGTGTAAGAGATTTTTAGAGAGGTTGTCAGGAAGATATTTTTTCTTTAACATTTTAGGAATTTTGAGTTTTTATATCTATTATTCATGAAATTATTTATTAGCATTTGTTTTTATGGTAGCATCTTTAAGCTGATGTTAATTAAATGTTTTTTTATTTGAAAAATAAGTTTTTTTAAAAAAATACATAGCTTAAAATCATATATAGTTCTCTTAAAATAATTTGAAGTCGGCAAATGCTTTTCTGCCTCAGTTTTCTCCTTCACAAAACCTTTTTATCCAAACAGTCACTACTTTGGATCACTAATATATATCCTTTCAGAATTTTTTCATGCTTAAAGATAGACTTGATTAAAAAGTCAGAAATGATAGCTTTGTCAGTACTTTAGACTTTTGGAAATCACTTCTGATGTTAATTACATCAGAAGTATAATTTCAGTGTCTCCATTGGGGCTTAAGGAAGTAATAACATTTAATAAAATGAAAATCTACATTGTGAAGTTTAATTTTATTGTTGGATTTAATATAATGTTACTTTTTTTTTTAGGAAGGCTTGACTGGACATCTAAGTGCTAGGAAAAAGTGTGGGTAGATTCTTCCATGCACTTCCAGTTTGACGGCCAGTTTCTAAATTGATAATGTCATTTTTAATTGACTTCTAGTATTAGACTTACTCATTTTGACAGTTATTGATCAAATTAAACTAACGTTCTAATTTGTTTTTGCACCTAGCTATAATAAACGTATTAATGACATAAGAGAATGCAAGGAGGCAGCCGTGTCACATGCGTGAGTAGTTTTATTTTATCCGTGGTAGCTTTAATCAAGAAAAATTCTTAAAGCATCATTTTGTTGAAGTGAGTACAGATTAATAGTATGCAAGATATGGTAGTAGAAGAGGGGGACTTTCAGTCAATGAGAATTATTAAGTATATTGCCTCAATATGTAGAACCTTGGAATTAGTGAAGTCAGATTTTAAATGTTTTTGAAATGTTGATAAAATGCTATAAGGAAGTATCACACAAAGGGCTCTTACTTTGGGTATAATCTCACTGCCACTATGCTCTGCATACCAATATGATTTTTGTACTACTACATGAAAATTAATATATCCATATAACTCTTACAGATAATATTTACTTTTTTTTTTTTTTTTTTTTTTTTTGAGACAGTCTCACTCTGTCACCCAGGCTGGAGTGCAGTGATACCATCTCGGCTCACTGCAGTCTCCACCTCCCAGGTTCAGGCAGTTCTCCTGCCTCAGCCTCCTGCGTCACTGGGATTACAGGCACCCGCCGTACATTCCCAGCTAATTTTTGTATTTTTAGTAAAGACAGGTTTTCACCATGTTGGCTAGACTGGTCTTAAACTCCTGACTCGGTGATCAGCCTGCCTTGGCCTCCCAAAGTGCTGGCATTACAGGCATGAGCTACCGTGCCCGGCAAATATTTACTTTTAAGAGTACACCTCTTTCCCAATTTTAGTTTCTTATATTAGTAAATGTATAGATATCCTAAGTGAGAAATTAGTGTATTTTAAATCTTTGAACAACTTTCCAGTTTTCTCATAAAATAATTCTAAATAATTTGATATTTCACTTTGTTACATATATGATATACTTAATATAGAATATTTTCTCCAGTTAACTTAGGTACTATATACAGATAATATTATTTGATCTATCAATATTTCTATATAAGGCAGACAGAAGACAAGCAACACTCCATAGAGAAAACTATAAAACCACAGGAAGTTTTAAAATTTCAGTTTAGGCTATAAGATATTGGGAATTTAAACCATCTTTACTCATCGTATCTGTGCTATATCATTTCCTCATGCATATTTTATTTACTTGAATGAAGTACATGTGCTTAATTTTTAAAAAATGATTTCTAGTGCAGATAACGTACTTTGGAGTTTGTTAGAATTCCTCTCTAGACTTGCAGAAATGCACATAATTATTATTTCTTCGTGGGATGGACGCTACTATAGGCAGACATATAGGCATAGCTATCTTTTATAAAGATCTTTTACAAGTAAGGTATTTTTATTTTCCTCCTTCTGTTTATTAAATAAAATATAAGTAGTAAGCAGTGGTAACTTCTAGGACTCATTACCATGTGCCAGGCCCAAGTACTTTATAGACATTTTCTCCCAATAACCATCACAGACTCCTCACAGTAATCCTGTGAAGTAAAATAATCAAAATAACATTTGTTCATTTTCTTCTTGGAAATGACACGATGACTTTATTATTGTCAGTAAAAAGAGCTTGTCATTGAAATTAAAGTAACAGAAGCACTATATATCAGGCATCATGAAAGATTGTGCATCTTTTGAGACAGATGTCATCATACTTATTCTACAGATGAAAAACTGAAACTTAGAGTTGGAACCTAAGGTCATGTAGGGAGAGGATGGATTTTAATTTGAGTCCTCTGAAACTGATCTACTGTGTCACAGCGAAATTGCTAGTGTTGTGTATTCTTTATACTTGGGTTTTTGGCATAGGCAACACACACACACACACACACCCCAACACACACACACACACCCCAACACACACACACACACAAACACACACACACACACACACCCCAATCTAAATTCTAAAACTTTCTTGGAGCAGTGTATATTTTGTGTAGTATGAGGAGTTGCTTGGAACATTTTATGATTTTTTTTCCTTCTGTTAATATGTGAGAATGTTTTCTAATCTTAATTTTAAAATAAGTAGTATATGAATATTTATGATTATCCCTTCCTTTCCCCGTCTTTCTATTTTTGAACAAGAGTGCCAAGTAGCTCTCATCCCAATACCTTTATTGACTATAGCTCTTGTGTATTCAGTTTTGTATATTTAATAGGAATATAACTTAATAAGAATATAGATAACCAGATACTTACGTTATATTTGTTAATTTCTTTATGGAAGTGACAAAAATGTATACAGTTAGTCAGTTTTTGCCTTCAAGGATTTTTTTTTTTTTTTTTTTTTTTGAGGTGGAGTCTTGCTCTGTCACCCAGGCTGGAGTGCAGTGGCATGATCTCAGCTCACTGCAACCTCTGCCTCCTGGGCTCAAGTGATTCTCCTGCCTCAGCCTCCCAAGTAGCTGGGATTACAGGCACCCACCACGCCTGGCTAATGTTTTGTATTTTTAGTAGAGACGGAGTTTTGTCATGTTGCCCAGGCTGGTCTCGAACTCCTGAGCTCAGGCAGTCTGCCCAAGTTGGCCTCCCAAAGTGCTGGGATTACAGGCATGGGCCACTGTGCCTGGTCACCATCAAGAACTTCATAGTCTATAAAGTGCTTAAAGCTACATGGTACTAAAATTGGATAAATTATTCATAAATAAATAGCTAGATGTTGGGAAATGCTTCTTGAAGGACTGGTCTTGAAGGTTGGGTAGGATTTTGATAGATGGAGAATAACAAAAGAAACAGTTTAAAAAGCAACATAAGAAAGGCAGGATAAATGTAAGATTAGAAACTCACTTAACGATAGACACATAGAAGATGATTTTTATAGGAACTTTGGCTTCCTAAAAAAAGACTTTGGAAGTTGCACCTATAATGCTAGTTACTTTAATTGCCAATAATAATTTTAGTAGAAGCAGATAAACCATTATGGTGTCTTTCCCCGTAGTGGTTCAATGCACAGAGAAAGACGCAAGTTTTTAAGATCTGCACTGAAGGAATTGGCTACTGTCCTCTCTGATCAACCTGGATTGCTAGGTCCCAAGGTAATTCATTTAATTATTATTTCAATAATTGTGCCATATTAAAATTTTAAAAAACATTTCTAAATGAAATTTTACTGAAATTTGAGTCAGGGACTACATAAAAGGATTTTTATATTTAGTGGAGAATGAATTTGCTGACTTGACATTCATACATCGTACCTCCCTGCATTCTTCTCCCTTATATGCATGCTCTCTCTCATACATACTTAACAGGTTCTCTTGTGTCCTCTCCTGTTAGTCTCTTCACTCTTTTGAATTGATATTATCACTTCTTGCCAATGACTTTTCACATAGAAAGAGATTACCAGTTTTGTTTTTAATCTTTGAATAAGAATAAACACTTACTTTTTTTTAAACAGGCACTTTTTGTTTTTATGGCATTATCCTTTGCCCGTGATGAAATCATCTGGCTACTTCGTCATGCAGATAACATGCCAAAGAAGAGTGCAGACGACTTTATAGATAAGTAAGTTAGCAACATTTAAAAAAATATTTTCTGTATATAGATGCTTCTTGATTTACAATGGGGTTATGTCCTGATAGACCTATTGTAAGTTGAAAATATTGTTAAGTTGAAATTCATTTAGTACACCTATTATACTGAACATTAGAGCTTAGCCTAGCCTACCTTCAATGTGCTCAGAACTCTTTTATTAGCCTACAGTTGGGCAAAATTATCTGGCAACATAGTACACTGAAGAGTATAGGTTGTTTATCTTTCTGATCACATAGTTGACTGGGAACTACGGCAGCATCATGAGAGAGTATCATACTGCCTATTGCTAGCCTGGAAAAAAAGTCAAAATTCAAAGTACAATTTGTACTAAGTGTGTATCGCTTCTGCACCATTGTAAATTAGAAAGATACTACATCCAAATCACTGTAAGTTGTGCACCATCTATATTCTGATTTATGGGCTGGGGAATCTGGAGACTTATATTTGAAGCAAAATTATTTTGAAGAGCTTGGAATATTTGTAATATATCATTAGATGATATTAATTAGACTGCAAAGTCAAATTTAGTTTTAAATTAGGGCTTTTATTTTCTCGTAGTATGCTTTGTGGTGATAAAGTTTTTGTTTTCTTGCTATGCTCAGTAATATTTCTTATGGAATTCATTTTTTAAAACTATTTACTACACAAAACATTTAAATAAAAATCCTGTTTTTAGAGTTGCAACTCAGTGTGTCATTAAAATGTCTGTCTTATTTTAGTTCAGTCTCTCAATGAGAGTTAGAAAAATGGAGCAGAGAAATAAGAGCATACAGAAAAATTTTATTTCTTGCTAATCCTCTTTTATGTGAGATTTTTTGATGATGTATTTATAACATGTCCTGTTTATTTTTTTAATTTAATTTTTTTTTTTTTTTTTTTTTTTTTTTGAGACGGAGTTTTACTCTGTCACCCAGGCTGGAGTGCAGTGATGCCATCTTGCCTCACTGCAACCTCAACCTCCTGGGTTCAAGCGATTCTCCTGTCTCAGCCTCCCAAGTAGCTGGGATTACAGGCACCCACCACCATGCCCAGCTAACTTTTGTATTTTTAGTAGAGATGGGATTTTACCATGTTGGCCAGGCTGGTCTTGAACCCCTGACCTCATGTGATCAGCCCGCTTTGGCCTCCCGAAGTGCTGTAATTACAGTCGTGAGCCACTGTGCCCGGCCCTGCTTATTTTCAGTTTGGATTTTCTGCTGTCGATTTTTAGCCTTAACTTTTTTTCTTTCTTCTTTTTTTCTTTGCTTTCCATGATTTCTTTATTCATGAAATGATTTAAAAAGGAAGTAATTGACATTAAGTATTAAACAATGCCCTTTATAAGAAAAATACTTTTAGAAATAAGATTAAGGGCATCTAATATATTCTTTAATAATGATGAATTTATTATTTGAATATTTTTCTTGAAATTTTAAAAAAGGCACATTGCTGAATTAATATTTTACATGGAAGAACTTAGAGCACATGTGAGGAAATATGGACCTGTAATGCAGAGGTATTACGTGCAGTACCTTTCTGGCTTTGATGCTGTTGTCCTCAATGAACTCGTGCAGGTAAAAACTATCTCATACTATTTCCCTTTTGTTCCTTCCTTCCCACCTTTGATAGTATTTTATTTGTTTGTTCAACAAGCATTTATGAAATATCATGTGCCAAGTGATAAATCATGTTTATATTTTGGAGATCATTACCTAGAAGGGAAGAAACAGTTGTAGTCCAGTGTGATAGGTGTTATGCATTAAGTATATATAAAGCTCAGAATGAACACAAGGAAAGACACAATTATTTATCCCGAAGATGGAGGTGTATGCTAACCAAATTACAGAGGGCCTTGGGAAAGAGGAGGTTAGTCATAAATCAGGTGTACTACTTAAAAAGATCACCCTGGTTCAGTGTGGATGATAGATTGCTGGGAACCAAATGAGGAGGCAGAGAGACCAGAAGAAAAATGACTGCAGTAGGCTAGATGAGAGGTGATGAGAGTCTGAACGTGGGCAGTAGCTATGGAGATTCAGAAGAGATGATAGAGACAATATAATTGATAATTAAGTATTAGAGGGAAAGTAGAATAAAAATCTTTTTGAAGAAGATTGTTAGAGGATGGCCAGTAAATAAAGATTTCGTATAGACATTCCCATTTAAATGTCCAATTTTTTTTCCTTAATTGGTTTTTAGCCTTTTTTTGCTTTCCATAATTTATTTATTCAATATTTTTCATCTTTATTTAAATTTTAAAAACTTTTTATTCCAAATAAACTGACTCTAAGGAAATAATATTTTATTTTGCTTCACTTTATAGAATTACATGTTTCAAATGACTGTAAGCTAATATATAGTATAAAGAAAACAGTTAAGAATCCTCTTTATATAAAGACTGCTCTAAAGCTGCTAGTTTTCCAGAGAAATAACCATACTTTGAAGTTCTCATTTTTTTCAAATCAACCTAAAAATATAATAAGGAAAAAAATTGTTCATGTAATTTTTTTTTACCTTGAATTATATGCTGTTACAAGTTAGTATTCTAAACTCTATAGTTTATTTCTTCTTTTATCCACTAGATGGAGCTCAGATACTTCCTTTCTATGGTCATTTAAAAAGGGAACAGAAAACCTGGGGTATTGCCTTACTATAATTTTATTTGAATAGTTATTACTTAACAGATAAGCCAGAAGCTTTTGTTACTGTTTATTATTTATTCATACTAGCATACAGTTTAAAAAGTAAACCAGAATTCCTGAATTACTTAATCTATTTTTATATAAAGTGGAGTTTACTAATACTGAGAAGATTAATTCTTAGCATTTCTTCTGGAATTATAGTAATAGTATATAGTATCAGCAGCAATCATACTCATATTAGTAATTGCCAGATTTATTGATAGTGTATCTTACCAAATCTGTAGAAAACCTCTGTGAGAGTGGATATAGTTATCATTATTTGTTGAAGAAGAAATGCCTTATGTAATTTGCTCCTTATCACCAGTACAGCTCATAAGTAATAAAGCCAGTAGTCAGACTCAAGTTTTGACTCCAAAGCCTGAGCATTTTACCACCCTCTTCTGTTGCAAAGTATATTCACAATGTTTTTCACCATTTGCTAGCATATAAATTTAGAACTAAGGTTGTAAACCTGTTAGCATAGTTGATTGCAATAGGTGTTAATATTTTATTGTGGTAAAATATATGTAACAAAATTTACCATTTTCATGATTTTTAAGTGTACAGTTCACTCACATCGTAAAGTTTTGAAAATGTGTTTTATTTATACTGTTTGTAAGCTAAGCATCCACTTTTTAAAAGGAATTTATTTTTTAGCATCCACTTTAAATACAGTTTATCAAATATTCATTTTTTAAGCTAGATTGAAAAGGATTTTTAGGTCTTAATTTTGTTGAGGCCTAACATACACACAACAAAAATCATTCATTTTTAGTGCATGTTGTAAATTTTGGTAGCTGTATGCATTTGTGCAACTATTACCATCACCATATTCAAGACAGAACTTTTCCAACACCTTTAAAAGTTTACTTATATACCCTTATGGTACACCTTCATCATTCTTGCATAAGCCCCTGACAGCAACTGGTGTTTGTCACTATACTTTCGCCTTAAAAATACTTTTTCATATAAATTTTCCTATATAGTGTATGAAAAAAGTACTTTTTAACACAAAATCATTTATTTTTTATTTCTTTCACTTAATGTAATGGTTTTGAGATTCGTGTTACGGTGTGTGTTAAAATTTCATTTCTTTTTTATTACTGAAAAATATTCCATAGTATGGGTATACCAGTTTGTTTATCCATCCACTAATTGATAGACCTGAGTTGTTTCCCAACTATAGATGTTTTTAACGTTACTTTTTGTTTGTTTTTCAGAATCTTTCTGTTTGCCCTGAAGATGAATCAATCATCATGTCCTCTTTTGTTAACACTATGACTTCCCTAAGTGTAAAACAAGGTAATAAGCCTTTTAAATAAAAGCATATTTTCTTCTAATTAGATTTTCAAACTTGATTATTAAGGAGATAATTTACCAATTAATTTGGCTAATGATCTATTATCTTTTATCTTAATTTTGTTTTCTGAAGCAAAGATTTCCAAAATGGGTTTGTGATGCTATTTACAAAAATAATAATTACAGTTTTATATTTCTAATTATTAAGCAGGAAAAAAAAGCATTTTGTAACAAAAACAATAAAACATTTGCATTTTGTAGCAAATCATATATTTGGTCCAAGCATACCAATAACAATATTTAATGCTATTTATAAAATGTTTAGTCTGTGCCAGGCACTTTACATATATATTATCCCATTTACTCCACATTCTTTTTTCAACACTGTTATTACTTTTGACAGATTTGGAAACTCTGGGTTTGAGGGTTAACCTCGCAGTTACTGAACATAATTTGCCGAGCTCTAATAGCTATTAAGCAAGAGTAGGAATTTGAGCTCAAATCTGTCAATCTCAAAAATTGATGTCATATAATCACCTTGCCATTATTTGACACTTCATTCTAGTGGATCGATAGTGTGTTTTAGTTTTATAGTCTTTTAATAAAGGATATCAGAAACCTTGAAAACTTCTGAGTAATAAATGTATAAACATTTTTCTTAGTTCAATCTTTATTGCTACCACATCTAAGTAATGAAACTAAAATAATTTTTTCTGGTGATATTTGGTTTATATAGAGTTATTTTGTGGAACTTCAGCATGCTGTCCAAAGTTTCTATTTGTAGGATCTCTCAAATTCTATTCAAACTCCTGTAAATTGACATGTAAGCACACCAAGAATCAGAGAGCTCAGGAGAAAAGCCTTTACTTCCCTTAGCACAGCTGTCTCCTTTATCATCATCTTTACAGGATTTGAGAATTGTTTCACTGTCTTCACTCTTTAATTTTAAAATGTTTTTATTTTTTAATTGTAAAATACACATAAAATTGACCATCTTAACCATTTTTGAGTGTATAGTTCAGTAGTGTTAAGTATATTCATATTGTTGTACAACCAATCTCCAAAACATTTTCATCTTGCAAAACAAATTCTTTTAATGATTATTGAACAACAGTGTGTCATTTCCCTTTCTTGCTAGCCCCTGGCAACCTCCATTCAACTTTCTGTTTCTGTGAGCATGACTGCTCTAGATACCTCATATAAGTGGAATCACAGAGTATTTGTCTTGCTGTGACTGGCTAATTTCACTAGGCTTAATGTCCTCAAGTTCAGCCATAGTAGCATGTGTCAGAATTTCCTTTCTTTTTTAGCAGAATAATAGTCCATGATATTTATTTATTTTATTTTTGAGACCCAGTCCAGCTCTGTTGCCCAGGCTGGAGTGCTGTGGTACAATCTCGGCTCACTGCAACCTCTGCCTCCCAGGTTCAAGCAATTGTCCCACCTTAGTCTCCCGAGTAGCTGGGACTACAGGCACACACCACCACACCCAGCTAATTTTTGTATTTTTAGTAGAGATGGGGTTTCACTACGTTGGCCAGGCTAGTCTCAAACTCTTGACCCTTAGGTGACCCACCTGCCTCGGCCTCCCAAAGTGCTGGGATTATAGGCATGAGACACTGCTCCCGGCCTCCATTGTATTTAGATACTACATTTTGTTTATTCATTCATCTATCAATGGAAATTTAAGTTGCTTCTACCTTTGACTGTTTGAATAATTCTTCCGTGAACATGGGTGTACATATATCTCTTTAAGACCTTGGCTTTAATTCTTTTAGGTTTACTCAGAAGTAGAATTGTCTTAGCTCTTAAAATTTAAAATGTGCTTATAGATTGTGAAAACATTAATTTGCTTTGTAATCTTTTTTTTTCTATTACTACAGTTGAAGATGGGGAAGTATTTGATTTCAGAGGAATGAGATTAGATTGGTTTAGGTTACAGGTAAGAATAACCTTTTATTGTCATTCTGATTTGTTATTTTAGTTAACATGAAAAATTTTATAACAACTATAAAATATTCATTGTTATATACCTATTGAAAATATTTCTTTTGTATAATTAACCATAAAAGAAACATTTTGTATTAATTATTAAAGTTGGATAAATATATTAATAGCTTAAGCCAATATATGAGTTTTTGAATAGATTATTATAATTTTAAAATATCTAAAAATTTAAATCCCAATCTCTCTCTTGATTATCCTGATTCAAATATTTAATTCTAAAGTGAAAGCACAAAATCTTTTCTGAGAAAATATTTAAAATCTACTGTGGGCATCAGCAAACTTTTTCTAATAAAGAAACAGCTGCTAAAAAATTTTAGGCTTGCAGCCATATAGTCTCCGTCATCATGATTGCACTCTGCCATTGCAGTGTGAGAGCACCTATAGACAATACATAACTTAATGGGCATGGCTGTATTCCAGTAAAACTATTTATAAAAACAAGCAGGTAGCCCACAGGCCATAGTTTACCACCACGATCTGTACCAAAAACTTCCATTTTCTGAAAAACAAATAAATATTATTAGACTTAGAGTGTTCATTTAATATATGTCTCATATAAATAGTTCCTAAAGGCATTAAGAATGCAAGCCTAACACCTTGGTGTATACTGTAACCTTAATGATAAAAATTAGTTGCCCTGTAAATATTTTAAGTAATTATGGGAAAATGGCCCAGTGTTCTCAATAATGTGCATGTTTTAAAAATCCATATATTTTTAAATGATAATAGTCATTATATCGTAATATAGTCATTTGACTCATTGTGAAGTCAAAACATTCAGTATGCCCCTTTCCCAGTTTCATTCTCCAGAAATACTCACTTTTAATAACTGGCCTATATTTTTTTAGATGTTCAAACAAGTAAATTAGATAGTACTATGTACTGTTTTGCTATTTATTTTTGTCTTTTTTAAAAAATATGTACTTATTTATTTATGTTTTAGAGGCAGGGTCTTGCCCTGTCACCCAGGCTAGAGTGCAGTGGTGTGGTTATAGCTCACTGTAACCTCAGGCTCGTATGTTCAGGCAGTGCTCCCACATCAGCCTCCTGAATAGGTGGGACTATAGGTGCAAGCCACCACACCCAGCTAATTAAAAAAAAATTTTAGAGACTGAATCTTGCTATGTTGTCCAGGCTGATCTCAGACTCCTGGCCTCGGTGATCTTCTCACCTCAGCCTCCCAAAGTGCTGGGATTACAGGCATGAGCCACAGTGCCTGGCCTGTTTTGCTATGAAAAATAAATAAAATTTCTATTTGTTTAATTAAAAAGAGAAAATATAAGAAGTATTTTTTTGTGGAAGCCATTTTTAGATGGATACAGTCTCAGGAATGACTCTCAGGATGAACATACTTTTCTGGCGGTCTGCTTAGTACTCTGAGGTGCTTTTGCTTTTCTTAGATTCTTTCCTTCCAACCTCAAAATGCATGAGCACTTTTCTCTTTTTTGTTCTATATTCTCTAGGGAGCTTATTTTTAGAAATGAAGACTTTTATAAATAAAAGCATTAAATACCTTACCAGTTAGTGGGAGATCAGGGAAGTACACTTGAAATACCAACATCCCAAAATGTTAAATGTGTTTATATTATAGGTTATTTTCTTATTACAAATAAAGTTTTAAAATTGACACCTCTTTGTTTTTAAAAAGGCAATGAAACAATACAAAAGTAGAACTTGTAAAAAAAGAAGTGGAATTTCCTCTGCCAAAGGATATACATGTTTAAAACTTTGAAAGTCATTGTCACAAAGCTTGAACTGCTTCAATCTCCTGTTCTCGGTTTATAGGAGTGCCTAAACCAATACTTGGGCTCAGAGAATTTTAGAGATTTAGATGCATTTCAGATGCACCCTTACATTTGAGTTATTCATGTGAGAATTTTAGCCTTTTTCAATCAC
The DNA here is from genome assembly GCF_028858775.2 of Pan troglodytes. Classification (NCBI taxonomy): domain Eukaryota; kingdom Metazoa; phylum Chordata; class Mammalia; order Primates; family Hominidae; genus Pan; species Pan troglodytes. The sequence goes on along the minus strand of NC_072411.2, from coordinate 85,010,669 downwards.
TACAAAATAAAAAGCATTGAGTGAACATGAAGAATGTAGACCTGATTATTCCTATGTGTAGATTTTTTAAGTTTTTAAAGATTTTTATAAGAGCATTATTAGCTAACTATCTGATTTTTTTTTTCATGTAATCTATACCTACTTGTGTTAGTTTCCTAGGACTGCCATAACAAAGTACCAACTAGATGGCTTAAACAATAGAAATGTATTATTTCATAGTTCTGAAGGCTGGCAGTCTGAAAGCAAGGTGTTGGCAGGGTTGGTTTGTTTCAAGGACTGCAAGGGAGAACCTCTTCCATCTCTCTCTCCCCTAGCTTCTGGTGATTTGCTGGTAATCTTTGTTGTTCCTTGCTTGTAGTTGCATTACTCTAAAGGCATTCTCCCTGTGTTTCTTCACATCATTTTTCCTCTTTGCATATTTCATGTTCAAATTTTCCCTTTTTATAGGGCTACCAGTTATATTTGATTAGGTCCCATTCAAATGACCTCATTTTTATGTGCTTAGCTCTGGAAAGACCCTAATTCCAAATAAGGTCACATTCTGAGGTACTGGGGGTTAGGATTTAGGCACATCTTTTTTTCGGGGATACAATTCAGTGCATAACATTGCTGTTAACCACGTTTAGAACATGCAGTCACTCAGACCCTTTCTACTGCATACAGACCCCCTTTTTTTTTTAGTGACAACAGGACAATGCATACAAAGGAAGGAAAGAAAGGGACATAACACTAAGCCAGAGAAGTGTTCACTAGAAGTAGAGAACAAAAGTGCAAGGTAGCAGGCAGGGTCCAGAATCTAGAAGGTTTACATAGGTGTTGAAAAGCAGCTCGAAGGTGAAAGTTCCAAGCCTACAGATTAGACTGTAGGATACAGAAGATAAAATACTGAGCAGTATTATATAATCTGTAGAAAAATAGCACATTCATCTTTTGAGGATTTTATAATCTAGCTATGGAGACAAAGCATAAAAAATGTAAAAAATAGCAGCTGAAAATCTGAAAGATTAAGAGATGTCATAGACAGAATATGTTTATCAGTTAATTTCAGTCTTAGAAGGGATAAAGCATTTTTCAAGTTAAAATTGCTCTGAATAGGAAAAAGGAAAGGACAAACAATGAGTAAAGAGCAAGTAAAGAGACTTTTGAGTATAAAGCATTACTGTAAGAAGGGGAAAATATTCACAAGAACTATGAATGATCTGACTTTGATCACTGACCTTTGGTTTCAGGTAGAAGTGCAAGAATTGTTAGGTAAAAGCACATGGCCAGAGAGTGGTGAAGAGTTCTATAGATAGCCAGTAGTGGTTGAGTAGAGCAGACCAGAAGAGTAAGCCTTTGGGAGAATTTTAGTAGTGTACTTTGTGCCTTCACTGGTGTCCTATTTAGTTTGGTTCTAAGGTCATTGCTTTTTTATAGGTCACTTTCATCTTTCTCTGTCCTTTTCCTACTCTTAAGAATTCTCTTTGTATTTTTGTCATTCTTTTCTACTTCCTAAGTGATCTCATTCTGTTGTGTATTCCATCAGTCCCTTAAGCATTTTTAGTTGCTCTTTCAAATATCTTTTCTCGTCTGTCTTCTAATTTATTCAAATTGTTCATATTCTTTTACTTAAACCTATTCTTTTTTAGTAACATGTTTCTCCCCCCATTGTTGTCAAGCAGTTAAATCATTATCTTGTTTTGTTACCATCCATTTCTTCTGAATTTGTTTTCACAATGTTATTTAAATTCTGATTTAATTTTTTTAATTTTAAATTTTTATGAATACATAATAGTTGTACATATTTATGGGGGTACATGTGATATTTTGATACAAGCATACAGTGTATAATGAACAAATCTGGGTAGTGGGAATATTTCATCACCTCAAACACATATCATCATTTTGGAAACATTCCAAATCTACTCTTCTGGTTATTTTGAAAGATGCAGAAAATTATTAACTATAGTTGCCCCATTGTGCTATACTAGTACTTATTCCTCCTAACTGTACTTTTGTACCCATTAACCAATCCTTCTTTATTCCCACTTCCTACCTTCCCTACTCAGCTTCTTATAACCATCATACTATTCTCTGCGTCCATGAGATCAATTTATTTAGCATCCACTTAGGAGGAAGAACATGTGACATTTGTTTTTCTGTGCCTGGCTTATTTCACTTAACATAATTTCTTCCAGTTCCGTCTATGTTGTTGCAACAGACAGGATTTCATTTTTTATGGCATAATAATATTCCATTGTGTATATATTTACCATTTATCTATTGATAGACACTTGGGTTGGGTTCCATATCTTGACGATTGTGAATATTGCTGCAGTAAACATGGGAGTGCAAATACTTCTTCAGTATGTTGATTTCCTCTCTTTTGGATATATACCCAGCAGTGTGATTGCTGGATCTATTTTCAAATTTTTGAGGAACCTCAGACACTACTGTTTTCAATAGTGGCTCTACTAATTCACATTCCCACCTGCAGTATATGAGAGTTCCCCTGTCTCTACATCCTCGTTAGCATTTATTTTCTGTTTTTTGATAATAGCCATTTTAACTGGGGTGAGATGATGTCTCATTGTGGTTTTAATTTGCATTTCTCTGATGGGGAGTGGTTTAAAAATATATCTGTTGGCCACCTGTATGTCTTCTTTTGAGAAATGTCTGTTTAGCTCTTTTGCCCATTTTTTAAATCAGTTTTTTTTTTTTTTTTTTTTGCTATTAAGCTGTTTGAGTTCCTTATATATTCTGATTGTTAATGCCTTGTCTGTTGAATAGTTCGTAGATATTTTCTCTCATTCTATAGGTTGTCTCTTCACTGTGCTGATTGTTTCCTTCTTTGTTGTGCAGGAGCTTTTTAGCTTAATGTGATCCTATTTATCCATTTTTTTGCTTTCGTTCACTGTGGCTTTTGAGGTCTAACTCAAGAAATCTTTGACCAGACCAATATTCTGGCATGTTTCACCAGTGTTTTCTTCTAGTAGTGTCATAGTTTCAGGTCTTACATTTAAGTCTTTAATTCATTTTGATTTGATTTTTTTATATGATGAGAGATAGAGGTCTAGTTTCATTCCTTTACATGTGGATATCCAGTTTTCTCAGCACTATTTATTGAAGAGACTGTCCTTTCCCCAATGTATATTCTTGGCACTTTCGTTGGAAATGAGCTAATAGTAAATGTGTGGATTTATTTCTGGGTTCTGGGTTCCGTTTCATTGATATTTGTATCTGCTTTTATGCCAACACCATACTGTTTTGATTATTATAGCTTTGTAGTAGATTTTGCGATCAGTAATGTGATTCCTCCTGCTTTGTACTTTTTGGATTGTACTTTTCAGGATTGATATGGCTCTTCTAGTTTTTTTGTTGTTGTTGTTTGAATTTTAGGATTTATTTTTTCTGTTTCTGTAAAGAATGTCATTGGTATTTAGATAGATAGTTCATTGAATCTGTAGATCACTTTGGGTGGTATGTTTAGCAATATCAATTCTTCCAATTCATGAACATGAGATATCTTTTTATCTCTTTGTGTCTTCTTCAGTTTCCTTCATCAATGTTTATAGCTTTCATTGTAGAGAGCTTTCACTTTTTGTTTAAGTTTGTTCATAGGCTTTTTTTTTGGTAGTTATTGTAAATGAGATTTCTTGATTTCTTTTTCAGTGTGTTTGCTGTTGACACATGGAAATGCCTCTGATTTTTGTATGTTGAGTTTATGTCATGAAACTGAATTGGTTGATCAGTTTTAATAGAGTCTTTAGGTTTTTGTAAATATAATATCATATTTTCTTCAGATAAGGACAATTTGTTGGCTTATTTTCAAGTTTGCATGCCTTTTATTTATGTCTTTTGTCTAATTGCTTTGGCTAGGACTTCCAGTCCTGTGTTGAATAAAAGTGTTGAAAGTAGGCATCCTTGTATTGTTCCAAATCTCAGGAAATGCTTTCAGTTTTCCCCGATTCAGTGTATTGCTAGCTGCGGGTTCGTCATCTATGGCCTTTATTGTTTTCTTCCATACCTAGTTTGTTAAGAGGTATGTTTTCTTTCATACCTAGTTTTTTAAGAGCTATGTTTTCTTCCATACCTAATTTGTTAAGAGTTTTTATTATGAAGAGATGTTGAATTTTATTGAATGCATTTTCAGCATCTATTAAAATTATACAGTTTTGTCCTTATGTGCATATGTTGAACCATCTTGTATTTATCTAACTGGATCATTATCTGTTTAGTGTGTTGTTGAATTCTGTGTGCTAGTATTTTGTTCAGCATTTTTGCATCTATGTTCATAAGTGATGATGGCCTGTAGTTTCTTTTCCTGTAGTTTTGTGTCTTTGTCTGGTTTTGGTATCAGGGTAATGCTGGCCTCATAGAATGAGTATTTGAAAGTATTCCTTCCTCCTCAATTATTTGGAACAGTTTGAGTAGAATTGGTATTAGTTCTTTAAATATTTGCTGGAACTCAGCAGTGAAACCATCAGGTCCCAGGCTTTTCTCTCATGGGAGACTTTTTATTACTGCTTCTATCTCATTACTTATTACTGGTCCTTTCGGGTTTTCTGTTTCTTCTTGGTAGGATGTATGTGTCTAGGAATGTATCCATTTCATGTCGGTTTTCCAGTTCTTTGACATATAGTTGCTCGTAATCTTTAATCCTTGGAAGTTTTTGGTATCAGTTGTAATGTCTCCTTTTCTATTTCTGATTTTTTTTTGGGGTCTTCTTTCTTTTTTTCTTAATTTAGCTAAAGATTTGTCACTTTTATTTTTCCAAAGAACTAACTTTTTATTTTGTTGATCTTTTGTATTCTTTTTAGTCTGAATTTTCTTTATTTCTGCTCCGATCTTTATTACTTATCTCCTTCTGCTAACTTTGGATTTGGTTTATTCTTGCTTTTCTAGTTCTTTAAGGTACATTATTAGGTTATTTGGTCTTTCTACTTTATTAATATAGGTGTTTATTGCTATAAACTTTCCTCTTACTACTGCTTTTGCTGTATCCCATAGGTTTTGGTATATCGTGTTTCTGTTTTTATTTCTTTCAATAAATGTTTTATTTCCTTAATTTCTACATTGTTCAGGAGCATATTGTTTAATTTCCATATGTTAGTTTCCGAAGTTAAAGGTACATTATTAGGTTATTTGGTCTTTCTACTTTATTAATATGAGTGTTTATTGCTATAAACTTTCCTCTTAACTACTGTTTTTGCTGTATTTCATAGGTTTTGGTATATCGTGTTTCTATTTTTATGTGTTTCAATAAATTTTTTATTTCCTTAATTTCTACATTGTTCAGGAGCATATTGTTTAATTTCCATGTGTTAGTTTCTGAAGTTCCTCTTGTTGATTTCTAGTTTTATTGCACTGTGGTCAGAGAAGATACTTGATATGATTTCAATTTTTTGAATTTGTTGAACTTTGTTTTGTGGCCTAACATATGGTCTCTCCTGGAGAATATCCCATGTTCTGATGAGAAGAATAAATTCTGCTTTTTAAAAATGTGGGACAGTTAATGGAACTCTTTATTGAATTCATGGCCACAGCTATAGCTAATTCCTGTTTATACTCTAAAGCTGATAAATGGTAAGTAAAACTCCTTAGGCTTAGTTTGTGATAAATGTCAAGTATATTTTGTCATCAGAATATTGACATCATTCTTCCTTATTCCTTCTTCTTTTCTGGTAGACAAAAACAACAAAATACAAAAGTCTCCTTTGTGGTGTCACTTTCTCATTGAATAGTAACATCATCCACCTATTGGTCCCTTGCCATGGTAGGGTTTGAGGTTTAATTTTTATCCTACTTACAAGGTGATAATTTACTCTCTTACTATTTCATGGATGCTGGCAAGAAGATATGGAGCTCCTGGGTCAGTGACAAAAGACAAAAGACTTCATTCACTGCACAGAAAGCAGCATAGGCATCAGCATATATGCATTATTTCTGCTATTTCCCTAAGCCCTGCAGGTGTGGTACAGAGGAGCCAAAATGAATTCTGTGCATGCAGTCTGTTTGTGTTGCAGATAAGGAACACTAAATTTGAGGAACCCTCTATTTTATCATCAGCCGTAAGCATACTTGCTCTTTGTTCCAAGGGAGACATTACCTCATCCCTCAAATTTGATAGCTGCAAATACAACCCTAAGAAATGGCCTAGAGAATGAGTGGCTCAGGCCTTGCCTTCTTGACATACCCAGCAAGATGTGTGGGAGCATGAGACCCATGCAGGAATATCTCCCAACAGCCAAAATCCTGACCATCATCTATAATTCTGTTTCCCACTATATCTAATTATTTCCCAGAGTAAACTCTTTTAAACTACCATTACTCAAAACCAGACCATTGTAATGCCGTCTTATTGCCACTACTGCCTTCTAATAGATTTCTGCTTCCTTTCCTTTCCCAGTCATGCTTCCCTATTTTCCTCACTATACAGAGTAATCTTTCTAAAACAAAAACCACATAGAACCCTTAGTGCTTCACTAAAAAGTTTAAATTCTTTAACGTGGTATACAGGCTGTTCACGATCTGGTTGAATCTCATGTTTTACTATTTCCCTTCTCTTCTTTGCACTCAAACTCTAGCCGTAACAAACAGTATCTATTCTGTAGGCATCCCTTCTATTCTTATTCTCTGCCCTTCTGAAATGTCCCCTATCCATGGACATGATCTGCTTTTTGTGATTTGGTATCCCAGTTATAGAATTTTTTTCCCCACAACCTATCTTAATGATTTTCGTTTAGTTCTATCACTTTTTTGGCCAAACTACACCAATTTTTACTATCTTCAGTACTTTTCTAGAATTTGTCAAATTAATACAGTGTATTATATGATCCAGTTTTTAGTGAATCAGTATACTCTAAAACCTCATTGAATCAACATGTGCAGTACTTAGTTTTATCTGATTGCTTCCTGTGTGTGTTTTGTCTCTTAAATTAGGTCGAAGATTTCTTTTGGTATGGTTAATATGACAATTAATTGTTTTACACTTTTGATATTGTAACTTCAGTTCCTTTGAGGTTCAGTGTGAATGACTCATATATTAGACACTGTTTTATGGACATTAGTATTTCAGTTTACTAAATAAATTCTTGATAGGAATTTCAAGGTAGGGTCATTACAGACAACTAACACAGTAGATGTTACTGTCAGTGTCGCAGTAGATAGTTTAAGTATCTTTCAATGATGCTTTTCCCCCTGTAAAATGACAAGTCCAGAGTCATTTATGTTTACCTAAACTACTTTTGTTTTTTTTGTACTTTATAGGCATATACTAGTGTCTCAAAGGCTTCACTTGGCCTTGCAGATCACAGAGAACTTGGAAAGATGATGAATACAATAATTTTTCATACAAAAATGGTAGATTCCTTGGTGGAAATGTTGGTGGAAACATCAGATCTCTCCATATTTTGGTATGTTGTAATTTTCTCTAAATCTGGATTTGAAAGTTTTAGTATGCGATATATGTTTCTTGATTATTTTTGTGTTAGCATAGTCCTTAAGACAGTTCAGTAATAGACCCTTAAGAATAAAGGGAATAGTGGACTTTTATTAAAATGTGCCAACAAAAAGAAGTTTAACCAAGTTGGGATTTTATGTCTGTTTTTAATTCTCTAAAAGAGCAACTTACTGATGTGACTTTTATTTCTTACATTTTTTTGAGGAGTTGAAAACAGTCACTCCAAATTACCTTAAGGCCCTTCTTTGCATGATTAGACTAAAGGGAAAGAAATGTTGTAGGTCAAGGTCAAATAGAGCAAGTGTTGGAAATTAAATGCCTGGTAACTTCACTTCTATGATGTTAAATTAAACATTAATATGAAGATGATGTGGTGACTACCTCCTGCATTGTGCTTCATTCTCTTTTTCTGTTAGAGTCTTTCTGTTATACTTAGTTTATTTTTCTTCCCTCTCTTCCTCCCAGAAAATGTGGTCCTTAATGGCTATAATTTGTTTTGTTAGTGTCTGTCATAGTAGTTATTTAATAAATCTTTGAATGAATAAGTCAACTTGGTTGTGATCAGATTAATAAACAGTGTGGTGGCCAGGCGCGGTGGCTCACGCCTATAATCCCAACACTTGGGAGGCCGAGGTGGGTGAATCACCTGAGGTCAGGAGTTTGAGACCAGCCTGGTCAACATAGTGAAACCCCGTCTCTACTGAAAATACATTAGTCGGACGTGGTGGTGTGTGCCTGTAGTCCCAGCTACTTGGGAGACTTGAAGCAGGAGAATCGCCTGAACCTGGAAGGCGGAGGTTGCAGTGAGCCGAGATCACGCCACTGCACTCCAGTCTCGGTGACAGAGTGAGACTGTCTCATAAATAAATAAATACATAACAGTGGGGTTAGGATTCAAACTCAAGTATTCTCGCCTCAAGCTGTATAATGTCAACTCTATTTTCTGCTTCTTGGCCCTTTATTTTCCTTTAGGGAGGAGGACTGGAATAACCTAGTATGTCTCTTGATTTCTAAAATGCTGAAATGATTTCAGTGGATAGTGATAGTAGTTTCTATGTATGGGATAGAGATCATCATGAAAAGCTTCTCACTGCATTTATTTTGGAAAATAGTATAATCTGTGTTGATTTTGGCAGTTTGTTAGGAAAGCTTGAATTAGCAGTATTGCAGAAGAAATTCAAATCACCAGGTAGAGAAACCATGCCTCTTAAAGGAAATAATGAAACACATTAGGAAGTATACTTTTTAGATTTAGGCACATCACAGGTCAAATTTGCAAGAATTTTTAAGATTATTTGGAGCCCAGGACTACTGTCTATCTGGCACAAAGTCTACCTTAGGTAGAACATGAAACATTATATGTTTAGATATTTTCAGCTATGCAAAGGATCCTATTCCAAAAGAAGAATACAACAATTAGAAAGTCGTATCCCCTTTCTTGGAACTAAAAGCACTTTGAATAATGTTTGAAATTTGTAATTTTCAGTCATACCTGAATTTTATTTATATTTTTTCATAGTTGCATTCTATTTTTGCCTGTCACATCCAAAATAAAGAAATGTTTACTACTTCTGTTTGTCTTATTACTCTAAGATATGTAGTGTTTTATTGACTCACATTCTTTTACATTTAGATTTAACATCTTTAAATGTGGATGCAAATTAAAACTGCTGGCAGGCTGGGTGCCATGGCTCACACCCGCAATTTCAGCACCATGGGAGGCCGAGATGGAGGGTTGCTTGAGCCCAAGAGGTTAAGGATGCAGTGAACTGTGATTGTGCCACTGCATTCCAGCCTGGGCAACAAAGTGTCCCCCGTCTAAAAAAAGTTAAAAAAAAAATAAAATTGATGGCGTGTGATTATTTAATTGGCAATGTTTTTTTTTTCTTAGTGGTTCATAAAATAATATTTCTCTCTTTTTTTAATTTATTTTTTAAAAATAGAGACAGGGTTTCGCCACATTGCCCAGGCTGGTCTCAAACTCCTGGGCTCCAGTGATCCACCTGCCTTGGCCTCCCAAAGTGCTGAGATTATATGTGTGAGCCACCACACCCAGCCATAATAATGGTATTTTTTCCTATTTATAGTGACTTAGCTTTGATGAAATTTGATTATGTAAGAGGCCATAGATTATGGTCTATTATTTTTTTAAATGTTGTTATTGTTATATAAATAATATTTTTATTACTCTGGGATAATTATTGGTGTGTAAAAAATACTTTGGGGGAAAAATATTCTCTTCTTAGATCAGTGCTACCAGTTATCATTCATTCACTTGAATCAAATTAACTGTAAGGTACTATATCAGAAAACTTACTTTAAATGTAAAAATTGTGATTCTGATTTTTGTTTATATAGTTTTTATAGTCGTGCTTTTGAGAAGATGTTTCAACAGTGTTTGGAGTTACCCTCTCAATCAAGATACTCAATTGCATTTCCACTACTTTGCACTCATTTTATGAGTTGCACACATGAACTGTGTCCAGAAGAGGTAATTATAGTGTACTACTGTGAGTTATATGGTATGCAAAGTAAACTAGATCAAACCTGTAGCCAACCAAATATTTACAGTCATAATTACCTAACTTAGCTTCCCATCGAATACATCTCTATGCAGAATCAGAAAAGTGCTTGAACAGATACATAGGTTTAATATATATATAGATAAATAAACATAAGTATAATAAGAACATACCATAAAGTCACTTGGAATTACCTTTTTTAAGATAAATGGTGGGTCAGGTATTAATATCTGTGGAAAAGATTTCTATAGTAATTTGTTTTGTATACTTAATTTTCCTCTTAAACTGTCATGGAAAGGACTCGAAAATTAAATTTATGGATTACTGAATAAGCATAAACAAGTCAAAGAGAGATTCACTAACTTATTATTACTAAATTGTTAATAAATATATTAAGCAAAATCCAGATTTGCTGATACTTGTGGGATACATACATGCATGTGCATACACACACACAGTTGCAGAGTAATTGACCTGCTTGGTAGTTTTGTTGATGCCAAGTATCTGTGAAAAATGTACTCAGTGTTTCTTCTAATCTTTAAAGAAGAAATATTTTCTATGTGTGATAAGAATATAAAGATTAAATAATGTATTTCTTTATTATAATTTAAGTTAGTGTTTAGTCCCTTTACTTAAAATTGCAGAACTTGTAGAAAAGAAACTTAGAGATAGCAGGAACATGGTCAGTTTCTTTAAGCATTAGACAACATCTGTTGCAGATTGTATGCCAGTATTCCAGGGGAAGCCAACTTTGAGATAGAAGTTAGCTTACAGGAAGTTTATTGGGGAATACTTTCAGAATTTCTACCTATGAGGATATTAATACCACCAATTTTAATAGATTTATGAATTTTTTAGATTTAATAGATTTTTTCTCCCAAACTTGACACCTGAGATGTATTATTAACTGTTTCCTCACCATCAAATTTCTTTTCATTAAATTACCCATAAAATCCTTCTAATTTTATTTATATGTCATGTCTTGAATCCATCCTCTACTTTCCATTGCTATTGTCATTATTACAGTTCAGATTTACGATACTCTTCATATGTACTCTAAATGGAGTTCATCTTTGCCTGGATTACCTAAGTGGTCTCTTTGCTTCTGCCATTGTTCTCCTAAACTTTATTCTTGGCACCGTAGCCAAAGGCAGAGGTCAGATAATAGAGAGATTTGTATGACATATTAAACCTTAGTTTTTCTCCATCTCAGCATTTCTGAGCTGTTGAAACAGAGTAGTGAAATCAGATTTGTATTTTAAGTAAGTTAGTATCTGTAAATAACAAATTTGAGCAGTCTTAATTCAGTATTCTTTTTTCAGGAAGAATTAATAGCAGAAGATTTATGTCTTTCAGAAGTCAGAATTTGATTAAACAAAACACTGTTTATTAATTGAAATCTTTCCTAAGGTGAACCAATATTTAATTATATCAGGTTGTAAATCTTTTTTTTGATTTGACTTTCTATTAAAGTTTTACAGGGCATTTTAAATAAAATACGTTAGATGTAATAGATCTAGGAAAAGTTATTTTCTATGCTCAAGTATTTTTAAATTTTATGTATTTTACACTTATTTCATCATAGAAATACTGTATGTAAGCTCTACATATATGATTATGGAAGGTCAGGGCAGGAAAACTGTTAAAAATTTTATTTCTTTGTAAAGTATTAGAAATGTATAGTGCAAAAATTTACAGTGTTTTATACTCAACATTCCAGTTACCATAGATAAGAAAAAAACAAACGATTGCAGCCCACTAAAACTAAAGAGAGAATCCTGTAGAGATGGATGCATGATCAGCGTTTTTTTTTTTCTTCTTCCTGGGAGCAATGGGGTTTGATTTTAGAGATTTGAATGCCTTGGACTTTCTATTACCAAATTGATTTCTCACCATTTTATTTAAATATTTGAGCTCTTCTTTCCTGTTTATACAAAGTTATGTCACAATTTATACATTTATAGAGACACAGATTTTAAATGAAATAAGATTGGAAACAGTACTCTAAATCTGTTTGCTTTCACATTATATGTTTGATATTTTAACATTTAAGAACTGGATATAGGACTTTGTGGAATTTGAAAATTAAATACATAGTTTTTCATGTTAAGCAAAATACTGATTTTTCAAGACTCCTCCCAGTTATACATTGCTTTCACAATCACCAAATACTTTGTCATTTATGTTCAAATACAGTATGGTGAGTTAGTTGTTACAAGAGGCAAAAGCAATTTTTAACATCTCCCACCCTCACTATTGCGGAATGTACCTTTAGCCTAATTTTCCATGTCTATTTAGAAGTCTTTTTAATTCAACGTACTTTCTTTATAACTTGTATTATTATTATTATTCTGCCTTCACAGCGACATCATATTGGAGATCGCAGTCTTTCCTTATGTAATATGTTCCTAGATGAAATGGCCAAACAAGCTCGAAATCTCATCACTGATATTTGCACAGAACAGTGTACCCTTAGTGACCAGGTAATGATTTAAATGTTTCCAACAGATAGGAAATTTTGTGTGAAGGCAAGAAAATGTGCTTTTAGCCAGTTGTTGTTTTACTTTCCATTTAGTTCCCACACTATTAGTAAACCTCAAACCTCTGCTGTGAAACTCCATTAACAGGTATAATTTCTTAGATGTAAACTTTTTGGCAAGACTGTATGTACTGTTTGTGTTCTTTAATCAGGAGTCACGTGTAGTTTTTACATGTGTGTAGTGTTAGCACCTGATTCTGCTATTTCTTGAAAGTTGCAAAAGAACTGGAATTAAGCATATTTGGTGATTTTCAATCCACTGTACTTATAATTCAGATTGAAGCTCAGATTGCCCCGTCATTGGCTAGTGGGAGTCCTTTTTTTTTTTCTTTCCAACTTTAAGCATTTATTTATTTATTTATTTATTTTTTATTATACTTTAAGTTTTAGGGTACATGTGCACAACGTGCAGGTTAGTTACATATGTATACATACGCCATGTTGGTGTGCTGCACCCATTAACTCGTCATTTAACATTAGGTATATCTCCTAATGCTATCCCTCCCCCCTTCCCCCACCCCACAACAGGCCCCAGTGTGTGATGTTCCCCTTCCTGTGTCCATGTGTTCTCATTGTTCAATTCCCACCTATGAGTGAGAACATGTGGTGGTTGGTTTTTTGTCCTTGCGATAGTTTGCTGAGAATGATGGTTTCCAGCTTCACCCATGTCCCTACAAAGGACATGAACTCATCATTTTTTATGGCTGCATAGTATTCCATGGTATATATGTGCCACATTTTCTTAATCCAGTCTATCATTGTTGGACCTTTGGGTTGGTTCCAAGTCTTTGCTATTGTGAATAGTGCCGCAATAGACATATGTGTGCATGTGTCCTTATAGCAGCATGTTTTATAATCCTTTGGGTATATACCCAGTAATGGGATGGCTGGGTCAAATGGTATTTCTAGTTCTAGATCCTTGAGGAATCGCCACACTGACTTCCACAATGGTTGAACTAGTTTACAGTCCCACCAACCGTGTAAAAGTGTTCCTATTTCTCCACATCTTCTCCAGCACCTGTTGCTTTCTGACTTTTTAATGATCGCCATTCTAACTGGTGTAAGATGGTATCTCATTGTGGTTTTTGATTTGCATTTCTCTGATGGCCAGTGATGATGAGCATTTTTTCATGTGTCTTTTGGCTGCATAAATGTCTTCTTCTGAGAAGTGTCTGTTTATATCCTTTGCCCACTTTTTGATGGGGTTGTTAGTTTTTTTTCTTGTATATTTGTTTGAGTTCATTGTAGATTCTGGATATTAGCCCTTTGTCAGATGAGTAGATTGCAAAAATTTTCTCCCATTATTTAGGTTGCCTATTCACTCTGATGGTAGTTTCTTTTGCTGTGCAGAAGCTCTTTAGTTTAATTAGATCCCATTTGTCAATTTTGGCTTTTGTTGCTATTGCTTTTGGTGTTTTAGGCATGAAGTCCTTGCCCATGCTTATGTCCTGAATGGTATTGCCTAGGTTTTCTTCTAGAGTTTTTATGGTTTTAGGTCTAACGTGTAAGTCTTTAATCCATCTTGAATTAATTTTTGTATAAGGTGTAAGGAAGGGATCCAGTATCAGCTTTCTACATATGGCTAGCCAGTTTTCCCAGCACTGTTTATTAAATAGGGAATCATTTCCCCATTGCTTGTTTTTGTCAAGTTTGTCAAAGATCAGATGGTTGTAGATATGCGGCATTATTTCTGAGGGCTCTGTTTTGTTCCATTGGTCTATATCTCTGTTTTGGTACCAGTACCATGTTGTTTTGGTTACTGTAGTCTTGTAATATAGTTTGAAGTCAGGTAGCGTGATGCCTCCAGCTTTGTTCTTTTGGCTTAGGATTGACTTGGCAATGCGGGCTCTTTTTTGGTTCCATATGAACTTTAAAGTAGTTTTTTCCAATTCTGTGAAGAAAGTCGTTGGTAGCTTGATGGGGATGGCATTGAATCTATAAATTACCTTGGGCAGTGTGGCCATTTTCACGATATTGATTCTTCCTACCCATGAGCATGGAATGTTCTTCCATTTGTTTGTATCCTCTTTTATTTCATTGAGCAGTGATTTGTAGTTCTCCTTGAAGAGGTCCTTCACATCCCTTGTAAGTTGGATTCCTAGGTATTTTATTCTCTTTGAAGCAATTGTGAATGGGAGTTCACTCGTGATTTGGCTCTCTGTTTGTCTGTTATTGGTGTATAAGAATGCTTGTGATTTTTGCACATTGATTTTGTATCCTGAGACTTTGCTGAAGTTGCCTATCAGCTTGAGATTTTGGGCTGAGACAATGGGGTTTTCTAGATATACAATCATGTCATCTGCAAACAGGGACAATTTGACTTTCTCTTTTCGTAATTGAATGCCCTTTATTTCCTTCTCCTGCCTGATTGCCCTGGCCAGAACTTCCAACACTATGTTGAATAGGCATGTTGAGAGAGGGCATCCCTGTCTTGTGCCAGTTTTCAAAGGGAATGCTTCCAGTTTTTGCCCATTCAGTATAATATTGGCTGTGGGTTTGTCATAGATGGCTGTTATTATTTTGAGATACGTCCCATCAATGCCTAATTTATTGAGAGTTTTTAGCATGAAGCGTTGTTGAATTTTGTCAAAGGCCTTTTCTGCATCTATTGAGATAATCATGTGGTTTTTGTCGTTGGTTCTGTTTATATTCTGGATTACATTTATTGATTTGCATATGTTGAACCAGCCTTGCATCCCAGGGATGAAGCCCGGCTTGTGGGAGTCCTTATAGTCATTTGAGAGCTTTCTTACTATCTGGTGTGACAAGATGTGCCAGCCTTTCTAGTAGCTCTGTCTCTTATGAAGAGTGTTATAGATATTCAACACTCTGGTCTCTTTAATATTGTTGAAGTTGCAAATGTCTTTAGAAATTTTCATTTTAGGAAGGAACTCCTTTGTCACAATAGAAATGCAATGTAATTTCTTATGCATTTTTTTCCCCAAATACCAATCCCATGGCTTTAGTTACTATCTAGGTATAATGACTAAATAACTTTCCTTGGCCCAGCACTGTCCAATGGAGATACTATGCAAACCACATATGTAATTTAAAATTTTGTAGTAGCCATACACAAAACTTAGAAAGAAACAGGTAAAGCTAATTTTAAAAACATTGATTCAACCCGTTGTACCCCAAAATGTTATTATGTCAGCATGTTATCATATGAATGAAATATTGTATAGTTTTTATTATACTAAATCTTTGAAATCTGGTGTTTATCTTATAACACAGCTGAATTTGGACTGGGCACATTTCACATGTGGCTACTGTAATGTACAGTGAAGCTCTCCTTCTACCTAAAATGTTATTTCTTATTTCTCATTTGCCTGCTTTGTTACCTGTCAAGTGAAATCAATTATTTCTCATTTGTACCTGTGTGGTTTTTTTGTTTTAATTATTGGTCTTAACAATGTGTTAGGTAGAAACCTCTGTGTCATACTTGATTCCTGCTTCTCTCACACATCTAAGTTACTGAATCCTTTCAATTTTATCTCAGAAGTCTGTCTCAGATCTGCCCATTAAAATTTTTTTATTACACTTGCCTATTTCATATCCCTTTTTCATGCCTTGTCTGAACTATTTCTAGCAGCTCTGTTACAATTTTCCTTTTTCAGTGTTTTCTTCTGCCAGTATCAGAGTTATCCTTAGAAAATTACCTCTTCGTGGCCAGGCAGGGTGGCTCACGCTTGTAATCCCAGCACTTTGGGAGGCCGAGGCAGGTGGATCTCCTGAGGTCAGGCGTTCGAGACCAGCCTGGCCAACATGGCGAAACCCCATCTCTACTAAAAATATACAAATAAAATTAGCTGGGTGTGGTGGCAGTCAACTGTAGTCCCAGCAGCTCAGGAGGCTGAGGCAGGAGAACCCAGGAGGCAGAGGTTGCAGTGAGCTGAGATTGTGCCATTGCACTCCAGCCTGGACAACAAGAGTGAAACTCCATCTCAAAAAGAAAAGAAAAGAAAAGAAAATGTCTCCTCATGCTGTGGCTATTTTAAAAAATTGTCGCTGTCTTTTTGCCTGCAGTTTACAATCCAACCTCTAGCTTGGCATTCAAGGCCCTTCCTAATAGTTGAAACCTCTGTACTTTACCTTACACGTTATGCTCCACCACATAGTAGTTCTAACTACAGCTCTGAACCATCATATCTTTACACAGTTTTTTTCCAAAGGCCATTTCATCCTTCCAGTGAAATATTCTTTTTCATTCCTTGCTTGCCTGGTATGTTTTTACTTGTCTTTTTAATAGTAATTTAAATAAGCGTCTATGAATTTACTCTATGACGTGTTTCTTCACACAAGATTTACCCAAGATCTACCCGTTTCTGTTTTCACCAAGCTATGTGCATTACCCAAGCTAGCTAAGTAAGCTCTGTATCTCACTTATATTTCTGTCTTTTAATATTGTTGTGATATTTGCAACATAGCCTGGATTCAGCTACTGTTTGCTTGAATAGTTAGTATGCTTTCAGAGTAATTGGTGTAATGTACGATTTCATTCTTTTCTAAATTTAGTTGCTGCCCAAGCATTGTGCCAAAACTATCAGTCAAGCAGTGAATAAGAAATCAAAAAAGCAGACTGGTAAGAAAGGGGAACCTGAAAGGGAGAAACCAGGTGTTGAGAGCATGAGGAAAAACAGGCTGGTTGTGACCAAGTAAGTGTCCACTTATATTATACCTTTTTGCTCCAGGTAAAATATTTATTTCATTTTTTTCTATGACATTAGTACTGAGGAAATGCTAATAATTGTATATTCTTCATTTTCCAGCCATTTTAAAAAATATTTCTGAGCTTAATTAACCTGTTAGTTGCTTATTTCATCTCAAAATACAGATTTTGGCCTTTAGAAGAAAATATATGTAATAGTTGATATTTGTCTTTTTATACTAAGTACTGAAGGCCAATTATATGTTTAAAAAATTTTGTGTGGTACATTATAAGCAATCTGTAATTTTTAATTTATTTAAAGTTAGATAGTGGAGACTTTATTTTGGCATGTTTGTGATGTATTAGAACATACCCAATGTCATTATTATAAAACAGAAATAACAGACCAGGTAGCATTCAGGGATCTTTGCTTGCTTCATTGTTTGGAGGGGAGGTGTAGGTGGGTAATAATTCGGTAAATATTTTTTGTTTAAAGTATAGTTCCTACTTTCTTGCTAAATTGAGCAAGCCATTGCCCTTTTATAGACAACTTTCCTTCTCTCATAACAGAAAGTACTTCAGGAATTGGACGTGATTATGAGTGCAGAATAAGCTCTACCTTTGTATATTAAGTCAGTATATTCATTACTACCTAAAGGTAGAAACAAATGACGCCATCTTTAGAATATTGCTCTTATGTGTTAGTTGTAACCTTAAAGATTTTGAACTTTCTCAGTTTAGGAGATTAAAAAGTCGAATTCTCTAAGCATTATCTCCAAATAAGGTTGATATATTTATAAAATTAATTTTGTATTGCCTATGATGACATGTGAACATTTTAACTGTTTATTAATTTTTTTCAGCCTTGATAAATTGCACACTGCACTTTCTGAGTTATGCTTCTCTATAAATTATGTACCAAACATGGTGGTATGGGAACATACCTTTACCCCACGAGAATATTTGACTTCTCATCTGGAAATACGCTTTACCAAGTAAGAAAGAATATTGACTGTTTTTGTTTGTTGACTCAGTAATGAGTTTGTTATTTAATTATACAGTGTTTTATAAGGAAAAGCATTAGTAGAACTGGATTAGTGTTAAGAATAATGAACCGGGCCGGGCGTGGTGGCTCACGCCTATAATCCCAGCACTTTGGGAGGCCGAGGTGGGCAGATCACGAGGTCAGGAGATCGAGACCATCCTGGCTAACACAGTGAAACCCCGTCTCTACTAAAAATACAAAAAATTAGCTGGGCGTGGTGGCGGGCACCTGTAGTCCCAGCTACTCGGGAGGCTGAGGCAAGAGAATGGCGTGAACCCGGGAGACAGACTTGCAGTGAGCCAAGATCATGCCACTGCACTCCATCCTGGGTGACAGAGCAAGACTCTGTCTCAAGAATAATGAACTGGGAAATGCAAAGAATAGTGAACTGAAAATTACTGAAGATACCCAGATTCTTTTCTCATACCTATTAGTATTAACTAGTAACACCAGGCAAACCAGTTAATATCTCTGAGTCATAGCTTCCTTATATACAAAGTGAGAATATTGGAGCAAATCAATGTATTTCATCTTGCAGGTGGCAACCCAGTAGGTTCATGAAATCAGTTTATTAGGTTGTAGTCAAAGTTTAGAGAAAAGTGGGAGGGAAAGAAAGGACAAGAGGAAGAAAAAATAGGAAAAAAAACCCAGTACACTGTGTGCATTAAATATATATATTGCTTCGTGAAATGTTTCAGTTACATGTATGCATGTGTATTGACTTGCAGTGTTAAGATGCGTGTCATGCAGTAGGTCACAGTAAAATGTTTCAAGACCTGAGGACTAGATGAACCCTTACATGTTTTCTGAATTCACATGTTGCTGTTAAATAAGCCAATAGAATTCTAGATTCTTGAATTCTCAATTCTAATTAGAATTTCCTGTTATATATGAATATATATTTTATGTATGTATATGAAATAGTGCATTGATAAGTCAGAAACCTTTCAACTTTATAGATATTGTTTTAACCTTTTTCTGAAGTTACTTATTTATTAATATTTATTCATGAAAATTTTTATTTATTTGACAATTTTTTTCTTCAAAGCCTTGAAGCAATTTATAAAACAAAATTTTGCTAAAAGGTTTTCAAAGTTTTTGTAGTCATTAACAGGTGGTGTTTGTATTTGCACTATATGCTTAACATTGTGTTAAGTACTCTAGGTAATAATGAGATAAAGATAGAACTGTAGCTGGTGAGATGACTAAAAGAATTAGAGAACAGAATATGACAGTATATAAATTGGCACTAAGTTGAGTGTTAAATTATCAGTTGACTTGAGAAGAGTCTGGTGATGAACTGTCTTTTGTTCTCCTTAGTAAGTCAGGCATCCTGACAGTAAAACCCAGAATGCCCTAGAACTTAGACCAAAGGGACATTGTGCCTTGTGGTGTTTATTATTCTCAAGTGGGTTAGAGGTGGGAGATTGGTGGGTGGAAGGGAGAGTTCAGTGTACAGCTCCCTTGTTTTCCTTGTAAACAGTCTGCTTTGTTAATCCACAGAGAAGCAATTTTTTTTTTAACCAAACATCTACTTAGTGATTAGGATCAAGGCAAGGGGAAACAGCTTGTTTACCTTGGAAAGATTTTTTATTTTATTTATTTATTTATTTATTTATTTATTTATTTTGAGATGGAGTTTTGTTCTTTCGTCCAGGCTGGAGTGCAGTGGCACAATCTCAGCTCACTGCAACCTCCATCTCCCGAGTTCAGGCAATTCTCCTGCCTCAGCCTCCCGAGTAGCTGGGACTACAGGCGTGTGCCACCGTGCCTGGTTAATTTTTGTATTTTTAGTAGAGACGGGGTTTCACCATATTGGCCAGCCAGATAGCTTGTGAATATTAGCGGGTTGGTTTTTGTCAATCAACTGAGCACAGTCTTAGGACTTAGGGATTATACACTAGGATAGCAGTTTTCATCTTGAGTTGGCTCTTCTTGGCCTGTTTCTAGTAATGGGATTTGTCGGTTGTCTTTTAAGGATTCATCCTTACAAATACAAGTCTAAGATCTTTACAGATCTAATGCTCAGGGAGTTTTAAAGAAAGTGAAATAGGGGTGGCCAGTGTAGGATAAGATCATTTAGGGAAGTATTTTCAAAATTTGTGTTTCCTTTTTAGTCTTATACAGTTTCTTGAGATATAAACAGAACTGTGTTTTATATGCTATGAGTGATTAAAGAAAATAAAGTTGTTTGTTGCCTTATTTTGTTTGACTGTCATACAGTTTGTTTAGAGGCAGCACTAAGTCAGGCAGATCTGCGGTCAAATCCTAGTCATAACTACTTCCCAACAAAACCTTATCAATTTATGTGAGTCCTGAGCTTTATTTTTTTCCTCTGGGAGATATAGTGATAAGTACATTGTAGGTGTTTATTAAATGTGAGGATTGTAGGTAATTTATATAAAGCCTCAAAAACTACTGGCACCTAACAGTGTCAAATAAATTCAAGCTGTAGACTAAATAGTTCACTGTCCTTGCTACAAACAACTTACCATGTTAAAGCAATTTGTAAAACCCTCTTTATACTTAAATCACTTTTGTTACTGGTATACTTAGAATGTTTTTAATCATTTTATTCACATTTCGTTGTAGTTTTTAAGTTTTCTTTTTTCTTTTTTTTTTAAGACAGTCTCACTCTGTTGCCCAGGCTGGAGTGCAGTGGTGCAATCTCAGCTCACTGCAACCTCTGCCTGCTGGGTTCAAGCGATTCTCCTGTCTCAACCTCCCAAGTAGCCAGGATTACAGGCATGTGCCAGGCCCAGCTAATTTTTGTATTTTTAGTGGAGACAAGGATTCACCATGTTGGCCAGGATGATCTCGAACTCCTGACTTCAAGTCATCTGCCCGCCTCGTCCTCCCAAAATGCTGGGATTACAATAGGCGTGAACCACCATGCCCGGCCTTCATTCTTTTTTTATGTTGTTTCCTGGGAAGATAATGACAGTAATTTTACAGCTTTGTAATAAATTATTTTTAAAGTTAATTTTATTGCTTGTTTAATATTAGATAACAGTAGGTTGAGTGGTTTATTTTACATGAATGGAAAAGTCAGAGGCTTTTCTTATTCTTCTATCCCTTCTTCCCAGGTCAATTGTTGGGATGACTATGTATAATCAAGCCACACAGGAAATTGCAAAACCTTCAGAACTTCTAACAAGTGTAAGAGCATACATGACCGTACTCCAGTCAATAGAAAACTATGTGCAGATTGATATTACAAGAGTATTTAATAATGTGCTTCTTCAACAAACACAACATTTAGACAGTCATGGAGAGCCAACCATTACAAGTCTATACACAAATTGGTAAGGAATGCATTTAGAAATTTGTAGTAGCGGAAAGTTTGTAATGAAGTACTTAGGAAAATTAATTTTTTTGTGAATAAGTACTTATTCATATTATCAGTCAACTTAAAATTATATGCAGGAATGTATATCATGATACATTCTGAATTCAGCAGTTTCTTCCGGTTATAAGTTTACGTTTCTCCTTAGGTATTTGGAAACTTTGTTACGACAAGTCAGCAATGGCCATATAGCATATTTTCCTGCAATGAAAGCATTTGTGAACTTACCTACAGAAAATGAATTAACATTCAATGCAGAGGAATATTCTGACATATCAGGTGAATAGTACTATACCACAGTTTAGAGAATGAAGAACACTTAATTCTTTTGCTAGTGTCTTGCTTCTTTTGACTTTTGATTCTGTTGTGACTATTTCATTCAATTACATGCGTAACTGCATATTGTATCTTAGAATTACTTTTGCATTTTGTATTCTCTCTTTCACTCTAGAGACTTTTATCAGGATTTTACATTAGTTTTTATAATGAGATGTTGTATTGTGTTAATGTTCATTTTCTTAAAGTATTTGCTCTGTCGGAAGTATAAAATTAAGTATGTTTTCTTTCAGAAATGAGGTCATTATCAGAACTACTAGGCCCATATGGTATGAAGTTTCTAAGTGAAAGCCTTATGTGGCATATTTCGTCACAAGTTGCTGAACTTAAGGTAATATAGTCTTTATTAATTTTAGCTTTTAAACATTAATTCCTGAAAAACATTTCAGGGATATGAGCAACAAGCCTACAATGTTAATTATTTTAATCCAACATGAAAGTACTAATATGAAAATGAAAATTAAATAGCTAGCAAGGCCTTTTTATGGCATCTTAGTTTAGTTTTCTCTATTTTGTAGGTGAGAAAATGGAAAGCCAAAATAGGTGAATTGACTTGGTAAAGGGGACAGAACCTCAGGGTCTTTGGCTTGTGGTCAAGCCTTCATAGTATTGAATCATGATGTTTTCTTTGAAATACCAGCTTCAAAATTCCAGCCAAAGTTAAAAATTTGTTCACACTTGCGGTTTGAATGTATTTGCTTTCCATAGATTATAATACAAAAATTATTGGGCTTATTGCTTTTTCTTAGGTAATCTTTTAAATTATCTTATGCCCTCTAAGTTGAATGAAAAATGCCTTTAGAATGCTTAATGTTTCAGTAAAGATGTAAAGGAACTGAAGCAACAACATTTTAAATACCTTTTTTTAGCCTTTTAGAAATATCCTAGAGCTAAGGTGATTTATGTTAAACGAATCTGTATATATAATAACTATGTAGTTTTTGAAAGAATTTGAACTTGGGCCACCAAAACTTTTGAACTTACAAGCAGAATAGAGAAGTCGTGTTTTAAAATAAACATTTTCTTTGTAAAAGCTTTTTGGTGGTTACTTGCGTCTTGATATTTTAGGTTTTTTTTGTTTTTTTTTTTTTTTTGAGATGGAGTCTCACTGTGTTGCCCAGGCTGCAGTACAGTGGCACAATCTCAACTCACTGCAACTTCCGCCTCTGAAGTAGCTGGGACTACAGGCACGCACCACCAAGCCTGGCTTATTTTTGTATTTTTAGTAGAGACGGTGTTTCACCGTGTTGGCCAGGCTGGTCTCGAACTCCTGACCTCAAGAGATCCGCCCACCTCGGCCTCCCAAAGTGCTGGGATTACAGGCATGAGCCACCGTGCCTGGCCAATTTTTAGTTTCTTAAGAAAATGATAGACGGTACTGGTAAGTAGCTTACAGTTCAGATGTAGCACATAGAGTTCTAAATGTGGTTAATCTGATTTACTGAAAATTGAGCAAATATATAGAACAAGTTAATTTCCACAAACTTAATAGTATTTTGCTGAGTGAATAAATAGCAAGAGTCAGTTATACTGACTCTTGATTATACTAAAAGCTTAGTATAATCAAAGATTTAAGGAGAGGCAATATTACCCATTGGTTAAGAACTCAAGCTTTCAGCCAGGCGTGGTGGCTCATGCCTGTAATCCAGCACTTTGGGAGGCCGAGGTGGGCGGATTGCCTGAGGTTAGGAGTTCAAGACCAGCCTGGCCAACATGGTGAAATCCCCCCTCTACTGAAAATACAAAAATTAGCTGGGTGTGGTGGTGGGCACTTGTAATCCCAGCTACTAGGGAGGCTGAAGCAGGAGAATCACTTGAACCCGGGAGGCGGAGGTTGCAGTAAGCTGAGATCACACCACTGCACTCAAGCCTGCATGACAGAGTGAGACTCTGTCTCAAAAAAAAGAAAAAACTCAAGCTTTCAAGTTAGACTTTCCTGAATTTCAGACCTGTCACTTACAAGCTTTGATTTCGGACAAATGTTTAAGCTTGTACTTTGAGAGAATTTTATGAGATCATGCATGTCAAGCTTTTAGGTACTCAGCATAATGTCTGTTATTTTAGTATTCATTATATCATTATCCTCTCATTGTTATTTTTAAAGTTTTCTGCAATTATTGTATAAAAGTCAACTTTTAGATGGCTTAAAATATAAAGTTTATAAACTTTATATGGTTATAAATATACAAACATTGAAATGCTAGTCTTGGTTCTTTACAAGCAGTATCATTCTTATTTATTAGACTAATTCTCCTGTAAATACATAATTTTTTTCTATCCTACTGTTCTCAAATAACAAATTTCTCATCTCCAATTTTTTTTCTTGTGTTCCTTCAGTATGAGATAATAGAAGAATTATGGCTCTGAAATTTTACTTTAGCCAGCTATTTTTTATACCCATATAAAAATATAGACCCATCACTAAGACATGGTCATAACTTGCCTGTTCGTGACATTCATGTATTTTTCAAATGTCACCGTATCAGAATGTCCTTCCTGACCAAGCTTTCTAAAATAGCAAACATCACTTTTTATTCTCTTCATTCAGCTGTATGTGTATCTTAATTGTGACCTCTCATGCAGTGTATTTGTTTATGTCACTGTCACTAGAGTATAAATGCAGTTCTAAACTCTGTTAAAACCTTGCTGCAGACCTAACGCATATTAGGCACTTAGTAAATATTTGTTGGATGCAAAAATAAAAATAGCTAGCTTTGTTTGTTTATTTGTTGGAGACAGAGTCTTGCTGTGTCACCCAGGCTGGAGTGCAGTGGTGTGATCATGACTCACTGCCAGCTTGGCCCCCCTGGGCTCAGGCAATTCTGTCACCTCAGCCTCCTGAGAAGCTGGGACTACAGGCATGTGCCAGCAAGTACGTCTAATTTTTTGTAGAGACAGGGTTTCGCCATATTGCCCAAGCTGGTCTCTAACTCCTGGGCTCAAATGGTCCACCCACCTCAGCCTCTTAAAGTGCTGGGATTACAGGCACGAGCCACTGTGCCTGGCCCCAGCTTTCTTAACTCTGTTTTATTCAAGGACTTTTCTAAGATCTTCACTTATCTTATTAACTCCTTTACATCCTTAAAAGAGATGTTTTCCTTATTTTACAAATTAGGAAAGTGAGGCCAAGAAGGATTAAATAACTTATGCACGCTCACATTTTAGTAAGTGGTGAAACTGAAATTTGAACTCAGTCTGTCTAGCACCACAGATTATGCTAGTACCATGCTACACTGCCTGTAGAACTGAGAGGGATCTCAGTAGTCATCTAACCTACTCTTATCTGATGAAGGAGCACATGTTGCATTTTTCTAGATGTATTATCTGGTCTTTTTGAAAATGAGGCCATCTTATCAATTACTGTACATCTCTAGTTTATGTTGATTTAGTATCTAAGTAGTAATTTTTTATTGGTCCTTAGTCTTACATCAAGAGGCAGGGATTGCCTTTGACGAGATCACCCTTCACGTATTTAAAAACTGCTTCCCTTCATGTATCATCTTTCTCTTCCTCGTGTGGAATATATTCATATTCAGCCTCTTTGCCATCTTTCTCACTCCTTCCTCTGTACAAACTCTGTTTTTTTTGTTGTCACTCTTAGACAATAGTGCCCTGAACCAAGAATGAGTTTCAGATAAGGTGTGATGAGTGAAAGTACATTTATCTATTCTGGATACTGTACTTACTGACACAGTTTAAGATAGCATGAACACATTTGGTAGCTATGCCATACTGTTTTCACAATCAACTTGCAATCAGATGAATTGTCTCTTTTTTTCACTTACGCTAACCTTAAACCATGGCTTTCCACATCTTATGTTTTGTGAAATTTTTAGACCTGAGTGTATGCTTTGTAGTTTTTCTTAGTAAAGTTTATCTTGTTAGGTATTGTCCATTATTCTAGGGTCTTTTTTTGAGTACAGATTTTATCCTAGTCTTTTAACAATTATTTTATAAACTTAACTATTTTAGCCTTGTCTGTAAGTATGAATGTTATCAAATATATTCTCATTCATGAGAAGAAATGGAAGGTGCTTATGTTTTAACATTTCTCTCTTATATTTTGGAGTGGCTGTATTCTCTCTCAGATATTAAAATTTAAAGTTAGGGGAATGTGGAACTACTGTAAACAATGTTGACTTTTTAAATATCCTTAACCAAGATGGTTAAGGATGTTAAAACATTTTTTCTTGAAAACTTTTGATGTTAGCTTTCTAGTAATCTCCTATGTGATTCTTTTCTTACTTGACTTTTCATTTTACCTTCATAATAACTTCCATATTTTATTAATGATTTAATATTGTAGTAATTATTATTTTTTGGTATTTGTTTTTACTTTTTTGCTTCTCAAATACTAAATCCTGACTTATTTAAGGATTATGTTTTTCAGAAGGCTTCTTATGAAATATTTATATTTTTAATATTGTGCCTTCATCATTTAGTTCTTCAAAACAAGGTTAATTGTAAGGATTCCATTTTCTGGAATTGTATAATGTTTTATAGTGATTTTGTTTGAGTTCTCTCCTAATAACCTCAAGATGTAATCCAGATTGTTTAGTATTCAACTACTTGTGTATTATTAAGAACTTGAGAAGGTGTTTATTTGTGACTTTGTTTTCTCAGCCTCTGTGTACTGAGGCATACTTCATACGTATTCTTGTATTTTATTACATAAGAAATCCTACAGATCATAATGATGTTTCATATAGATAAATTCAGTGTGTTGTATACTAGTCTGTCTCATTGAAATAAATCTCTAAAAGTTATTCTGTCAGTGATGATTCTAATTTTTTTAGCGTCCTGTAAAATTTCCTTAGAATAACCTAATTTTTGAAATTTTAGGAACAAAAGAACTTACAGATTTTTGCTTCCAGTATTGGTAGGTAATTCAGACCTCCTTATTTCCAAAGAACAACTTAAAAAGCTGGAGATATATATATATATCTCTATAAAATAATCTTCTTTAAAGAAGAACTAAAAAGATAGTGAAGTATTTCTAGGCTGACGCCAAGGAGAACCTGGGAAATCAGAGACATAAGCCCAGCTTTGGAAGCCACTTTTCACCCAGGC
Organism: Pan troglodytes; assembly: GCF_028858775.2. Lineage (NCBI taxonomy): Eukaryota > Metazoa > Chordata > Mammalia > Primates > Hominidae > Pan > Pan troglodytes. The sequence goes on along the minus strand of NC_072411.2, from coordinate 84,983,722 downwards.
ATGTGTACTGAAGCAGAAGTAACATTTGTAAAACTAAGCTGAATTCTGGTGGCCTTGTGGAACAAGGGTGTCAGTAGTCAAAAACCTAGAGTAAAGCCTTCTCAAAGTAGGGCATGGGAAGTCTGCATAATTTCTCCCCAGCCCTCTTTACATAGACACTGTCTAACTTCGGGGTAAGGGTGAACTGGAAATGAGTCACCCCTCCCCAGGATTTGCAGCCCTGTTTATGTTATATGCTTTATCTAAGGCATCTCAATCCTTGGACCTGGATTAATGTGGTCCTAGGTTGGTAGTGCCCCAATGAACTTAGCAGAAGCTAACACAGATCTTCTCTGGAGAAAGGTATCCTCATCCTAGGCTTCAGATGATTCCTGCAAATAATTCATCAAGCACATGACCTTCAGCTGGAGAGTGGAAGTCTTTTGGAGATTAGTGCAGGGTGGAGGTAGGAGGTTTTATATATCTGGCAGGCTGCCATGATTAAATTATTGTCTTGTTTTCAGCCTCAAGCCTTCCTTTGTGTGCCATTGCCTTCAATTTCTGATCCCTTCCTCCTTTCCTCCCTCTTGAGGTGTGATTTAACTTGCTTCTACATTTTATCTCCATTATAAGAACTTGCTAATCAAATTTCTCACCTCTCCTTATTCTTTGCTCTAGTTTCCATCTTCCAGGAATTTGTTGACTTTTCTCCTTTGATCTTGTTTTTTCTGCTGTTTCCTTTTTTTTTTTTTTTTTTTTTTTTGGTAGGTTTATGCCTTTCTTTTTTTACCTCTGACTTGAGTGGATTTCTGAAAGGAGCAGTTTTAGACATTTAAAATTCTCTACATTTAATCAGCACTTCTACATAGTTTACATACTTGTTTGAGCATTTTTTTTTCTTTCCAACTTCTATTTTACATTCAGGGGTGCGTGTGCAGGTTTGTTATATGGGCGAATGACATGTCATGGGTTTGGCACACAGATTATTTTGTCACCTAGGTAGTAAGCGTAAGTACCCAATAGCTAGTGTTTTGACCCTTAACCTCCTCCCACCCTCTACCTTCAAGTAGGCCCTGGTGTGTGTTGCTCCTTTTTTTTTTTTTTTTTTTTTTTTTTTTGTAAAGAGAGTCTCGGTCTGTCGCCCAGGCTAGGAGTGCAGTGGCGTGATCTCGGCTCACTGCAAGCTCTGCCTCCCAGGTTCACGCCATTCTCCTGGCTCAGCCTCCTGAGTAGTTGGGACTACAGGCGCCCACCGCCACGCCTGGCTAATTTTTTGTATTTTTTAGTAGAGACGGGGTTTCACCGTGTTAGCCAGGATGGTCTTGATCTCCTGACCTCGTGATCCACCCACCTCAGCCTCCCAAAGTGCTGAGATTACAGGCGTGAGCCACTGCGCTCTCCATGTGTACTTGATGTTTAGCTCCCATTTTTAAGTGAAAATGTGAGGTGTTTGGTTTTCTCTTTCTGTGTTAATTCCCTTAGGATAATGGTCTCCAGCTCTATCCATGTTGCTGCAAAGGACATGATCTCATTCTTATTTATGACTGTGTAGTAGTTCATGATATGTATGTACCACATTTTCTTTATTAAGTCTATTGTCGATGGGCATTTAGGTTGATTCCATGTCTTTTTGTTGTTGTTGTGAATAGTGCTGCAGTGAACATACACATGCATGGGTCTTTATGTTAGAATGATTTATATTCCTTTGGGTATGTACCCAGTAATGAGATTGCTGGGTTGAGTAGTAATTCTCTTTTAAGTTCTTTGAGAAATCTGCAAACTGCTTTTCACAGTGGCTGGACTAATTTACATTCCCATCAGCAGTGCATAAGCATTTCTTTTTCTCTGCAACCTCACCAGCATGTTTGAGCATTTTGATAGGAAACGTTTCTAAAAGTGGATCAAAGAATATGAACATTAATTTTTTTTGATATTACCAAATATCCCTCTGAAAATATTGTAGTTCACACTCCCCTCAGCAGAACATTGTGATATCTCTAATAGCATCTTAGTCTTTTTGGAGTTAGTATATACAGTGTTTTGTGTTTTGGGGGGAATTGTAATATTTTAAAGATCATTCTGTAATTTCTTTGCTGGTTTTTTTTTTTCTTTCTTTCTTTTTTAAGAGACAGGGTCTCCCTGTCACCTGGTCTGGAGTGCAGTTGCATGTTCATAGCTCACTGCAGCCTCCAACTCCTGGGCCCACCCTCCTGAGTAGCTGAGAAATATAGGCGTGTACCACTGTGCCTACTTTTTTTTTAAGCTTTTTTTTGTTTTTTATTTTTTGAGACAGAGTCTCGCTCTTGTCACCCAGGCTGGAGTGCAATGGCGCAATCTTAGCTCACTACAACCTCTGCCTCCCGGGTTCAGGCGATTCTCCTGCCTCAGCCTCCCGAGTAGCTGGGATTACAGGCGCCTGCCACCACGCCTTGCTAATTTTTGTATTTTTAGTAGAGATGGTGTTTCACCATGTTGGACAGGCTAGTTTCGAACTCCTGACCTCAGGTGATCCACCCACCTCGGCCTCCGAAAGTGCTGAGATTACAGGTGTGAGCCACCGCGCCCAGCCTTTTAAAGTTTTTTGTAGAGACGAAATATTGCTGTGTTGCCCAGGCTGGTCTCAAACCCTCGGTTTCAGGTGATCCATCCACCTTAGCCTCCCAAAGTGCTAGGATTACAGGTGTGAGTCACCATGCCTGGCCACTTCTTTGCTTTTATTTCCATTTTTAAAATATTTAATCTAAACTGATATCTTTTTCTTTTTATCTTAAAGGTGACCTTAATTATTTTAGTTCCTGTTTTAGCCGAGGACCTTTTTGTTTTATAGGGTAATTTGTGTGCTAATTTAAAAAGTAGAGCTTTTTTATATTTGATGGTTGTGAATAAATTGTGTGTCAGACATAATCAACACTATGTACATGTACTTATGGTGAAACATGTTTATTCCTTTCAGGAGAAGAAAGCAACTGTCTTTTTTTCTACTAAAATTCTTGGGTGTTTTATTTGGGGTTGTGCGCGTTGAGTCCATTTCTCCTTCCAGTCTGCCAAAAGAATTGTTTTGGCATTTTACAGATCAGTTCTTCTAGTTCTTCATGGGATCCTAAAGGACATTTTTTCAAATGAAGTAGGAAATTTAAATATGAATTTTGCCAAGAATTTTAACACTTTCTTTTTAACACAATACCAACTAAATTATATCAAACTTTTTTTTAAAAAATCTTGATTTATTTCACTTGCTTTGTCTAAACTTATTCTAAACCATTTCATTGGTAATTCCTGTTATTACTGCCGGCTTTCAGTTTATTCGTCAGTGAGATTAATCAATAACTTTATAGAGAGCAAAAATAGTAAGCCAGCAAATAATTTAGGGTAATGGTTCACAAATTTTACTTCTCAGACCAGCAGAAGAAGCATTACTTTGGAGCTGGTTAAAAATGCGGGTTTTTGTTCTCTGTCTCAGACCTGCTAAATCAGAAATTTTGGGGCTGGGACCCAGCAATGTGTGTTTGTAAGGAGTCCTCTAGAGAATTTTTATGCGCACAAAAGATGGGGAACCATTTCTTTAGGGATTAAGAACATGGATTTTAAAATGAGACATACCTGAATTCAAATTCCAAATTAACTGTTGAATATCACTGTAACTTTGGGCAAGTTATCCAACTTCTCTGACCTTAGTTTCCTCAGCTGTAAACTTGGAATATTACCTCCCTTAATTGGATTATAGTAAATATGATTATAAGTTACCTTGTATAAGAGCTTAACAAATGGTTATAATTGCTCTTATTATTAAACATATATCAATATTTCTGAAATGGTATGTATCTTATAGTGTTAGTAGTTATTTTTTTTTTTCCTTTTAGTGACACATAGAATAAGGTGCATTTTAAATTCGATGGTGTTGATTCACTGATATGTGATACTATGTTTAAAGTGCATGGTCACTATCAGGCTTGGGCATAGAGTTTGAGTGTGTATTGAATCCAGTTTTAGGTTTGGAGAGTTTCGTTTTGGCCCAGAGAGAGCAGGCAGCCTAATCAGAGACCATAGAAGTTAAATTCAGCAAATAAATGTGACTAGAGCTTAACTTCTGATTAGCAGCATAATAAGAAACAATCTGAAGTAATAACATCAAGCAACCTAAACAAAACTTATACTAATGTTTTCAAAAAAAGTATTTTTATGGATTTTCTGTGTAGTTTTTTTCCCTTAAATCAGATGTTATCAACCTTTCGTTTGTAAAAAACACCATGGCACTTTATATGCTTGCTGCACCTTCCCAACCAGGTCTGCTGAATTGAAATAACCAAGAATGAAGCATGGATATGTGTATTTGGAAAGAGCACCACAGGTGATTGTGATGTGTACAAGGGCTGAGAACCATTATAGAGAACAAAAGTAAAGAAAATTCTGATTTACAAGAACTTTGTAGAGATATAGAGATCAGAAATTAAATTATAAACTTCACTTACACTGTGAAAGAACTGGGAAGTGTGATAGTGGTGAACTTAGTGGTGAAAGCAGACCGCACAGGTAACTGCAACAAAGAGCAGAATGTCTCTCTCACTTCTCTCTTCGTTGTTTTAGAAACTCGGTTTATTGTTGTCTAGGCTTATCTCTGACAGAATGAAATTAATTACATTTGTGTTATAATTTTTAAATTACTTTGTAATGTTTCTTTTGAGGAGAGCATTCTTCAATGAGTTATACTTTTCTTGAATAGTTATCCTTCACACCCTTCCCTTATTTATATCTCTTCCTTCTTTTCTCTTCCCTTTTCTCAGTGGTCTGTGAAAGAGGAGTAGATAGTTTATACTTCCATTTTATAATTTTTGTTGGGAAACATTACTATTATATAATCCCCATCAAGTGGTACCATACCATAACAAGTCATTCTCCCTCTACTTGTATGTATCCAGTAATACTCATTGTCTACAGGCATACTCTAGCCTGCCTTTGGCCAGGTTTAACTTTAGCAAGTTCTTTTGTTTCAGTTGGAATTTGTTGCTATGTCCATTTTAGTGTCTACTTTTTATTATTGATGCCGTTCAGCGTCTAAGTAAGCATAAGATGATTCTTTATCCTACTACTTACCTTTGTTGCTTTTCCTGAACTCCTTCCTTCTTGAATTTGTAAACTGAAGGGAAACACTAAGCTTATATAAATAATTTTCAGATGCTTTTATTGAAACAACAAAAAAATATATGTAGCATAGAGCGTCTGGATTTCATGAATTGTGTTTCCTACTTGCCAGATTGTAATTTCCAAGCATGCTCTTATCTCATTAACACAAAGAGGTCTGTGCCTGACCTAGGATCTTTCTTTTTTTTAGAAACTTGTGGTGGAGAATGTTGATGTGTTAACACAAATGAGGACCAGCTTTGACAAACCAGACCAGATGGCTGCACTCTTTAAAAGATTATCATGTGGGTAACTCATGATACTTTTTATAAACATAAGAAGATCTTGATACTCAGTATTTAGCTTTGGCTCAAAATTTGTAACATAAATACAAGTAGTAAATTATGAAAAGTACTCTTTAGCTTATGAAGAGAACTAGAACATTTTTGCAGTCAAAGGATCATATAAGTGTGTGTGTGGCTTATCTGTTTCACAATTTTTCTTAACCATACTCTTAGTCTACTATGTGTCGCTAGTTCATGAATATTACCAGTATCAATTTGGTTTTGAACCCATTAAATTTAATACAGTAAATCTACATTAATTTAGACTAAAAGGATTCGCTTCTGAGCCTGTTAACTTTCTAAAAATCAACTTTATACGTATAAGTTACATACAATAAAATGTACCATTTAAGCAAACGGTATTTTGGATTTTGACAGATGGATACATTCATATAACCATTGCCACAGTCTAGATATAGAACAGTTCCATCAGTTTGAAAAATTGTTTGCTATCTCTTTGTAGTTGGTCTCCTACCCCAGTTTCTGGCCCCAGGCCAAACAACCACTGATCTTATTTCTGTCACTATAGATTAAATTTGTGTCTGGCCTCTTTCACTTAGCATAATGTTTTTGAGATTTATTCATCCATGTTGTTAAGTGATCAGTAATTTGTTTCTTTTTGTTATTATTAGCTAAGATTGATGAAAACCTGAACCTACAACTTTAAAAAAAATTGTAATGTCTTCTTGACATTGATTCTTTGTGGGAGGTATATTGTGAAATCACAGTGAATCTTAAGTATTAAAGTGTGTTCAAGCAGATAACTGTTTTAGATATACTTGATCTAATGTTATTTTCTTTTGCTTTTACTTGAACTGTTAAAGTTACAATGAAAAATTATTTTAAAGTCATACTTCTTGGTTAATTTAAAAGCCTTCTCAACACTAAAAAAAAAATGAAATCCCAAATATAATATTCTTTGTATTTGAGAAAGCCAGAGAACAAGTTTATGTTCCTAAACAAAAAATAATCCAGAAGAAAACTAAAGCCATACATGTATTTAACATACTTCATATTTGACATTTTTCTCTTAAATGCTTTAGAGAATCACTTTATTAGGCTATTTTATCCTGTAAAACTTATTTAATTCTTATTGAATAAAAATTAAAGATTACCTTATAGGACAGATCTGTGGTTGCCAGGACTATAAAGGGAAAGCAATGAGGGAGATTTTTAGGGTGATGAAACTGTTCACCATAGTGGTGATACAAATCTATCATATGTGTCATACGACACATATCACTGTGTGTTACATAGTGGTAACACAGATCTGTACATGATAACATTTGGGGCTGGGTGTGGTGGCCCAGGCCTGTAATCCCAGCACATTGGGAGCCAAGGCAGGCAGATCACTTGAGATCAGGAATTCCAGACCAGCCTGGCCAACATGTTGAAACCCTGTCTCTACTAAAAATACAAAAATTAGCCAGGCATGGTGGCACATGCTTATAATCCCAGCTACTCAGGAGGCTGAGGTAGGAGAATTGCTTGAACCCGGGAGATGGAGGTTGCAGTCAGCTGAGATAGCACCATTGCACTACAGCCTGGGCGACAAGAGCAAAACTCTATTTCAAAGAAAAAAAAATGGAGCTGTATACCAAAAGGAAAAGAAAAGGTCATTTTTATTATATGATACTTTAAAAAACAAAAAAATAGACGTGGTAGCATTATAGGGAGGAGTATGAATAAGTAGGAAATTAGTTTTTAAAACTCTCCTGATCTTTCTTTTGTTATTGTACATTGGTTTACTAGCTACTTATATTTTCTACTCCTTTATTCTTATTAGTTTTGTTTTTTTCATGTTTTCTCCCATTTTTAAATACTCATTTGACAACCCCATTGGCCTTAACCCTATTTACTTTCCTACTAACAATCTTTTGACTGTACCATCTAATTAGAAGCAAATAATCCGCTGCAGTGTTCAGTACTTTATTTAACTCTCATTTGTGGAATTGAAACAATGGAATTTGTTAAAATTCCAAACAGAATTTGCAAGTTTTCAAAATAAAATTCATAGTCGTTTGTCAAGATTCTGCTTACTTGAATTTTGTGTATAATAATTAGTGGTGACTCATTACCTCTAACTCATTGGCCATTTTGGAATTGGCCAAAACCAAAATCTAAATTGTTGAATATTAATGACCCATATAAATCAAATTTGTCTTTAAATAGAATTTATTAAATCTTTTCTATAATTTGGAAAAAGAAACGATTCACTTGAGAGTGACTCATTTAGGAGAGTAGAGAGAACTATTTTTTCAGCAATTGAACTGTTTTCCAAAACATTCTCTTTTTTTTTATTCTTTTGTGCTTCCTTCTCCCCGTGTCCATATCCAGAAGTCAATGTGTTTTTGAAGGAGTTTTTCACAGTCAACAAGCACATTCTTTTTAAAAGATAAAGCATTATGATTTATTAAAAGTAGGTCTGAATTGGGAGGCAATCTGGAATTTGTTAGTTTATTTTTATTTTATTTTATCTATTTTTACTTTTTAATTTTTTGAGATGGAGCCTTGCTCTGGCACCCAGGCTGAAGTGTAATGACACAGTCTCAGCTCACTGCAACCTCCACCTCCTGGTTCAACCAATTCTCCTGCATCAGCCTCCCAAGTAACTAGGACTACAGGCATGCACTACCACACTCGGCTAATTTTTGTATTTTTAGTAAGATGGGGTTTCACAGTGTTGTCCAGGCTGGTCTCGAACTCCTGACCTCAAGTGATCCATCCTCCTCGACCTCCTAGAGTGTTGGGATTACAGGCGTGAGCCACCATGCCTGGCCTTATTATCAGTTTTAAGACTTCTATGTGACTTGGGAAAATCTCCTTATGTCTGTTTAATATTTTTTTATTCTCTGACATTCTGTTTCTTGGGACTAGGTTCATCGCTTTACTGACTCCCTGATTCCAGACTAAAAATATTTCTAGTTTTCCTACAGCAATTTTTTCTTTTGAAAACTCATTCTATTCACATACCTTTCTGCCATCATCTACAAACCTATAAGTTGCCTCTGAAGATCTTTACTTTAGCAGTACTTTGGATGTTATTATTTCCTGAAATTGTTCCACCAGTAAAAATCTTGAACTTTGAAATTCAACTCTCAGATCACAGCCATGTCTTCTAGCTCTCCCATTCCTTTACACCTGTTGAACTCCTTGTTCTAGCTCATTGAAACTTTTATGCCTCTCAGCTTTCCTGATCACCTATTCCTGGCTTTACATATTTTATCCATTCTGGACTATGAAATTCGGTTAGTGCATTCTCCCTTATGCTGTCATACCCTTGAGTTTTTGCTACATTCATTCCCACAAAGCAGTTTTCCTGATCCCTAGAAAGTCTCCTGTACCCTGAAAGCCAAGTACTGCTTGTGAAATAACACTTTTTAAGTCTGTCGTTAAACTGGCCTCTTTTTCATCTTACCACCTGTCTTACTTTGAAACTTTTTGACTAGTTTGTATGCACTGTTTGATTGTCCCACCTGTCCACTCTTGGTGTGCTGTAATATGTCCACTTTCCTGAAACCTTTCTGAAAGTTTGTTGGTGACTACTCATTTGCAAGATTTGGTGCTTTTTCCTCAACTCTCATTCTGTTTATTTCTCTGTCGTGTTTATCTCTTTTATTCTCCTTTTTATTAAAGCTTTATTTTCTTTATTTGCCAATACTTTTATCTCTACTCTTCGTCGTTTTTGCAGGTTCATCTTTTATGTAGTGTCAGCTTGTGATATCTTACTCTTCCATTTTTACTCTGCAATCCTATTGGAAAAATTTTATCCCAAATTTTCTCTTCCCTTATCCAATATTTATCTTCAGCCTTAACTCTCTTCTGTTGATCTCCAGATGTTTAATACCAAGTACTAGTTTGACCGGGGCTTCTCAAAGTATAACCCAGGGACATGTAACAGCACCACCTGGGAATTTGTTAAGCATGTAAATTATTGGGCCCCACCTCAGACCTGCTGACTCAGATCTCTGGGGCTGAGGCCCAGCAGTCTGTGTTTTAACAAGTCCTTGGGGTCATTTGGAATCATACAAAAGTTTAGAAACATTGTGTTAAATATTTTCAGCTATATGACCCACAGGTTTTTCACAACATCCCTGGAATGGGAAGTATCTCTTCCATGGCAGGTATAAGTAGGTGGGGAGAAAAAACCTGATGTTTTCTTTATTGACTATTTTGTTACCTCTCTCACCATCTATCCATTGACTCACACTGGAAAACTTGGGCATCCTCTCTGATTCTTTCACTCCTCATATTCCATGTGCAGTAGCTATGTCTTAAAGATGAGAGTTTACAAATTGGTGTGTCACATTTGGTCCAAAGGTATACATTGTATGGCCCTATGCTACATTAATTTTTTTTTTAATTTGGGTCATTATTTTTTAAATGGGAAGAGTCATTTTTAAATAGAATTCTTTTCGTATAACTCTTTATATTTTGAAAACCCTGAACAACAACCTCATTGCTTGAAGGATACAGTATAAACTCCTTAGCCTGACCTTCAAAAGCTATTATTTGGATTAATGAAATAATTGAGTGGCATTACCTCTCTTTCTGTCCCCCACTACCTATTTGTTTGCCTGGTCCAAGACCCACATAGCCTCTGTTCTAGAGTTAGTTCCTTGGGAAGTTAGTGGACGTTATGTGGGGTGAAGGGAAGTGCCAGTGGTCAAATGGTTTGGCAAATAATCCATTACACAATACATTAAGCAGTGTTTCTTACTGTGAAGTATCTTAGAACTTTTAATGTGTCATTATTGTACACATTCAAGATGAGGTTGTAGGGTATAGTCTTTGAGAACTTGATTAATTTCTGGGTAACATACTTTGGAAAATATATGGCTATATCACACTGAATCTTGTCTGTTGTTATTTCTAGTGTGAATCTTTTTTTTTTTTTTTTTTTTGAGACAGTCTTGCTCTGTTGCCTAGGCTCGAGTGCAGTGGCGAGATCTCGGCTCACTGCAGCCTCCGCCTCCTGGGTTCAAGCCATTCTCCTGCCTCAGTCTCCCGAGTAGCTGGGACTACAAGCACGTGCCACCAGGCTTGGCTAATTTTTGTACGTTTAGTAGAGTTGGGGTTTCACCATGTTGCCCAGGCTGGTCTTGAACTCCTGACCTCAAGTGATCCACCCGCCTCAGCCACCCAACCTAGTCTCATCTTGAATTACCATTTAATTGAATATCTACTGGTCATCTGGGTATCAGACACTGTGCTGAGTGCTACAGGTAGATGAGAAGATTAAGAGTAGTTCCTGCTCACATGGAATTTTTAATAAATTTGCGCCTTATATCATTTTGTTAACATGACTTTTAATTCATATTTGGCTTATATTAGGCCTATTTGTATGGTTTAGTAAAAGATGCTATGGTCAAAGTTTAAACAAGCTACACAGAAGGTAGAAAGTCAAAAATAAAACACTTCTCTCTATTCCTACTCCTCAACTAGTAACTTTAACAGTTACTGTAGTATATACATCTCTTTCCAGAAATTTGTTATGTATATACAAATATAGGTCTGTATATATATCTTTTTTAGTTTACATAAATGGAAATATATTTCTTAGTTTTCATGACAGCCCATTTAGATTGTCTGCTATTTGAGGTCTAGATCATTATTCTGTTTATATTTCTTCTTTTACTACACAGTGTAAGGCTTTGTATATGGCATGCAATAAATGTTTGTTTTGTCTTTATAAAATGTGAAGGTATTGAACCATCATATTGACCCTTCCAATCCTACTTTGTTAACAGAGTTTTATTTTGTTTTAGAGATGGGGTCTTGATCCTTTACCCAGGCTGATGTGCAGTGGCATGATCACTGCAACCTCTGATTCCTGAACTCAAAGGATCCTCCCATCTTAGCCTCCCAAGTACTAGGACCACAGGCTCATGCCCCCACACCCGACTGATTTTTTTTTATTTTTTGTAGAGACAGGGTCTTGCTATGTTGCCCAGGCTGCTTGTGAACTCCTGGGCTCAAGCAGTCTTCCCGGCTCAGCCTCCTAAAATGCTAGGATTACAGATGTGAACACCATGCTCAGCCTGGAAAATCTATTAATAATTTTTAGAATAATGCTCTCTAACCAATATGTAAGTGATCAAATCTGTTCAGCTTCAGCAGACTGGTCCTGCCAAAACTGCATGTGTTCTCAACAGGCATTTTTTGTTTCTTAACTCAAGACCTTAACAATTTAAGAATTTAGCACTGCTGAGTTCCTGGGCTGCTTGAGGATTTAACTCCTGTTAACTCTGATCAGCTTCTTTCTCATCTAGTCTCGCTTCCCTTCTTTCTGCCCCTACCTTTTCTGAAATAGGGTTTCAGAAGGTAGTAATATAATTTATATAAAGTTATATTATAAATATAATTTATAGTTAGCTACTTGTGAACCATCTAACTCATATGAAAGAGCACAATATACTCCATTTGATGGAAACTATAGTTACTTAAAAGTTTAACCAGTTTAAATATCAGCTATCAACATCTTTCTCTCTTTAATCATTATTGTAATCAAATTACTGTTAATTGTGCCTTTTATCATGGGAATTTTATTACTTTAATAAATTTAGATTTTTTCCAAGTTTAAGAAAGAATCCAGTTCACACTTTTTTATTCTCTTCTCCTTCTGTTTCCTTGAATTTAGCTGTTGACAGTGTCTTGAAGAGGATGACAATAATTGGTGTAATTTTATCCTTCCGATCATTGGCACAAGAAGCACTTAGAGATGTAAGAAACCATTACAAGTATATACTCGGTATCCAAACAATCCCTTTTAATTTCTCAGAAATTTAAAGTTAAGTTTCAGATTCATGCTTAGCAATGATATAATTAAAATTCCAGTTTTAGTAGTTACAGAAAATAACATACATAAAATTAGTTATTTAAGCTCATTTTTTGTTTTGGTACTGCTGCTTGCAGAGTATAACTTGCGTGGTTATTGCGCTACTTTTTCAGTGATCTTCATTATCAGTAGAGTATTTTCAATTTTGACTATACTGGCTTTAATATTGAATTATTTTGAATCCATTTAATTTTCATATGTCTTGAAATTTTTGAAAAATCACTGAAAGTAGATAAAGTAAAATAATTTTTATGAAAACTAAAATTAATCAATTGGTAATATTTTGTAAATTTAGGGGTTGCCATTTAAAAATAATTCTGTATTCTTATTTGTTATCCTGCCTAGGTCTTATCCTACCACATTCCTTTTCTTGTAAGTTCAATTGAAGATTTTAAGGATCACATTCCAAGGGAAACTGATATGAAGGTAATAATATAATTTATAGTTGGGGTTTACAGTCTCTAAAGCGAAATATTTAAATTACATATGCAATAAAATGTAATAAATCCTAAACTACTGTAAAGTTTCTAGTTTAGAGTGGTTAGTTAGCATGCTTGCCTTTGTAATTGAATCTTTGAGAGCTCAGCACCAAAATACTACCTAGGCATTTTGAAAGTCAGTCTTCTTTGATCACCTATAGCAATGCAAAATTGACTAAAAATATATTTTTTTTCCTTAAATGGATAGCTGTTTATACATGGTGATAAAGAAAATTAAGAAAGATGAGGTGGCCAGGCACGGTGGCTCACGCCTGTAATCCCAGCACTTTGGGAGGCCGAGGCTGGCAGATCACGAGGTCAGGAGATCAAGACCATCCTGGCTAACACGGTGCAACCCCATCTCTACTAAAAATACAAAAAAAAAAAATTAGCCGGGCGTGGTGGCGGGTGCCTGTAGTCCCAGCTACTCGGGAGGCTGAGACAGGAGAATGGCGTGAACCTGGGAGGCAGAGCGTGTAGCGAGCTGAGACCTTGCCACTACACTCTAGCCTGGGCAACAGAATGAGACTCCGTCTCAAAAAAAAGAAAGATGAAGCAATGAAATAATAGTCGTTTTAAATACAATGAAATTCAATAAGTTTAAGATAGATGTTAAGTCATTTCTTATAAAAGGATGTAATTGTAGGCTGTAATTTTAAAAAGATTTTTAGTATTCTATTATATGTGATATATATATAAAACATCAGGTTGGCAGCCTTCTGTGAGCTTACAGTTTTTGTTTTGAAAATCTATTGAGCCATGAAATCCAACTATTGATCTAATCCTAGTAATGATTGACCAGTGGTTATACATCTAGTAAGTGATATATCGGGGTTTACATTTGTGTTTTCTAAGCTGACACATTTCTTAGAGAGATTGTTTCTGTTTCACATATCTTGAAAAACACCGACTGAAAAAAATAATGTCTAAACTCCTTTGTATGACACCAAGACTCTTCTAAAATTGGTGCCACTCAGGCTGGGCATGGTGGCTCAAGACTCTAATCCCAGCACTTTGGGAGGCCGAGGTGGGCGGATCACCTGAGCAAGGTGGGTGGATCACCTGAGGTCAGGAGTTCGAGACCAGCCCGACCAACATGAAGAAACCCCATCTCTACTAAAAATACAAAATTAGCCGGGCGTGACAGTGCATGCCTATAATCCCAGCTACTCAGGAGGGTGAGGCAGGAGAATCTCTTGAACCCAGGAGGTGCAGGTTGTGGTGAGCTGAGATTGCGCCACTGCACTCCAGCCTGGGCAACAGGAGCAAAACTCCCGTCTCCAAAAAAAAAAAAAAAAAATTTGGTGCCACTCAAACTTTTTGAGGCTTATCTTCTGCCACTTCTTTCTTCCTTCTCTCACTCTCTTTCTTACTCTGCCCCTCTTTTTGTATGGTATTCTGTGAGCTAACTAGATCTGTCTGTTGCATTCTCACATCTGTCTGTTTTACCTTCTAATTTATTCTACTTGAAAATACCAACCTTTTCTCTTTCTGCGTTTTGAAATCCTGCCTGTATTTTAAGGCTTGATTCAATTGCCATTTTCTAAGAACCATTCCTAGATTCTCCAGTGATAAAGAACTTCTTCTTTCTTAGTGTTATCAGAGAACTTGTTTATCTCCTGTGGAGTTGAATATAATCTGCCTTGTATTATAATTCTATTTTTTTCTACTTATATTTATACCAAATGGTATATATCTTGAAGACCCAGACTTTGTTTTTTTGGTGGTGTTGCTGTTGTTTCTCTTACAGTGTTTTGTGCAGAATAAACATTTGAGATCAGTGATTGTCTTGTGATTCTATGATTGAAAACTATGTACAAATAGCTCAAAATGATTTCCTAAGTGGAAACACTGCAGGAAAAATAAAGTTAAGGAGACAAAAACTAATCAGTTCTTGAGAAGACACTGATGTGCAGAATTATAAGAATTCTAATTAATATTCTGAGCAACCATTCACTTTTCACCTGACATAATCATGTTTAGTTTCCAGCAAACTTTCAATAGAACTTAACTTTTAAAAAAAAAAACCAACAAAAAACAAAAACATGTTTTTAAACAGCTTTATTGAGTTATAACGCACCCATCAGAAAATTTACTCATTTAAAATGCACAATTCAGTGGTTTTTAGTGTAGTGACAGAGTTGTTCAACCATCACTAAAGTCAGTTTTAGAACATTTTCATCATCCCCAAAAAGAAGCGTTGTACCCATTAGCAGTCACTCCCCATTCCACTTCTCCCCCATCCCCATCCCTAGGCAATGACTAATCTACTTTCTGTTTAAATTAGCCTACTTTGGACACTTACATAAATCATCATGTGTAGTCTTCTGATACTGGCTTCTTTCACTTGGCATATTTTCAGGATTCATACATATTACAGCATATATCAGTACTTTTTAAAATGATTGTTGAATAATGTTTCATTGTATGGGTATACAACATTTTGTTTATTCACATCAATTGATGGACATCTGGGTTGTTTTCACTTCTTAGCTGTTAGAAACACTGCTACTGTGAACATCCGTGTACAAGTTTTTATGTGTGAACGTGTATTATTTCTCTTGAGTATATACCAGGAGAGAATTGCTGGGTCATATGAAAACTGTATGTTTAGCCTTTTGAGGAACTGCTAAACTGTTTTCAAATTGGGTGTGTCATTTTGCATTCCTGCCAGCATTGTATGAGGGTTTCATTTTTTCTGCATCTTTACTAATACTTGTAATTGTCTGTGTTCTTAATCATAGCCATCTAGTGAGTGTGAAGTGGCATCTCATTGTTTATATTTGCATTTTCCTGATGGCAAATTATGTTGAACATGTTTTCATATGTTTACTGGTTATTTCTATATCTTCTTTGGAGAAATAACCATTCAAAGCCTTTGACATTTTAAATTGGGTTGTCTTTTTCTATTTGTGAGTTCTTCATATGTTTTGGATACAAGTCCATTAACAGATTCATGATTTGCAAATCTTTTCTCTAATTCTATAGGTTGATGATGTCTTTTAGTTTCAATGAAGTCCATTTTATCTGTTTTTGGGGGTTTGTTTGTGCTTTTGGTGTCAGTCTAAGAAACCATTGCCTGATGCAGTGTCATGATGATTTGTGCCTGTATTTTTTTCTAAGCGTTTTACAGTTTTAGCTCTTACATTTAGGTTTATGATTTATTTTGAGTTAATGTTTGTGTGTGAAGTGAGTAATAGATTACAAACATTTTAATCTAGAACTTAATCCCTGCCATGTTCCCAGTTTTTTCTAAGCTATACTATTTTACTTCATATTTTATACTAAGGTTTTTTGTCGCAATATCAGAGGTAACCAGTTATAGATAGCTTTCTTCTGAGGTTATTGAGCAGTCAGAATGCCTTGAATATTTGAAATCTATATGTGATACAGAAAAATTACTTTCGTTATTAGAAATTCCCTTATCAGATTTTTAAATGAATACTCCTTAAAAAAACTATTATAAGTAATTTGCTATATTTATAGATACGATATGATTAGACATTGAACCACTATAATTTTTCATTAAACCACTATGGAGATAAACACAGGTCTAGTAATATTGATTCACTTTGTTCATTTATTCATCTTTTCTGACTTGATATTTTATATTCATGCTTCCAAGCAAAGTGATAACTTTAGAATTATCCTGTTGGAATGTGCCACATAAAGTATACAAGTTTTGTTTGGCCTAGCAGTAGGAAGTTAGAACCAGCAGCACCTCACAGTATTCAACCTGCATTGAATCAGTTGTTCAGTATACTTAGTTTTGCTGTAGTTTCTGCTTCAGCCAAGTTTCCGAAATTCTCTGGTGTTCTTCTAGGCAGACTCTAATAAACAGTGAGCTTTCTCAGAAATTTGTTAGACTATTTATTGCTCTGTAATTCTTTTGTTTTTATCAGGTTGCAATGAATGTGTATGAGTTATCATCAGCTGCCGGATTACCTTGTGAGATTGATCCTGCATTGGTCGTAGCTCTTTCTTCACAAAAATCGGGTAAAATGCATTAGTAAATATTTAATACTCTTAGTTAAAGTTACCAGGGCAGCATAGGTATAGGTATGATATTTAACCATATATTCAAATGCCAGCTTTGTGTTCAGCTTTTTAAATTTGTTATTATTATTGCTGGTACTTGGACTATATCAGTGCATAAAACACAAACATCACCCTTCTAGAACTTAAGATTGGTTGAGATTACTGAGCCATTTAGTGTATATAGATGCAGCAGTGAAGAGGATCCAGGTCTGAGCCTTGAGCCATTCTAAGATTTAAGAGCTCAGGGAGAAAAGGAAAAACCACCAAAAAAGAAATTTAGAGAAATTGAGAAGAAAGGACCAATGAAGTAGAAGAAAAACCAGGAAAGAGTAGCTTCCAGGAAGATAGAAAGGAAATGATCAGCTATGTAGAGTTAATTGGTGGTACTAACAAGATCAGTGTCAGTGAGGTTTTATGGGCAAAAGGCTGAGTAGTGAGTAAGGGAGATTAAGGGAGAACAGGAGGAAAGGATTTGGAGATAACTAGAAGACAACTCAAAGAGTTCTATTGTAAAGGGGAGCAAAGAAATAAAATCTCAGCAGCTGGAGGCAAGAGCAAAGTCAAGAGAAGGATTTTTTAAGATGGAGGAGATTACAGCATTTGTATGCTAATGGGAGATGGTCCAGTAGATAGCAAAAAATTGAGATCTAGAAAAGGGTATTCTGTTTTTATTGTACTAGAGTTATTCACCATCAAGAGTTTGTACAGTGTTATATAAAACATTTAGAAATTTTTAAGACCAGCCGTTAGAAATGCAGTACTCAGAATCCTGTAGATATTTCTTGATTTGTCTACAAAGTAAATATAGCATTTCATCTCTTTCTACTACTAAAATGCCCCTTCTGCCCCCTTGAGGCAGCAGCATGGTGTTTGAGTTCATCAGTTTTTGTTTTTTTTTTTTTTCATTTAACAATGCAGTTTCATTTAACAATGCAATTTTGTTTCCTCATTCATACAGTATGTTACATTTAGTCACATGGATAATTATAATTATTACTTGATTTGCTACAGCTGTATTTTTTGTAGTCAACCAAATCTTTAAAACATATTTCAGCTTTTTTCTTACATTCAATTCTTAATTATATCTAATGGTGATTAGTAGTCTAAATAACCCACAATTTGAGTGCATATCACAATAAGTGTTTTAGAAAGGGTTATGTCTTGAAAGCTTTAGAGCAATGCTAGGTATTTTTATTCATGACTAATGTCTTCTGTCTTCTTCTGTCTTCTGTCTTCTTTTATTCATGACTAGTTTCTTATGTCTTCTAAAATAGAGAGGTTGAAAACCCATTCCACTTTCCACATTTATGTCTTTTAAATAGTAAATTTCAAATTATATCCATATCTCTTTCAAAAAGTAATTAAGATTTTTTTTGGTGATTTTGCAGAATAATTTATGAGATAAATTTTCTAAATTGTAAATAGAACTGTCTCATAAAGTAATAATTCCTCATTAGTTTTCAATTAGGAAATTGTAGGATTGCAGTTATCCTAACTGTATTTTTTGTTCTATAATCTTGCAATTAAAAAAAATAAAATCTTACCTTACTGTTTTATCAGACGTCCTTGAAATATGCCTAAGTAGTTGATAATAGTCCATTGTAATATAAACTGTTTCTACTTTATATTTTTATAACAAAATTGTGACCAATTCTATAGAATGCTAGTAAAATAGTTTACTATTTCAAAAAAAAAGTAAACCATTTTTAAAATAAAAATCTGTTTAGTTTAGATTATCAAATCTTAACTAATCTTGAAGAAATACCTTGATTTTATTCTTAATTTTTGTCTCTTAGAAAACATTAGTCCAGAAGAAGAGTATAAAATTGCCTGCCTTCTCATGGTGTTTGTGGCAGTTTCTTTGCCAACACTGGCCAGTAATGTGATGTCTCAGTACAGCCCTGCTATAGAAGGTAATAGTGGTTTAAAATTGTTTTGGCGATGGAAAAATCATGAGTTTTGGTATTTTATAATAAAATATGAGTTAAGTTCTGCCACTAACTGGCAGTGGAACATGGGGTAGTCTGTTTCCCTTTTCCTAAACTGCAGTTTCCTGATATATGAAATGTGTGTAAGTAAGCTCATGTGTGCCTGAATGTGTGTAGAGGTCGGTGAGGGATTATCCAACTCATAGGATTATTTTAAGGATTGAATGGTAAAATGTTGTAAAGCAGCTAAGCACTTCCTTTTTATTTCTGAGCTACTATAAAACTGATGTGTGATTTCTTTTAGATGTTTTCAGAAGTGTTTGCCTGTTTAACATAAACACGATCGTTTGTTACTCTCCTGTTAAACTAGTTTTAAAAACATCAGTGTTCATGAAAGTCAAAGGAGAGCAAGTCCGGTCATGTCCCAACTCTACTCTTAATTATGCCACTATTTATGCAGATTGTGAAGTCATTAAAGATTTGCCTTCTATGTATTATTTGCTATTTTGGGGTCTACACAACCCTATTTGCATTTTCTCAGGGCATTGCAACAACATACATTGCTTGGCCAAAGCCATCAACCAGATTGCTGCAGCTTTGTTTACAATTCACAAAGGAAGCATTGAAGACCGTCTTAAAGAATTTCTGGCGGTATGTATAATCAAATAACTAAATTCATCACATTTTATAAAGAAAACTAAAATTCACAACCACAAAATGTAAGAATAAATTCTCTTTATTTTTACATTTTATTTAGTGTCCTCTAATGGCATTTTGTTTTCAGATTATTTTCTCAGGTATATGAATTTCAGTCTCCTTTTATTTTTATTTGTTTATTTTCTTTTTTGGAGGGAGAAACAGGTGAAGGTGGGGCATTAAAATCGAGGAGCCGTCCGTTATTTCCCTTAGACTCGGAAGTCTCTTTCCCAACTCTAGAGCTCTGCAATATGACCTTTTTTCCCCAAGCTGATGTTTGGACTGCCCTAGAAATTTTCCTAGGCTTGAAAGAGAAGAAAACAAAGGAAAATTGAGGCCAAGAGAGAAGCTATTCCCTCTAAAAAGACATATTTTACTTTTTTCCATTTCTTTGGAGAAAGACAATTAATGGTGAAAAATTCATCATTAAAAATACTACTCACTACCAAAAGAGAGGAGTGCTAAATGTAGCCTCATGAAACATGGTTTTTAGTTTCTCTATCAATGTAGTTCTTTCTTTTCTTTATTAATATAACCTTTTCCATATTTTATTTAAACGAAAGATATACCATGGCATACTGAACTCTAGAACATTTACTTCTTTTTCAGTTATAAATCCTGTCAGCTTTTTTAAAAAATAATTTTTAAATTACAAATGCAAATATAGTACTAACTTGAGGAGAAAATAACTTCTATTTCAAGGAAAACACTATTAAAATTTTTAAGTGTTTCTTTCCATTTGCAAATAATTCCTTCACTCAGGGTTTAATGTCTTAATCTTACAGTGTTTCTGTGAAGTCAAATCCAGTGTGAAACTGTCTTCTTCCTTGGGAACTAAGAAATATAGTCAGTATATAATGGGATGGGATAAGAGAAAATAATTTGAATCATTTTAAAAAGCAGACTTGTTCTGAAAAAATCAGTTTTAAAGACCAATAAGAATATTTGATTACATTTATTATGTTAGTGTCTCTTTGCGCCTTAATTACTCTCTAAATTACTGCTTGAATGTAGGGTATCTAAGCCCATCTTATTATTTAATTGCTCATTATTTTATATTTAGCACTGAATGATTGAAATGTGTTGGAAGTTGAAACATACCTAAAATAAGTAACCGATGAACCTTTTATTAACAAACTCACTTTATGTGTATGTATACTTTCAAGCTTGCATCCTCCAGTCTACTGAAAATTGGCCAGGAGACAGATAAAACTACAACAAGAAATAGAGAATCCGTTTATTTACTGCTAGATATGGTAAGTCTCATTTTAATTTTTACTAACAATAAAAAAGTTCCAGTCATTCCTGAGAATCTTTTCTTGGCATCTTAGTCATTGAATACTTTTTTTGATCCCTTTTGTTCACTTCATGTAAGCCACACCTTTCTAAAATTTGCAGAGAAGACTGACATCACTCATATTTTATCATTTCGGTAATATCAGAAGATAACAATCAAAGGTTAGCATTAACTGTGGGTATTCTTTTATGAACAGTTTTTCAACCTGTTGGAAAACACTTAGGCCTTGTATTTTTCTAGTGTATTGGTGTCAGCTCTCTTCCAGTTTTCTGAGTTTTCTACATTCTAACTCTATTCTG
The DNA here is from genome assembly GCF_028858775.2 of Pan troglodytes. NCBI lineage: Eukaryota > Metazoa > Chordata > Mammalia > Primates > Hominidae > Pan > Pan troglodytes. The sequence goes on along the minus strand of NC_072411.2, from coordinate 84,962,706 downwards.
CCCATTTCTCGTAATTTTCTGTAATTCTCTGTGCCTAGTCACTTCCCTCTCTGCAGTATCTGTGAACCAGCTCTTGCTTGTTTCTACCACGTGGCTCTTTCCCCACTTAGAGTTATTTTCCTTACCTGCAGAAACTGTACAGCTTTCCATTTCGTTATAGTCAGTCTTATGTTTGGTTTTGCTTCCTAGCTTAGTCTTGGATTGCCAGGTAGAGTTGATGGTACAAAAAAAAAATATTTTTCTGTTGTCTTTTATTTCTAGTATATCAGTGAGGAAAATGAAAGTGCCCAATATATTCCTGTTGATTAAATAAATTTAATTGAAAAGTAGCACTTTTTAAACAGTTTGATATACATTCACTGTGGCACATTTACATTTTAGATTAAGTAAAAGGAAAATAATATGTGTCTATTGCTAATAAGAACAATATAGAAGTTATGCCTTACTGGTTGTCAATAAGTGTTCCCATTATAAATAACTTATGATTTTTGTTTATAAACAAGTTATAAATAACTTGTTTTGATGCATTTTCTGAATTTTACAGATTGTACAAGAATCTCCATTCCTTACAATGGATCTTTTGGAATCTTGTTTTCCTTATGTCTTGCTGAGAAATGCATACCATGCTGTCTACAAACAAAGTGTTACATCTTCTGCATAAAATTACCTACTTACTCAAGACAAGCACGCATTTTTGTTGCCTTGGTTTTACCTGTAGACTGTGGAACTATTTTACCTTAAGACCTGAAAAAGTTTTGTGGATTATAAATTTCTTTCATACGGTTGTATTTTCTGATCATTGGTTTCTTAATATGGTTGTACTACAGTATACTTGGTTGATTTAGGTTGCACATTCACTGAATTCACTGAGATTATTCCTATAATTTTAAAGTATCATTTATTTGAAAAACATACATTATCAACATGTTTTTGATATTTGATAATGAAAAAAATCTTTGCTTGTTTATTTCTGAAAAAGAACTGTATTTAGTGATTATTTTAGATAGTGATATTATAGCATTCATCTGTGTGTAAATTATTTCATATAGGGAAGAGTTCTGATCTGTACCTATGGTTCTTATTGAAAACAAAATTGGATGTGCATTTCTGTGATGTTATGAATACATTTCTACTTTATTTTGAAACATTTGCCAAACTAAATACTATAACACTGTATAACATTTAAAAATGTTAAAGAACTGCTTAGTATTAGAAGCAGATCATTTCCCAAAATTCTAAGAACAGCAGCATATGTTGTTGCTTGTATAAAGCCTAGCGATAATTTTTAGACTAACTTCCATGGTGCCCTGTTGGCATTAGCACTACCATTGTACCCTCCTGTATAATAAACAATCTTAGACATTTATCAACTGTTGATACAAATGTTAGTCCCTAACCACTTTTTATATATGTTTTAAATTTTTGAAATTCAAGTGTACCTGCCATAACATAAAATAAACACTAGACTGTATCACACTTCGATTGATTTCTTTAAGATCCTTGGATATTTGTTCAATAATAATAAAGTTTTTGTTTAAACTTAGTTTGAAATATAAAAAATAATGGTTTAGGAATGTCTAAGTACAGCATTCGATACCAGGTCAGCTATTATATGATTTGTTTAAATGTTTTAAAAAACATTTTATTGAAAAAAATACCAAAATTAGAAAATAAAATTACACAATACTTCTTAAAAATTAAGAACTTAAAGAAAACTTGTATGCTGTCAACTTGCTCATTTTATCTGTAACCAAATAGAGTTATTTAAAAGAATAGGGAAAAAAAATTGAGTGATCATGGGACTAGTGAGAATGTTGAGAACTGCTGCATTAGTCAGTAATGAATGGGAAAGACATAAAAGGGCCTATTGCTTAATAGTTGGCATGGAGGGCAAAGCAGCTCATTTAGTTTGAAAACTAACCCGATGTTTTGCTCTTTGATTGGCATTGTTGAGGCTGTTTCTCAGCAGCTTTGTATCTGAATATCATAAAGAGCTTCTGTTCACAGCTTCTTATGTATACACTGGTAACTTGTGTTAAGATAAAAGAAGGCTGCTGTGAACTCAGTTATAATGTTTTTCTTTCTTCAAACATAGAGAGTAGAATGAAATTGAAGTACTATGAGATTATGCTGTTATTTTGTGTATGATTTGTCCAGCCTATATTTAAAGTAGGGAGTAGTTGTCACTATCTGTCGAAAAACTGTACTTGTTCCATAAAGATTTTTTAAAAAGGGAAATTTTAAAATGGCATAGTTCAGACCTGAAATAGTCTGATTTACACAGTGAACAGTCAAAACTAAGATTTAATGCCGTTTGTTTTGAAATACTATGATCTTAGAGAGGTAATAACTTTGTTGGCAGTGATCTCTGGAGAGGTAAAGTAGGAATTTGGATATGTACACTTTGGAATCATATGTGAAAGGGCATAAGGATGAAAATAAGGCATTCTCTACCACTGCTAGGCTGAGAAAAAAATCGCTCCTCATAGTCATCTGAAGTTTTTGTCCAAATTTTTTCTCATACAGCAAAGGCGGGGGAGGAGGCGTGGCAAAGGTAACTTGGAGGAAAAAGTTAAAAGTAAATTGACAACTACTATTTTTAATATCTTGTTTGTTTTCTTTTATTTTCTTCTAAACTTATACAACATACTATTTTTGTTGTTTTCTCTACATTAATGTGATCATACCATACATACTGGCCTGTAATCTGCTTATTTCACTCAATAGTAGAAAAAATGTCTTTAATATTCTTTTTAATACCTTTATAGATACCATAACTAATTTAACAATTTCATGGCCGGGCGTAGTGGCACACGCCTATTTCAGCACTTTGGGAGGCCAAGGCGGATGGATCACTTGAGGCCAGGAGTTCAACACCAGCCTGGCCAACATGGCAAAACCCTGACACTACTAAAAATACAAAAATTACCCAGGTATGATGGTGCACACCTGTCATCCTGGCTACATGGGAGGCTGAGGTGGAAGAATTGTTTGAACTTGGAAGGAGGAGGTTGCAGTGAGCTGAGATCACACCACTGCACTCCAGCCTGGATGACAGAATGAGACTGTCTCAAAAAAAAAAAAAGAAAATACTCATTTGGATAGATTGGATAGATTTTTAGACAATTTCTTTTCATTATTATAAATGTATATCTATATCTTGGTAAAGTTGACCTGTTATTTTTTTAGAATAATTTTTCAGAAGTAAAATTGCTTCCTTTCTGCTGCTTTTTCATTCATTTATTTAAGCAAGTATTTTTAGATGCCTGGATGTAATGGTGAGCAAAAAGGTGACCCTTTTATAGTTGAGCTTGGATTTTAATGATGGTATACAATAAACGAACCAGCTTCTTGAGACGGAGTTTCACTCTTGTTGCCCAGGAAATGGGCAATGGCCTGATCTCGGCTCACTGTAACCTCCGCCTCCCAGGTTCAAGCAATTCTCCCATCTCAGCCTCCTGAGTAGCTGAGATTACAGGCGCCCGCCACTATGCCCAGTTAATTTTTGGTATTTTTAGTAGAGGTGGGGTTTTACCATGTTGGCCAGGCTGGTCTCGAACTCCTGACCTCAGGTGATCCACCCACCTCAGCCTCCCAAAGTGCTGGGATTACAGGCATGAGCCACCATGCCCAGCCATGAGCAAACTTCTGATGGTGACTGGAAAGTATACAGGATAATGTGGGGAGGCAGTGGTGAAACTACTTTAGAAGAAAGTGTTAGAAGAAAGTGTCATCTGTGTAAGAGAAAACATTTGAGCTGGTACGTGAAGGATTAGAAGGAGCCACAAGTGGGCTGAGGGGAGGAATAATAAAGGCAAAGACCCAGAAGGCAAGCACAAACTTGGCATGTTTGAGAAGTTAGAAGTGTGTCATCTGTGTCTCTGTCATGAGGAGTGCTCAAGTTCCCTCTAGGAGCCTTATGGGCTAGCTAGCTCTTTTTCTCTTCTGATCACTTGCTTGCTTGCTTTCTTCTTTGCTTATATAGCAGAGTTCACAAATTAAATCTAATGTAGGCTGGTTAATAAAGGAAATGAACATGAATTCACTGATAGGCTCTTGCATTAATGTGAAAATGTAGCCTGTTGTACACCATCAGGCCTTCTAAATGAAGCCCAAATTCTGTAAGGTAGTGAATTGTAACCTACTGATTAGTACATGATCCATGCCCATTCTGTTATAATGACTTGCCTTTCTGAGACTTCACCTGTATTATTCCTAAGACTTTTGTGAATAATCCTTAAAGTAGTGACTCCTTACATCTTTCTTTCATTTCTTCTTTGTAGTCACTTGAAATGACAGCATGAACCATCATTTCATTTGAAGGCCTGAGCCTGAATTTTCAAATAGACAAAATGCTCTCTTTCTCTGAAGATTTGCCATGACCTCTGCCTTTGGGAAAAAATATTTGAGATTTTAAATTTTTTATTCTGTAGTACAAAAATTATGTTTTTCGTTAATTGGTCCTGTGGAATTGGAAGGAAATTTAATATTTATTGACTCTACTTTGGTATTATTTTCAGAGTGAGAAGTAACTTTAAGTGTCTTAAAATTTCATTCATTTTTGCATGAACCAAACTTTCCCTACACATCGCTGTCCTTGACTGTCCAGAGTAAACATGTCTAACTCTGGAATGTTTCATTTCCAATAAAAGTATTCAGCCTGTCATTTTGGGCCTAAGTAAAATGGGATAAATTAGCAATCTGAAGTTAGGATCCTAGCCACAGAGGGCCATGTCTCATTTCTGGTTTAAGTGCACCCCTCATCCCCAGCCCATACCTTCTTCTTTCTCTTAAGGATTGAGGCAATCCTCTTGGTGCTCTTGGTGCAGGTGCATCTTGGTCACCTCTTACATGAGGGCCACAAACTTGGTAAATGGGTGGCCTGGAGATGGGGCTGTACTAGGTATGTGACCTTGGTGATTGCCTTGTCTCAGTTGTAGTATATGGCTGAGTCACATTCATAGTACACTACATACACATACTGACCAAATGCCAATGGCTAAGGCTTGAAATTATTTCGCCAAGACCTAAACTGAAGATTACCATCATAAAATAAGCTTCTAGAATCCATGAATAAGTAGGAAATCATATTTAAAATTTACTGTAATTTTATTAAAGCTCATTTTTTAAATTTAATGCAGTGCAGAGTCATTAATTTCTCAGCATTATCAGGTGCTAAATTGCTCACTCATTAAACTACTAATTTAAGATAGTTATTTTAAATTACAGAACAGGAAGCAACTTACGAGGTTGCAACCAAATTATATTTGTTTTTTCTCCATTAGTAACTGACTAAAAGTGTTTCTTCAACTCTCGGATTTGAAGATTTTGTGGTCAGTGGTAATATAATTTCACTGAAGCGTGCTCACAGACTAACACTGTGTGCACTACTCAGTGATGCGTCCTGAATGTTTTCAGAGACAAACCTAAGATAATGTTGCCCTTGTTTACTTTCATTATTTCTGATTTTTTTTTTTTTTTTTTTTGTATGTGTTTGCTGCATCACACAATTACTTAAGAAATTGTCCCTAACCTTTGTGCTGTGGTCTGAATGTTTGTGTCCCCCTGGCCATAAAATTCATATGTTGAAATCTGATCATCAGTGTGACAGGATGTGGGGCCTTTGGGAGGTGATTAGGTCATGAGAGTGGAGCCTTCATGAATGGGATTAATGCCCTCGTAAAAGGGGCCCCAGACAGCCGACTTGCCCCAACCGCCACGTGAGGACAAAGCAAGAAGCCACTGTTCATGAACCAGAAAGCAGACCCTCCACAAACACCAAATATGCCAGCACACTGATTGGCTTCCCAGCCTCCAGAACTATGAGCAAGAAGTTTTTTTATAGTAACAAACACGGTTCTTGCTTATAAACTTTATAAACCAGACTAAGGCATTTTGTTATAGCAGCCCACACGGACTCATATTTTGGTTCTAGAAATGTGACACTGGAATGATGTGGCTCTCAAGATGACAGTATTGCTTCTGAATGTCTATGTTCATATCATCTTTAATTTCATGAACACCAGTTTTAGCATCTTCCCTTGAGTAGAAAGAGATTCTCTACAGCAAGTATTATGTAAGAAGTACTGGTGGCCAGGCACAGTGGTTCACGCCTGTAATCCCAACACTTTGAGAGGCGGAGCCAGAGGGATCATTTGAGCCTAGAAGTTCGAGATCAGCCTGGGCAATATGTCTTAACCCCATCTCTACAAAAAAAATGCAAAAATGAAAAAGCCGGGTGTGATTGTGTACACCTGTAGTCCCAGCAACTTGAGAAGCTGAGGTGGCAGGATTGCTTGAGCCCAAGGGGAGGGTTGGCGGCGGTGGGTGGTTCGAGGCTGCAGTGAGGCATGATTATACCAGTGCGCTCCAGCCTAGGTGACAGAGCAAGAGCCGGTCTCAATAATAATTAAGGCCAGACGCGGTGGCTCACTCCTGTGATCCCAGCATTTTGGGAGGCCAAGGTGGGTGGATCACCTGAGGTCAAGAGATTGAGACCAACCTGGCCAACATGGTGAAACCCTGTCTCTACTAAAAATACAAAAATTAGCTGGGCTTTGTGGCTCGCGCCTGTAATCCCAGCTACTCAGGAGGCTGAGGCGGGAGAATCGCTTGAACCCAGGAGGCGGAGATTGCAGTGAGCCGAGATCGTGCCACTGCACTCCAGCCTGGGCAACAGAACAAAACTCTGTCTCAAAAAAAAAAAAAAAAAAATTATAATACATTAAAAAAAAAACAACACTTGCATTCTGAAGGCGTATTCACCCTTGAACTGATGGATAGCATTCAATGTATAAAACACATAAGAGTTTCACTCCAAGTTACATATAGAATGTTTATCTTTATTTGAGAGGAAATATCCAGTTAATAATCAGAATGCCATACTAATTAGGTATGACCATAACTTACGTTAGTCACATGGTCATTGATTGCATGCAAATTCTGGCTGCCAGAAAGCACATTGAAGTAGGTAGTCATTTAACCATTTAACTGTTAGATCTTGCAAAGGTTGAAGCTGAAGCTGAGGAGCAGGTAGTACACAACTTTACAGGTTAATGCTGAATGTCAGTTCATTCTGAATTCTTACCTTCAGCCAAAATGTACAAGGGTCTTTGCAGTCTGAAACAAGGCCCAGATGGCAGAACTTGTGATGGCTAGGAGGGGAAAATTTGACCTTAACTGATAGATGTGGTTTTATCAAGCCAAAAATGCTGACTAGAATAATAATGAGAGCTAATGTTTATTGAAAGCCCATTGTGTACCAGATACTCTGTTAAGTTTTCTCTAATTCAAACCTCTAAATATTGCTCTTTTAGTCTTCACAGTAATCCTATATCATGATGACACCCATTTATTGATATGGAAACTGAAGCTCAGGAAAGACAAAGCAATTTTTACAAACTCACACTACAAGGAAGTAGCAGAGGCCAACATTTAAATCTGGCCCCAGAGTTGTGTTCTTCTCATTAAACTGTGTCTCAGATCTCTCAAATGTGAGTGTGGACTTTTCTAACCGATAGCATTTTTAAATTAATGTTTTAAAAATTTGAATAGCTTTTAGGGTACAGTGGGTTTTTGTTTACATGGATGAATCATACATTGGTGAAGTCTGAGGTTTTAGTGTACCTGTCACCCAGGTAGTATGCATTGTACCCAATGTGTAGTTTTTTATCCCTAGACCCGTTCCCATCCTCCCACTTCTGAGTCTCCAAAGTCCATGATACCACTCTGTATGCCTTCGCATACACATAGCTTAGCTCCCACTTACAAGTGAGAACATACGGTATTTGGTTTTCTGTTCCTGAGTTACTTTGCTTAGAATAATGGCCTCTAGCTCCATCATAGTTGCTGCAAAAAGACATTGTTTCTTTTTTATGGCTGAACAGTATTCCATGGTGTGTATATATACCACACTTTCTTTGTCCACTCATTGGTCAGTGGGCACTTAGGTTGGTTCCATATCTTTGCAGTTATGAATTGTGCTGCAGTAAATATACACATGCAGATTTTTTCTGATATATTGACTTCCTTTGGGTAGATACCCAGTAGTAGGATTGCTGGATCAAATTCTATCCAGTAGCATTTGAAACTGCTTTACATTAACAATGAGGGACAAAAAAAATAACACTGAGGGCTTACATTATGCTACTCTTGATACTAGACAGTTTCATATCCATTACTTCATTTAAACTCCACAACCAAATTACTCAATAGGGATTGTTTTCTTGATTTTTGTAAATGAATGTGGAAACCAGCTCATAAAACTTTAAATTCCTTGCCCCAGTGTCATAAAATTAGAGTTTGAGTGACAGTGCTGAGATTAAAACCTAAGGCTCTAGGATTTCCAGCCCATATTTTTTCTACTGTATCATGTTCTTTCCCAAAGCACTAAAAAACATTTCCTGGGTAAATGACTGTGGGCTTGGGGACACTATGCCCACTTTCTGTCCTTCATGGTTCTAAGTTGCTTCTTTGCTTCTTCACTTTTTCTCTCTCATCCTGCTCAGATTAATCTCTAGTAAATCAGATTTCTTTCCTAGGCTGTCTTATCCCACATATATAGTAGATAATATGTCACATATTTGTGAATGTTAAAAATATTTGTTTTAGTTTTAAATCTCAAGCTCACACAGTACTTACTCTCTATGTCAAGAAAAATGGTTTTTACTATTTTCTGAAGGTAACGCAGCTGTTGAAGTGAGATCCTACACTGGAACATACAACGCTTGGTCTAATATTAAAGTTAGCGCCAAGAGCTCTCTAAATGTGATTGATCGATTAATTCTGCCTTTATGAAAGATGAACTTATTTTCAAGATAATAGCTAATTCTTGAATGGGCAACCTATTATGTATCAATGATTGTAATGATGGAGCATTTTAGTCATTTGTAGCTGGAAGAGCCTTAGAGATTATCTGGTTCAACCTATTCAAGAGTTAGGTAATTTAACCAAATTAACATATGTGGCGATGTGCTCATATAGTGTTCCTTCTACTGTGCTGTGTTGCCGCATATATGCTGATCTTATGTTTATGCAGTAATAGTCTTCATAATAATAAACAGCTACTGGTTCCTGGTAGGATTTTGGACGTAGATATGACTTGAAGTATGATGCCACAGCCTCAAACAAATCTGGGGTTTGAATCCCAGCTCTGTCACTTATGGACAAATTACTTAACTTCTCCAAGTTTGTTTCCCTAAGTGTAGAATGTGGATAATATCTACTTTAAAGGGCTATTGTAAGCATTAAAATAAGATCATGCATATAAATTGATGAGATGGTGGGGAAGAAGAGGCTACCACAAAGTAGGCATTCAGTGTAAATGGTGGTAGTTTCTCCTGTATTATCAGGCTATTTGGTTTCACTTATAAAATTGCCTTCAAAGAGTTTTTTCATGGTTTTTATGAGTATTATAATATCAGAACTTCCATTCATGAAAATGTAACATTTGTGTGTTAGTCTATTCTATAGCTCTGATCGGAGTCTTTATCTTAAATGGGAAAGATTATTTTCCCCGTCATGTAACTTTAACAGAAAACGATGCTAAAATTAATTTTAAGACTGCTCTATATTATATGTATGTTATACTGTATTTGTATATACTATACACAAAAATGTATAAGATGTAAAGCTTGTATTTTCAAATGTTATTGCAGTATCCAGAACAATTGCGACAATTGCTCTTGGAAGCTTCTGTGCTTTTCCACATGCTGTTTCCTGTCTCTGGAATGGAATGTTCTCTTATTCTGGCTGGCAAACTCCTGATCATAATGTAAACAGTAAGCTCAAACATCACTTGCCCTTTCCTTACCATGCCATCCTGTTTCTTCTAAACCTTATAAATGCCTTTATTATAGTACATATTGAATCATAATGTAATTATTATTTATCTCTGACTCCTTTGATTCTGGGACTGCCTTGAGGTCACGGTCTAGGTTTATTTCATCTTTCTGTCTGTTTAGTCAAATTTCCTACCCTGTGTAACTCTCAGAATCTTACTTTAAGGTAGGAAAGGCCAGTGGCTGGACAGATGCTACAGACCTCCATTGGTACAGATGCCCTTAGCTTCATGTTGGGAACAAGTGGTTGTGTTTCTTTTTGTTCCTGTGGAGAAGCATCAGAGATACAGGCAGCTGGGGATTTCTACACCTGTAATAGCAGCAGCTCAATGATGACACAGAGACATGGTTTTTTTTTTTTGTTTTTTTTTTTGACAGAAGGTGAAGGGGAAGCAAGATACTTCTTACATGGCAGAGGGAAAGGGAGAGTTAGAGTGGGGGAGGGGGAGAGGGAGGAGCAGGAGCAGGCAGACGGGGAGGGAGAGGAAACTGCCCCGAAGACATGGTTTCTAAGATTTCTCCCAATGAGACAAATCACTTGTCTGGGATGTCAGGGGGAGAAGATGCAGAATCTGAGCCCCTTGTATAAATAGACAAAAGGTGAAAGCATTGGCAATAGATCAAAAAGGCATTCCACGTAGCAGAAAAATTATTTTTAAATCTGAAAATTTAAGTGAAATGCCAAGAGCAAAGAAGAGAGGCCATCAGAAAAATTTCAAAGTGACTACTCAGGTCATTGTCCTGAAATAAATGATCATTTTATTCTGGTAACTCACCCCTAGCTAGAGTCAGTACTTCATAGAAAAGACAGGAGCTGTGAGACACTTAACTGTAATCTTACCCCTTTACAGAAATGCCTCTTGTAGTCAAGCTGGTCTGATGATCTCATGTCATCATGCACAAGGATTAGCAAGCCTTGAAATTTTATCCTGTCAGTGTAACTCCTCATCTAGTCTCAAGATTGCACTGGCAACTCTTTCGCAGCTGATCATACAGGGAGGACCAATAAGGCTCATAGAACACCCTTGGAGAATGAATGCCTCTGCTGCTGGAGGTCACAGCACCCAGAAAGTGACTAGAGGGAGCAGCTGATAACCTGCTCTACTGAGTTGTGCTATTCCTGTCACATCCTTGCAGAGGTCCAAGGGTTGCTGGCAAGTGAAGGAATATCATGCCTGTAGTTTGAAGGATAGATCACTCAACTCTCAACTATTCTCTCTTCAGCTGTGAACCATACAACGTTTTTGAAAAGCAAAGTCTGAACATTTGCATTCTATACAGAATATTACAGTTGGAAAATAGGTGTGGTGTCTAGAGAAATGCTTCTGAATGCTGCAAGCCACCCTATGTGAAGCCTAGTCTAGAAATCTGCTTTGCTTCATTTATTAACTTCATTGTATCTTTGGAAGTAGAAGTTCTTAAAAGTGTGTACAGAAGATGAGTCCTCAGCATGAGTTTCACTGCCTGTCTGTGTGAGAGGAAGTGACCTTGAGAGCAGCTGTAGCCCTAGGGGGACACCCAGGTAGAGGTGCTCACAACATGCTCTGACACCTGGTATGGCTGCATTCCCAGCTTAAATGATCACATCTGCTCTTGGTTTTTTCACTGTTTACAAAATCTGATTTCTTTAAAGGGAAGGGATGGAAAAGGTAGTCAATGCTCCTCTGAGCACCCAAAGCATCCCTCCACAAGAACAAAGAGGAAAAATCATTACTTGCTCCCAACATTACACAAAGCGCATCTCTACCAATGGAACTCTGCAGTGTCGGTGTAGCCATCAGCCTTTCCCACCTCACAGCATATTTTCTGTGGGGGTAATTTATTAGAGGGGAATTTGTTCCTTTTTACTCTTTTTACTCTTCAAGTTAATAATAGAACCCCTCATGTCATTCTAAGTGACTTAAGTTTTAAAGGGAATCAGAAAAGGAGAGAATATGCTATTGTGGCACTTCTAAAATGCAGAGTGTCCTCAAAGATGGTTATAGTGGGCAATGGGTTTCATATAAATTGCATACTAGAGTATCTCCATTTCCTCTTTTAATTATTTTAATTGGTTTTTTAAAGCTTGATATGCTGAGTTAGTTTTCATTTAAAAACAATGCTTGAGTAGGAAAGTTAAAGAAATAGAAATTGCCTGTTTTAATCTATTCATCCTGGCAGCAGGTATGTATTGTATCTGTCCAGAGTCCAAAACGTCAGCTCCCTCCACTTGCCTTCCCCATTTCACATAAACTATAAAAGTTAGAAATAATATATTATGTCATATCCTAACATCAGTTCAATGAATATAGTTTTTAAAATACCTACTATGTGCTAGATACTGAGGACAGAATGATAAAATACAAAACAAAGCTAACTAAAAACACAGTTTAACTAGTCTTGTCTACGATTACCTGCCCTAACTATAACTTCATTTAAGGGGAGATACTGCTAAAGGGAGTTCCTTCTGTGACTGCACACTCTGATAACAATATGTGACTTCTCCCTGGCTACAACTGATTAAATGAGGGAAGAAAACTGATCCAAGGGGAGTTAGTCCAATAGCTTGTAAATGGTGGGTTCTTATCAGAGTTTTCTCACTAAGTTAGAACCAAGAGGCTGAGGGTTGTGGGGGCTACTTAAGCAGAAAGTTTCATGGAGTATGGACTGTGCACCATTGTGAAGTTTCCTGTATTTCCACAGGCTGTGGGGGCAGAGAGCATCAGAGTGCTGATCAGGAAAAAAGAATGGGGCAGATGCAGACAGAGAAGCAAAGAAGCATGAGAGGATGAGAATTAGGAAATAGACTCTTTTTTCATTTTAATTAATTTGACTAGATTATATTTCTTGCAATCAAAAGGGCCCTGTGCAGAGAAGGTCCTTATCTTTGTTCATTTTTTGTTGCTATAGCTGAATACCCGAGACTGGGTAATTTATAAAGTAAAGAAATTTATTGCTTACCATTTTAGATGCTGGGAAGTACAAGGTCAAGGGTTCTCATCTAGTGAGGGCCTTCTTGCTAGTGGGGTCTCTGTAGAGTCCTGAGGTAACACAGAGCATCACATGGTGTGGGGGTGGGATCCACCAGAGAGAGCCAAACTGACTTTTATAACAGACTCACTTTTGTGGTAACTAACCCACTCCCTCGATAGCCCATCAATCCATTAATCTAGAAATGAATTCATTCACTCATGAGGGCAGAGCTTTTGTGAACCAATCACCTCCCAGAAGTCCCACCTCTCAACACTGCTGCACTGGGGACCAAATTTCCAACACATGAACTTTTGGGGGACACATTCAAGCCACAACAGTCCTCCATAAATATTTGTTGAATCAATGAATACACAGGACATAGTGTCCTAAATGCTTGGCATGTACACGAACCAGATTTGGTCCTTGATGTCACAGAGCTTATAATATAGTGGAGGAGACAGACTTTACATATTTGATCTTGACTGTAAAACTAGGGTCACTACTCATCATCTGATGAAGGAAGCAGACAGTAAAACAAATAACGACTATGCAACATGGTAACGTCAAAACTGAACAGAGGCTCAAGTGAAAGTTTCAATGATAGTAACCATGGCCAATGGATAGGTGAATGCATTGGAAAATTAGTATGATACCATTAGCAAAAACATAAATTGCACTTAACTAAAGTTCATCTGGCTGAATTCTTTCCTTCCTTCCTTCCTTCCTTCCTTCCTTCCTTCCTTCCTTCCTTCCTTTCTTCCTTTCTTCCTCTATCTTTCTTTGGTTTTGAGATCTGTCTATAGTATTGTGCTAGTGCACATATTTTAATTTGGTGCAAGGCATGCTTAACAGAGTAAGTGAAAAGCTATAAAGGTTAGAACGTGTATTAGTTTCAATGACGAAGGAGTAATAAATCATTTTGTCAGGTTGCACTCTAACATTCAAATTCCATTTTTACTACGGCTAACTAGCCAAGCATTTATAATTCTGAACTCCACAGAATGGGGAAAAAGTGTATTAACTTATAATAGATCATTGAGCTTGTTAAATGTACCTTTCCTAATTCGTACTTTTTCCCTTTTGCTGAGAAAAATGCCTTTCTGAATATATAATTTTTACAGGTCATTGGAAAGGAGTACTGCACAACAGGATTATTATAATGTGCTAAAAGATGGCACTTGTATCTCATTGCCACATAGAGAGCTCATGTGAAAACTCTTTGATCTTTGCTGGCTTTTTAGCTGAAAAGATTTGGAAATCTTTTTGGCACTAGCAAAAACAGAACTGTGGTAACTGTTTATAGTTGGTTGATTTTTAGCAATGGGTAAGAATGTCTTTGTTGAATCCAGTTTATTAATACGTAATGGGCAACATGTTGCTTTAAAGGCAAAAGCATATTTTTCTCATATCAAAAAGCTCCCTAAATTTTTGCCAATATCCAAAGATATTTTAAGATGGTCTTCATTTTCTTTTTCAGTCTGTCCTATGCTGAGAAAAAAAAATTACAACCTCTGAACTTCAGCAGTGTTTTAGATAAAAGGAATTTTTCATGATGTGATTGATATAACTACTCAGCTGGACATAAGCTTTCAAGGGCTAAGTCCATTTGCCGATTTGTTTGCATTTCCTACTCCAACTAAAAGAATTCAAAGACATGAAGTGTCTATTGTGGAAAATGCATGAATAATGCAAAAGTCATTCTCAAGTGACCTATCAGAAAGGCCTACCAGAAATGCAGTTACTGCTTTCTAATAAAATCATGAAAAACTTTTTTAAAAAGTATAACCATCTTGAATTTGTTGAGGCAATTATAAGGGAGTATATAAGGGCAAGTTTCTCCAAAAGCTGTTCTGTTTGTTTTGTTTTTTTTAAATAATTCCCATCAACAACAATCTGTTTTCTCATTGTAGTAGTATAGGTGTTAACATAAAAGCTCAAACAGCTTGGGAGAAAAAAAAGGATACAGCAAACCTAACTGATAACTTTGATAGTTTCAAATCATTATGATGGCCATTCATAGATGACTGAAATATTTAACATTTGAAGTAACAGAATATTGACTTATGTTTTCATGGTTTAAGAGTTTATATTTCAAATTTTTTCACATAGTCTGTTTATAACAGTATATAAAACATGTATTAACTATATAAGTTAATAAAGCCATGAACTGATGGCCATTTTTTGGTCTTATTCACATAGTATAGGCTGTTTTGTGAATTAATCCCCTTCCCATGTGTTTGAATTCCCCACTGTGTAAAGCTTAGTGGTGTTAGCATGATCCAAGGGTGGGATTTTCAGCCCTCTGACATCAAAAGGTGAAGCAGAGGACACAAAAACCCTCATTGCATCTTCCCTAGACTGGCCAGAACCACTCCATGGTCAGTGGACTCCCTTAATAGGAAGGAATGCTGGTCAGTTGTCAAAGAGCAAAAAGGGAGGGGTAGTCATGAGGTTGGTTGTAATCAGAGGTGCAACAGGTCTTTCCAAAGGGCTGGTTTCTGTTTAACTCTTAGGAAAGAACACCTAATGGCAGTTAGTGAGGAGGGGGTATAATGAGATGTGCCCAACCTCCCATCCCATCATGGCCGGGAACTCAGTTTTTAAGATTTCCCTGAAGTCCTCTTGGCCAGGAGAGGGTCTATTTAGTCAAATGGGTGGGGGGCTTAGGATTTTATTTTTATTTCCAAGTTATAATTTTGGACCATCAGAGCATGAATACAGGTTGAGTCTTTAATCTGTAAATACTTAGCAATCACCTTCTTCTCAGTAACTTTCTCTGAAGGTTGCTGACAAGCCAATGTTCTTGATGTTTGCCCACTTACCCCTCAAGATGAGGAGTGAAGAAATTAGATTGCATTGCCAGGAATTTCCTAGAAGAAAAGGTTTTGAGGATGCATGACCCGTGAGGGTGCTGAGGACCCCTTTCCACCAAACATGGACTAACTTCTGGGTTGCTCTTTCACATCTATTGTCTTGTTCGATGTACACAGAAGTGCAGAGCACAGCCGCAGCCCTCACAGCATCATCTATCTAGGTTCTGAATCCTGAATGGTCTGAGGCTCTCCTAGAGCTGAGATTCTCCTTTGCAGGTCCAGTGGAGAAAAGCACTTTCTTTGCCAAGGCAGTGTAACTTCCTTGTTCCCAAGGCTCCAACTGTTGTGGGCACATATGAGTATACATTAACATCCATGCCCAATTTATAATCACTGTTTTCCCCACATGTGTACTCAGACCTCCAAGCTTCTGAAAAATATTTCCTCTCATCTCTCAAAGAATTTTAGTACATTTGCCTGGATGCAGAAACACAAATCATGCTGGCTTTCCTACTCAATCAAAAACTGTAGCTTGAGTGGGGTGGCGAGGGTTGTCCCACAGCAGGTTTACTTGGACTCCAAAATGATGTAGAGTTTAGTGAGGCAGCTCTTTGAGTTTGAACTTAGAGCCCTTTTGGCTACCAGGGCACCTGCAGGCCTCCAAGATAGTAGAGTCTGAACCAGTTAAAGAGCCAGCTACCACCACAGCTTTGCAGAAACCACTGTTTCTCCTTAACTCTAGGGCTCAGCGGTTGAACTCCTTAGAATAAAACTTCCTGTCTGTGACCCTATCATTTTCTTTTGTATTTTGGCCTTCACTGAATTCCCACCCCATCCATTCCAACAGACTTGGTTATACGTGTCTGAACACCAAATGTGACAGAATTTGTGGCCTTGGATCAGGAGGCTATTTGGCCCTTATCTAAATCGGTGGCTGAGAATGGATTCCAGGGAAGTGTTTTTCTTAGGAGTACCCAAGAAGCTCAGCTCAGGTTGGGCTCCCTGTTCTATTCTGAGAACTACAAATCAAATTCAAAATGGAGCACAGAAAATTCTCATTTCTAGTTGACTTACTTGTATTTTGGTGTCCTGTGCCCTAAATATCTTCTCAAGGAAACCTTGGCTTTAAAAGTGATTGTTTACTTAAACAAATAAAACAACAACATACAAGAAAAGGCAGTAAATCCGAGCATCCATCAACAAATGAATCAAAAAACAAATGAGATATATATGTACGGTGGCATACTATTCAGCCTTAAAAAGGAAAGAAATTTTGACACATGAGACAATATGAATGAACCTTGAAGACATTAATTATGCTGAGTGAAATAAGCCAGCCACAAAAGAACAGATATCGTATAATTCCTCTTATATTAGGTACCTAAAATAGTCAAATTGATAGAAAGTAGAATGTTGGTTGGCAGGGGCTGGCAAGGAGAGGGAAATGAAGAGAAGGTGTATGAAGGGAACAGAGTTTCAGTTGGGGAAGATGAAAAAGTTCTGACAGTGGATGATGGTGGTTGTTGCACAGCAACATGAATGTACTTAATGCCACAGAACTGTATGCTTAAAAATGGTTGAAATGGTAAATTTTATATAATGTGTATTGAACCTATTTCCAGATCAAAACAGAGAGATCTACCTTCCTTTTGGTGGTGTCAAAATAAACCATTATCTTTAAATAGCCTAAATGTGTTATGTGTCCTATGGAACAGTCCGATTACATTCTTCAAAAAAATACAGTATTGAACATCTGAATATATATATTTGAGCACTTGGATAAATATATATGCTTTAAAAAGCCCCAGAAATGTGGTACATTATCAAATAACAGTTGTACCAGTTGACACTCCCATCTGTGATATATGATCCCTGTGTCCTCATGGTCCAGCAATGGATATTATCCAATTTTTTAACCTCTGTCGATTGGATAGATGAAAAATATTGTCTGAGTGAGGTTGAACATCTTTTTTGTATGTTTATTGACTTGTAAGAAGTCACTTATTAACAAAATGTACACATATTAATGAAATTGTTTTTGTCTATCATATATTTGGCAAATGTTTTCTAAACTTATCATTTGTCTTTATTTTTTTTTTTAGCCATACAGAACTTTTAAATAGTTAGGCTGACGAACTATATCCAGTTTTTCAAGATTAAAAAAATTCCCCATTTTGGCCGGGTGCAGTGGCTCACGCCTGTAATCCCAGCATTTTGGGAGGCTAAGGCAGGCGGATCGCGAGGTCAGGAGATTGAGACCATGCTGGCTAACGCGGTGAAACCCTGTCTCTGCTAAAAATACAAAAAATTAGCTGGGCGTAGTGGCGGGCACCTGCAGTCCCAGCTACTCAGGAGGCTGAGGCAGGAGAATGGCATGAAACTGGGAGGTGGAGCTTGCAGCGAGCCAAGATCACGCCACTGTACTCCAGCCTGGGCAACAGAGCGAGACTCTGTCTCAAAAAAAAAAAAAAAAAAATTCCCCATGTGGGTTTTATTCTTTTTTTTTTTTTTTTCTGAGAAAGGGTCTTTCTCTGTCCCCAGGCTGGAGTGCATGTCATGGTCTTGGCTCACTGCAGCCTCGACTTCTTGGGCTCAATGATCCTCCCCACTCAGCCCCTCAAGTAGGTGTTACTATAGGCGTGCGCCACCACCAACTAATTTTTATTTTTTTATTTTTTATTTGTAGAGATGGGGTCTCACCATGTTGCCTCATCCTGCCTTGTGCTCCTGGGTGCAAGTGATCTGCCCACCTGGGCCTCCCAAAGTGCTGGGATTGCAGACATGAGCCACTGCAGCCGGCCTAGGTCTAATATTTATATACATGTGTGCTTTTTCCTGGGGAAATAGTTTCTATTGTTTATCGGATTGTCAGATGGAAGGGAAAAAATTAAGAATAATTGCATTGCATGACATGTAAAATATTTGTTGAATGAATGCTTGCAGGAGACTGTATTTCCTCTTCAAAGATTTCTTTCAATCTCTATATACCATCTCTTCTTGAAAGATTTTTCCATTAGTAACTTCCAATTAACAGTCTGTTGTTTTATTGTCAGATGTGTAAATATTTTAAAAATTGTTTCTTAGCACTTCCTGTTCCCTTTTTTTTGGAATCTTTCAAGTTTGAGAGGCGAAAGTACTCCTCAAGGCTGGAGAAGCTACTTGGTTGGGTTGTGGCCTACTGTGGTGCCATTGATTTCCCCAAACATTAAGTCCTTGCTGAGCCTCAGCCAAAATCAACAGCCGTCATGTCTTCAATTACCTTGGAGCCCAGGCTGCCACGGGGAAACAGGGGTCACATTCAGCCTTACTTGGCTCCTTAAGCAGCGACACTATCTGTGACTAAGCAAGTGACTGGTGCGGTGGGGGAGGAGGGATGTAATGGTGGAGCTGTGAAAACTTGCAAATGTGATCACCAAACTTTTAATCAATCTAGAAGGAAGCTTTTTTTTTTTCTCCCTAAGTATTTGAAGTGCTCACTGGTGTCTTTGGGGTTGGGGAATTAACATAACTTCCTTCTCTCACAGTCCTGTCTTCCAGTCTCCCAGTGGGGTTTCTCTTTGAAATAAGAGTTGTGTGTGTGGAAAGGATTCAGAAACAAGGCTTGGAAGCCAAGAAGAAAGGCACCCGGCCTTCCTCTCCAACGAGTAACCAAATACAGCTGTAACTTTAGACGGGGGTGCTTGGGAAAAGGATTTTTATTATTTTTTTAAAAGTAAGTGTACATTGCTGAGAAAAGAATCTAAAATGTAGCTTAGGAAATCTAGCTTTGATGCTATAGTTCAATATATTATGCAAAATTTAATAAGATAGCTGATTTTTTTTTCCTTAGGAAAAGAAAGCTCACAATTAACAACTGAAAAAAAAAAAAAACCTAAAGGATAAAATACCAACTTAGAAATACAAACCAGAGATTCCCAACCATCTAGAAGGTACAATATAGCTACAAGCAAAAAGAAAAGGAAAAAAAGAAAAAAGCAAATTTTCAGGTCCAAGCATATTTTTGAAAACCTGTTTCCGTTTCCTTCTATATTAACTAAAGTCAGTTTGAGCAATTATTAAAGGAAGTTAAAATTCTCTTGTGTTTTGTCTACCTGTGGGAACTATAACCAGACCTCAGTGGAAACAGGAAATGTACAATAAATCCCCCTTTTATGACTGTAAGTGAATATATTTTATGGTGTTTGCAATAGCCTCTTGTAGGAGAAACAAGTAAATTAAATTTTTACATATTTCTAAATAGCCTCTGCTGAATAATAACCTGTTTTGTATATTTAGCACCTTTTCATAAAAACAGCTTGTGTCTGCACTGTAGGTAGCAGTTAATCAACTGTGATATTGAAATGAAGAGAAAAGACGCATTTGACACTGAGCATGTGAAAGGTTATATGCAATGGGGTTTCCCACTGAGCAAATTAGACAACAAAGATTTATTGTATTTTATTAGTTTGAAAAGAAAAAAATAGATGGCTCAAAAACTAGATCTTTCAGGAATATGTTTCATTAGCTTAACTTTTTTTTTTTTTAAGGAGTCTCTAATTTCTGAGGCTGGAGATTAGGGAGAGATACCCAGTGCTCTGAATGATGTGTTTCTTTCAGCTGATTTAAGAGAAATTTGAAGGCTGGGCACGGTGGCTCACACTTGTAATTCCAGCACTTTGGGAGGCCAAGGGGGGCAGATCATGAGGTCAGGAGATCGAGACCATCCTGGCTAACACGGTGAAACCCTGTCTCTACTAAAAATACAAAAAATTAGCCGGGCATGGTGGCGGGCACCTGTAGTCCCAGCTACTCGGGAGGCTGAGGCAGGAGAATGGTGTGAACCTGGGAGGCAGAGCTTGCAGTGAGCTGAGATTGCGCCACTGCACTCCAGCCTGGGCAACAGAGCGAGACTCCATCTCAAAAAAAAAAGAAAAGAAAAGAAATTTGATAGTTATTCTTTAATTATTGTTACCAGAAAGCTAACTGTTAAATCAGAAAGCAAAGAAGAAACAATCTATTTTCCCATGCCACAAACCAGATTCAAGAAAATTTAAAAATATGAAAGAATCTTCCCCTGTGAGAACTCTGCACTGAACCTTTTAGCATATATATGTGTCTATTCCATGTGCTCTTTTCTAAAGAGACTCTACTGTAGCTTAAATAAGAATGGAAAGATACCAGTAATTGTTCATTTCTATATTTTTTGTGCACAACATCTAGGCCTTCTGTCATGTCTTAGGTTGAATACCAATCTTCTAAAGCCAAAAAAGAAAATTTCCACATTCATTTCTTTAAAGCATTTTGCTTAAGAGCCAGCATTCTACAGAGAGGATATTATACCAGAAATATTTGACTCCTAGGTGATATTCCCTGGTGGAGGTGACCACATTTCCTTCTTTGTTATTAAACTGGGGAGGGAGTCCCAGATGGATAAAACAAGAAGGAGCTGGATGCCAGAATAAATTTTCCTGTTCCTCGTGCTACCCCGCTATTAGTACTTTGGCTAATAAATTGGATCCCATTTTGTTTGCTAAATAAAGGTTCAGTGTGGACTTATTTTCCTCTTTACTTTGAAAATCTGAATATAGTTCCCAAATGAATTTAAAGTACATTCAAGCAATCATTAAATGACTTATCATGTTTCAGATGATGGGTGACCTAGTGACCTAGAATTTGTGTGAAAATTCAGCTACACCTCAAGAAGCCCTAGATCAAAGCTGCTGTAATTTTGAGACTGTGGCCTGGGATGGTGGATGTGATGCACTTCCCTTATCACCTGGCGATATGACTCAGGAGAGACAGCTCCTGCCTGCAATAAAGCCCAAAGGGCAAAAATTGACATCTGTAGAATTTAACCTTGAAAAGTATGAGTACATAAAAATGTGCATAATGATTTGCTTGTTTCTTTTAAAGTAAGTATGGTACAGTCTAGTAATTAGTTTATAGATGTTATTTTTTCCTAGTGCCATTCACTTAAATGATTTTTATATTATAAAATAGTTCTTCAAAATATTTATTGAAGAAAACTTACATGTTTATTGAAGAAAATCCATGTTTATTCAGAAAAAAATAGATAAGCAAAAAAAGTAAAAATCACCCCAAATCTCATACCTTTGAAAGTCTTTATTAACATTTTAGCATCACATTTATATCTATATGTAAAACTATGCAATATGGAATACTATGCATTAAACCATTGAAATCTATATCTGTATCTATATATGGATATACATGCATACATATATATGTTCTAGAGCCATATGTATTTCTATGACTATATTTGCATCTGTATCTACAACTACATCTACATCTATCTTTATATATACATCTAGCTCTCTAATTTTCTTTCTCTCTCTAAGTATTTATTTTTTATTTTTTTTTATTATTATTTTTTGAGACGGAGTCTCACTCTGTTGCCCACGCTGGAATGCAGTGGCGCAATCTCAGCTCACTGCAACCTCCACTTCCCAGGTTCAAGCAATTCTGTCTCCGCCTCCCGAGTAGCTGGAATTACAGGCACCGCCACCACAACCACGCCCGTCTAATTTTTGTATTTTTAGTAGAGATGGGGTTTCACGATGTTGTCCAGGCTGGTCTCGAACTCCTGACCTCAAGTGATCCACCCACTTTGGCCTCCCAAAGTGCTGGGATTACAGGCGTGAGCCACCGCACCCGACCTCTCTCTCAGTGTTTATATCTATATATACATTTACATGCCATCATGCCATACCCACCGTTTGATAACTTTTAAAAACTTGACATATCATGAATATTTTTCCATGCCATTTTCTTCTTCTATTGTACAGTCTACTAAATCATTTTTAATGGTTTAATGTATAGTATTCCACATAGCATAATTTTACCAATACCCTATTATTTATTAGAATAAATTTGGAGAAGGTGAATTATGAGTCAAAATTATAAGGATTCTGCCGCTCAGTGACACTTTGTCTTCCAGACAGTCTGTTCCTGTTTCTACTTCAACCCGTAGGATTTGACAGGGCCTGCTTTCTTGCCTCACACCAAACATTACTTAAGTTTTTCCAGGCAGCTTTTTAAATCTGAACATCTCAAAGTGCCACACAGACATCCACTTAACAATGTTTTCTATATTAGGCAGGAGAGTGAAAAGGGTTGTTATGCTTGGTGTATTGTAAAATACTAAATATTTGGCTGAAGTAAGAAACTAAGATTGGGTTGAGCAAAGACCAAGAATTGATTCCTGGTCAGCTGACTTTCCAGTTATTTTTATTTTAGCTATATTGCCAAAATTTCATTTAACTATATAATAAGATAACTGTCATTTTGGTTAACGGTAGCCTGGTTAATTTTGTCACGCTGTTCAGAAATTTCTTCAGTTCAGGGTTTCTAACAAATTCTAATCTACTAGAGTTCAGTGCTGCCCGGGCAGTTTCCTGTCACCAGGAGAAAATAAGTTTTAAAAGAGACCTGTAAAAAGAAACTGAAATAAATTCCTTGATACCAAAATCTCCTTTGAAATGGAATTGGTGAGTAAAACATAAATTAATTTGTAAAATATAGATGAAATTTTCTGATAATACTCATTGACTTCAAGGAATTGTACTGGTTGCAAAAGCATTCTGGTAACCACAAAACA
Organism: Pan troglodytes; assembly: GCF_028858775.2. NCBI lineage: Eukaryota > Metazoa > Chordata > Mammalia > Primates > Hominidae > Pan > Pan troglodytes. The sequence continues at coordinate 84,939,505 of NC_072411.2, read as the reverse complement.
TTGGAAAAAATAGCCTAAAGTTTCTGCCAAGTCTACAATATTCCAGAATTTACTCATCCCCAATTTTTGCTATATTATCATATAATAATGTGGCATAATAAAATTACATATTTGATATTTGACCCCAGTTCCTGACACAGAGCTCCTAAGTCACTTGGAAGTTCCTGGGTGATGGGGAACATCTTTTGTTCTAATGAGGCAAGACTTGGTGGGCTCCTCCTGCATGTTCACCAGAAACACCAAGCCAAGACTAGAAGCTAGAAACTTTCAGCCCCGAGCCTCTGGGGAAGGAAGGAGGGCTCCAGATTGAGTTAATAATCAACCATGCCTACATAAGGAAGCCTTCATAAAAGTCCGTAGGCCGGGCGCGGTGGCTCACGCCTATAATCCCAGCACTTTGGGAGGCCAAGGCAGGCGGATCACTTGAGGTCAGGAGTTCGAGACCAGCCTGGCCAACATGGTGAAACCCTATCTCTACTAAAAATACCAAAAATTAGCTGGAAGTAGTGGTAGGCGCCTGTAATCCCAGCTACTCAGGAAGCTGACTCAGGAGAATCGCTTGAACCCGGGAGGCGGAGGTTGCTGTGCGCCACTGTACTCCAGTCCTGGTGACAGAGTGAGACTCCATCTCAAAAAAAAAAAAAAAAAAGTCCCCAAAGTATGGGGTTTGGAGAGTTTTCAACTCCACAGCCGTGAGCCAGGAGGGCAGTGCACCCCAACTCCACAGGACAGAAGCTTTTAAAGTATCAGGTTTGGAGAGTTTCCAGCTCACATCCATGAGCCAGGAGGGTGGTGCACCCCAACTTCATGGGACAGAAGTTCCTGAGCTTGCATCCCTTCCAAATCTCTTCCTATGTATAATACTTCTCCACCTGGCTGCCCATCTGTATTCTTTATCATATCCTTTACTATGAAATAAGGCAGTAAATGTTTTCCCCTGAGTTCTGTGAGCATACCAGCCTACTGAATAGATTCAGTTCCCAAGAAGAAAAGTCTCAAAAAAAGAAAAAGAAAAAAACAGGGCAGGCAATCTTTGTAAGATAATATGGAAGGTTTAATTCACTCCAACATAGAAGGGGTGGAAGATGGAGTGGTTTCATCATCACACCCCTGGGAGTGTGACTTTGAGCAGTTTGCCAACTCTGTTACCTCCCATGTTGTCTATCCTCATCATTCTTCTCAATTTCCCTGTAAAAATTCTCTTTACCACATTTTAAGTGAAAAAAGCTTGGGTGCTTATTTCTGGGGATAGTGAAGAGAATAGAACTTGGGACCAAGAAATAGGTCAGGGATGATGGCTGTGTCCCTAGGGTCCCACAGAGCACAGGTTTGGGTGTATGTGGAAGTCTTGCAGATAAGCAGATAATTCCAGGAAATGCAGATTATTTAAATTGTGGAACAGACCCTAGTCATTACTGAAGGAGGGTGTGGAACTTTCTTTTCTGAAGATGTTCAGATTTTGGAAGCTCCTAGGCTACGTTTCCTAGATTTGTGTTTTTATGTTATCACTAAGAAGAAGGTGTGATTTCCTGTCTTGTGGCCACAGCACCTCCAGGTCTCTGCCCACCCCTGCCACCACTCCCAACCTGGGTAGTTTGGCCTAACAGAAGCAGCTGCTTCCCCTAGACTTGCTTCTGAAGTGTTGCTAAGACTGGGTTTAATGAAAGATAATTTAATTTTTTCTATGATTTTTATGGATAAGCATTAGTTGTGCAAAGCTATTGTCCTGAAAACTGACAGAAAATAATTACAAAGATCAAAACCCTACATTTTCTCCTGAAAATTATGGGTGAATTAGAGTGCGATAATTATCAAATAAGTCTGGTATATGTAATTAACTTGATGTAACTGTATGTCTTGGTCTACCCAGGGCTATAAAAACATAATGATCTTTCATTATATTTTTACTAGTCTTATGATGGTTTGAACACAGTGTTGCTTCAAGGCAAGATAAAATAATATGTAAGATTATAACCAGTTTGATATTCTATTTCCATTTATAGTTAATTATATAATTATAATAACATAATTATGTAATATTATAATGTTAATTATATATTGCTGTGTATCTCAAGTCTAAGTCAGTTGGACCTGAGTTCTGCAAGCCAGTATTTATGAGCCACCTTCACCATGGCTCACTTTTCTAGGGATCCAATAAGTTCACTTGACAAAAATGTAACAATCAAATGTGTATGACAACCTATATAAAAGAGAAGTATAAAAATATATATCACAAAATTTGTCCTTCAGAAATTTTACTATTACTATAATAAGACAATAAAGGCAATAATAAAAATCTCATTTTAATGGACAAGCTTGAAAAGTTGAAGGAGTAAACATAAATGAAATTAATGGAAATTTTTTAGACTATTATGTGATAAAATGCTAAGTAAGTCAAACAGACAATAAGTTCAATAAAGAAATTCAGGAACTGAGTTGACTTATCCCTGAAATTTTATTATTAAAATTACTTGTTTGACAGTGTTAAGGCTAGAACTTACCTAAGGTTTATACCATTTTCATCTTACCATTTATCTTATTTTACCCTCAGAACAGCCTTTTGATATAGAATGAGAAAGGACTATTATGTCTGTTTTACAGATGAGAACACCGAGGGTCAGAGAAGTTCAATGATTTACCCAAGGTCAAGATGGTATATATTTGGTGGAGTTTTGAGTAACTTCTAATGTTGCTGTTCCTTTATGTTACAGTGAGTGAAGACTGTATTATGACTTAATTAAGACTGTATTATGACCTAATTAATGAATGATTCAGCCATTCATTAATTAATTCTTGCAACATATATTTTTTGAATGCCTATAAGGTGCCTGGCTCTTTCATAGGCACGAGAACAAAATGGATATATCACTGTCTTCATTTGAATTTACATTCTAGGGGAAGAAAGTAGACAATAAAATACATACACGAATTATGTAGAAGGTGATGAGAGTTATGGAGAAAAATAAATTAGTGGAAGAGGAGGGATAAAGAGGGCCAAGGGATTGGGTGTTTACCTTTTCAAATAGGGTAGTCAGGGTAGGTTCCATTGAGAAGTTAACATTTAAGTGAAAACATTAAAGAGGTATAGGGGTGAGTCACATGGACATCTGGAGAAAGAGTACTGCAGACCAAGGGATCAGCAAGGGAAAAATCAGTGACTCAGGAGCATTCTCATTCCCAATGTGTTCAAAACACAGCCAGAAACATATGTGCTAAGGTGGAATGAATGAGGGGATGGGTAGTGGGGGTGAAGTCAGAGAACAGAGGGAAGAGGTAGATCATGTAGAGTCTTGTGGGCCACTGTAGACTTTGATATTTGCTTTAAGTGAAAGTAAAGGACATTGAAGGAGTCACATTGATCTAATTTATGTTTTTAAAGTATCATTTTGACTTCTGTGTTGAGATTAGTCTGTAAGGAGCTGAAAATGGAAGCAGGGAGACTAGTTAGAAGGCTACTGCAATAATCTAGACTTGAGCCACTGGGCTAACATGGAGTAATGAGAGATGGAGAGATGGCCAGATGGCCAGAATTTTACATATTTTGAAGGTGGAGTTAAAAGGAAGAATGACTCCAAGGATTTCTGCCTGAACAACTGTAAGGAAGGAACTACCATAACTGAGATTGGAAAGATTGTTAGTGGGCCAGTTTTAAAATTTTTCATTATTTTGTTTTGGGGTGGAAGTGGTGGGGAAAGATCAGGAGCACAGTTTAGGGCATGTTAAATTTAAGATGTTTATTATATATCCCAGTGGAAATGTGGAGTAGCGTTCAGGGGCAAGATCTGGCCTAGAGACATAAATCTGGACATTAACAGTTTTTAGATAGAATATAAAGCTGTGAGATTGGATGAAGTCACCAAGGGAGTGAGTATAGAGAAAAGAAGCGTATCAAAGACTGAACTCAGGCTTTCCAACATTAAGAAATTATGGAGATGAGGATTCTAAGGGTCATCTTCTAGGGTATCCAAATGGTCTGCCATCACCACCACCACCATCATCATCCCCTTCATGACCACATGACTGTTATGTGATGTTGGTTATGTAAACTGGATTTGTTGTAATTGTGTTTTACAGAGAAAATTTACACTTGACCTCCTTCATATCTATGAGAGTGGTGAATTTTCTGGGTGGAGAAATTACTTAGCTGACTCTTCTGCATAACAAGGAGGCTACCTCTTGTTCTACAACTATCACATAATGTTTCAGAAAGTCTTTGCTCTGAATTAACATGCCTTAAATAAAAAAGATACAGAAGGCAGTTCCAGAGGAAAAGAATATATTCTCATTTTGATTACAAATACAAATAAGCTACTATGAGAACAAAACACTGCAAAGAATAGTGGGATATAAAGAGTTAGGGTACGGCCCTCAACCTTGAAGCACCAGAAATTAATATATGCATACACATTAAGGGTTAATATGATTAAGTAACATAGCTGTGATAAGTGCAGTTACTGCAGGCTGCCAGGGTTGAGGAAGAGTTCACGAAGATCATGCTTATATATCAGATTGGCCAGAGCAGAGAGCATGTGTTGTTAAAAGAAAATCTTTAGACAAATTAAATTTAGCAGAGTTTTTTTGAGCAATGATTCATGAATTGGACAGCATTCAGAACCAGGACTGAACCATGAAGCCCTTCAACATTAAGAAATCCTGGGCCGGGCGTGGTGGCTCACACCTGTAATCCCAGCACTTTGGGAGGCCGAGGCAGGCGGATCACCTGAGATGGGAGTTCCAGACCAGCCTGACCAACATGGAGAAACCCCGTCTCTACTAAAAATACAAAATTAGCTGGGCGTGGTGATGCATGCCTGTAATCCCAGCTACTTGGGAAGCTGAGGCAGGAGAATTGCTTGAACCCGGGAGATGGAGGTTACGGTGAGCCGAGATCATTCCATTGCATTCCAGCCTGGGCAACAAGAGCAAAACTTCGTCCCCCCGCAAAAAAAAGAAAAAAATTAGAAATCATGGAGATGAGGATTTCCAGGAGATTCAGAGAGCTCTATCCAGCAATGTGGAACAAAGTGGCAGGCAATATTTATAGACAGAAAAAGGAAATAATGTACAGAAACAGCTTGATTTGTTACAGCTTGGCATTTGCCTTATTTGGGCATGGACTGATTAGTTGGCAGCCTGTAATTGGCTGAAGTTTGGCTACTATAATTTGCTGAGATTCAGCTACTTGCTACTCAAGTGTTAGCCTGCATTTTGTTTATGTGCTATTAGGCCGCAGTTTGCTACAGAGAAACAAAGTAAGGAGGCAGAAACAAAGTAAGGAGGCAGATACAAAGTAAGGAGGTGGCCTTGGCCAAATTTAGTTTAATTTAGCAGTATTGAGAAACAGCTGTGTGTTGGCTTGGAGCGAAGAATAGAATGGGTTCTATGGAAGGGGCATATAGTCCAAGAGCAGAAGGACCCTTGGTGTGGTGGTGGTGGTTGGGGAGCATGGATTAAACAGGGAGAGAATGTTAGGGGTCTGAGGATCCTCAGCCAACTCTCTACAGGGCTTTGATTAAAACTTCAAAAAATAAGTCTCAGCCCCAGCCCACTTCTTATGCCTCTTTGAAGAAGCATGAGTTAGGGGAAGGCTGGACACCAAGACTCTGGGTACCTCCTAATGCTGGAGATTGGGTCTAAGCAGCCCCTCTGACCTTCTGGGTCCTCTCTGAAGCGCTATGAAGGGCACAGACGGTGACTTCCAAGGGCTGCTTTATTTCTTCCCTTTACCTTGGATTTGACCTCACTAGGAAAATGTGCTGTGAAGTTTAAAAAAGCATTATTTTTTATCTCAGAATATTCTGAAAGAACAAAAGTTGCTAAACTAAAAAAAAAAAAGGCACATGTTCTATTCTTACAATCTACACTTATTGAACATCCATGGTATTTAAGGTACCATACCGAAGAAACAAGATAGATGGAGTTCAGTCTCTCCTTTCTCTGAAGGTCCCTGACTTGGTGCTCACATCATGTTATGTTATGGTTGGAACACTTCCTGGTATTACAGGATTCCTTCAGTGCCACTTCACCAGCCAGAAATCTCTGCAGCTGCTGTGGCGTCTGCTCAGGGCCTCACTCGGCGCCTGGGGCTCACTCTACCCACTCGGCCCACAGGCTGGGCTCAGCTTGTGCCCCTGCCCAGATCCCGCATCCAAACAGGGACTCTGCCCTCAGCCCTCAGCTGGACTAGGTGTGCCATGGGTGGCTTTCACATTGGGTGCAAAAGTCTAGATGCGGGGAATGCGGTGGCAACTGAAAACTCAGGGATGCCAGCAACCACAGAGCCCCAGTGGGTGTCACACCTCTCACTCAGGGAGTCTTGAGGTCTGAGCCCCCAAGAAATGTGGATTTTGTAGTTTGGCAAGCCAGCCAGGAGGGAATGGCACTCAACTGCTTCGCTTCTTTATGCCACAGCTAGGCAAACGGGGGTGTGATACAGCTCTCTCTGATGCCCACAGCTTGGCGGATGGGGGTGTGTTACAGCTCGTTTATTCCTGCCACCCGCTGCTTGGTGAACGGGGATGCATGGTGCCCAGTGGTTTTTCCACTTCCTAGCTTGGGGAACAGGAATGCATGTTACAGCTCTTTTTGCACCTGCCATTCCGCGGTTCCGAGTTCTTGTCCCACAAACAAGAGGAATGAGGTATGTGGACACCGGGGAGTGAGCAAAGCAGAGAAGAATTTTATTGAGCAGCAGAAAAGCTCTTGACATGAGAGGGCACCTGAAGTGGGTAGCCCTCTGTGTGAAAGGAAACCCGAAATCAGGTAACCATCTGTGAGGCTGAGTCTACGGTTTTTATGGGTTCAGAATGGGGGAGTGCATGCCGATTGGTCCATGGTCAGGCCTGGAAAAAGCACCATTCCATTGGCTACAAGGCATGGAGGAAATTCTCACTCTGGTGTTGTATTCCACCCGAAACTGGCAGCTCGGTTTTCTGGCTTCAGGCTGTCTTTAACTTGAATGTTGGGTTTCACTGGGAACCTGTCCTTGACTACCTAGGAATGTGTCTGTCTCCTGTCTCCTTCCTATCACTTGTAGGAAAATAAAACTCATTAGGGTATGTGTCCCATCACATTCATTTTTCGTAACCTCAAAGAGTGGTTTCAGTTTTATACAGCTACTCTTTGCTCCTGTGTGCCTCAAAGGAGAAAGTAATGACCAAACACTTCGTTAAATAAGCCAAATAGTTATTTATTTATTTATTTATTTATTTTGAGACAGAGTCTTACTAAGTCACCCAGGCTGGAGTGCAGTGGCGCGATCTCAGCTCACTGCAACCTCCGCCCCCTGGGTTCAAGCGATTCTCCTGCCTCAGCCTCCCGAGTAGCTGGGATTACAGGCACCTGCCTCTGTGCCAGCCTAATTTTTGTATTTTTAGTAGAGACGAGGTTTCACCATCTTGGCCAGGCTGGTCTTGAACTCCTGACCTCATGATCCACCCACCTCGGCCTCCCAAAGTGCTGGGATTACAGGCATGAGCCACTGCACCTGGCCCAAATTGTTCTTTTTATTGCAGTCAGTTACAGGGCTGAAATTGTCCATGTGCTTATCCTAAGGATAAAGATCTACAGAAAATCCTAGTGTTAAAGTTATTTAGTTATAATTTTATTCCAATAACAAGTGATGTGTTCCATTGAGCAGGAAAGGAGCATAAGGCATTTGGTGGAATAGGTCGTTTTAAGACTCTTCTAGTCAAAGCATCTGATTTCATTATTAGCAGTGTTAGATTTTCTTCCAAAAGCCTTTTTTCTGGAAAGATTAAGTTGAACATCAGAACATATCTGAAGTGTCATAATTGCTCTCACATAAAAAAGATAAATCCTATGACTGTTTTCATAAATTTTAACATTCACTTCATGTCTTTGCCACTCAACAAAACTAAAAGGAAGTGAATGAGCTCCAGAACTTCTGGTATAATTAATCTAAGTTTTTGTTTGTTTGCTTTCTGAATCTTTAGGGAGATAACCCCTGCATTATCCCTTTAGGACTAGGCAAATTCAGCAATACTGACTTTGGCAAAAAGCTAATTTTTTCAGAGGTTGTAAATTCTAGAACATTTTCAAAACATTACACTAAAGAACCTTTAATTGGTAGCAATCAGGTTTTACTTAAGTTTAGCCATTTGATATTTTATGTCTACGTGAAAAAAACTGCATAATATGCATCCACCAAAGAGCATTCATTCCATACACAAAAATATGGCACGTTAAACAAAACGGCAGTCTAGGAGAATTTTCAAGTCAACGTAATATTTAATGGGTTTTGGGGAAATACTTAATGTGAATAATTTATTACAGAATCTTAAATTTAGATTGGTAAATTAATCATACTGCAATGGGAAGTCTAAGTCTAAAGCTTTTCTAATTAATTTACTTTAAATCAATCAAATAGGTATAAAATTTGTTGCTGGATATTCACGAGTTTGAAGAGTTTTATAAATTAAACATTAAAGATCTTTTTCTCTAGAATAGAACGTCTGTCTAAAGAGTTGTTTTTGCTCATTTAATTCAATTTTAAAGCTCCTGTCTTCTCTTCCTATCAAGCTGTGCTTCATAAATAGAGGCTACAGGCAGATATTAGCTATGGTTTATTGCATCATTCACAAGTATAGACTGTCTTGTCTTTCCTAGAGGCCATAGTAATGAGACATGGAATCTAATCCTAACCTTAGGACGATTAATTTGTCAAATCAGGACGATCTAATCAGAGTTAGAAAGAAGGAAGAAGGTAGTGTTGATAAATAGCTGATGAAACTGGCTGGGAAGGCTCTTTCCTTCTCCCTGTTTCTGCTGCAAACTAATTCCCAATCCCGGACAGTTTCTCTATGTCTCCATGACCTGCCTTTTTTCTCCTTCCTCTTTCTACCCTAAATTATCACCAATGAAAAAATTAATATATACTTCTGATCAAATAGTGATTTAAGCTACAAAAATTTCATTGAGAGTTGGTTTACCATTGAAAATAGATATTTAAAATCCTAACACCCTGTGCAAACAACCAGGTAGGTCAAAATTCAGTTATACTCAGCTTAGCTTTTTGTTAACTTGTCAAATTTCTTTGTTAGTATATAGATTCAATCATAGAAATGTCTTTTAAGAACTTAAAATGTAGATATAGTATTGATCTAAAAATAAGTAGAGACCATAAAAAGAACTGAGTATATAGATCTGTGTATATATATATGTATGCATAGTGAGATATAAAGAAGAAGGAGGAGAGAGAGAGAGAGAAACCTTGGGTTTGGTGAGCAAATGGGGTTCGAAGGTCACAAGGGTGGAGGGCTTTTGCAACCTCTGGAACATTTGCAACTGTAAATCATTTCCAGACTATACCCACTCTCAAGAAAAAAGATTCATTTTGAAGTTTTTACTTTCAGTTTTTCTCTGCTCCTCGGGTATGTTCTCCTTTATTAGTTTAAGTTATGTGCGCTATTGTTTTTGTAGTGGCTACCTGAGACACATTTTGAAGGACATATTTCACCTCACACAGTCTAATGTCAATAATTAGACAAGCAAATAATCCTTTCAAACACTGAAGGATTTTAGAATGCCTTAATGCTAATCACCACTCCCTTTGGGATTACATGTTATTGTTACCTAGTAAATACATATTTATGTGTGGACACGCTCTTAAAAAAAAAAAAAAAGAAATTGGGAGAAATCAGTTAGAGATTACCCAGTTATAAATCTTCATAAACATTGTATAATACTAATTAATAATGGAAGTATATAGACATTTTTATCCCAAAACATAACGATTTTGTAACCATTCCATATCACCAGGGAACATATTTATGACTTAAGTCTTGGTTCACAGGCTCATGTGAACACGCTTGGAATTCATTACTTTTATCAGTGGGGAGTTGCAAATAAAACAAGCAGGAGAGTCTTGGTGACAGTATTACAAACCTGGAAGGACACATGTTGAATTACAATCAGATTCACTGAAACGCTCAGCCGTTTTCACGGACCTTGCCTCAGAATCTTCGAATATTTTATGGCGTTAACCACAGTACGTATCAGGTTCCCAACAATACTCATATTATAAAAATGTGTAGTACACCTTTGGCCTTATAAAAAACATACAGTATGTCAAAAGCAACTTTAGTCCTGGGTTTTCTGAGGGATGCAGGGAATGGGGGTTATTCAGTGCACCATCTGTTTTATCTTATATGTATGTAGTACTTAATCTCCAGGGCATTTTTGTCTATAGAAAAGCAAAGAACAGGTAATAAGAGAGGAAAATTGGTTGGGGAGGGGTCATGATATACATGAGAGAAAAAAAATTGTAAGAGTTTATGCCTTAGTAAACAGTATTTTATATTCTATTATTCTGTGACTTATTTGTTCTTTGTGATACTATTTATAAAAATAACCACTAGGGATCCAGCAATTCCACTTCTGGCCATATATCCAAAGGAACTGAAATCAGTATGTCATAGACATGTCTGAACTACCATGTTCATTGCAGCATTATTCAGAACAGCCGAGATATGGTGACAACCAAAGTGCTCATCAACAGATGAATGGATAAAAAATGTGATATATATATATATATATATATATACAGGATGAAATACTATTCAGCCTTTAAAAAAACTGGAAATTCTGTCATTGGCAACAACACGGATGGGCCTACAGGACATTATGTTAGGTGAAATAAGACAGGTACAGAGAGACGAATGCCACATGATCTCACTTATATGTGGAACCTAAGAACATCGATCTCATCATAGTAGAGAGCACAATGGTGGTTACCAGAGACTGGGGAGGCGGGTGTACATGGGAAAAGGGAGCACTTGGTCTAAGGGTACAAAGTTTGTGAGACAAGAGAAATAGGTTTTCGTGATCTATTACACAGCATGTGGCTATTATTAATAATAATGCATTGTATATTTTAAAATTGCTAAAAGAATGCATTTGAAATGTTCTCACCACAAAGAAATGATAAGTATTTGAGGTAATGGATATATTAATTAGCCTGATTTGATCATTCCACAATGTATATCCATATCAAAACATCACATTTTACCCTAAATATATACAATTATTATTTGTCAGTTAAAAATAAAATTCAGAAAAAGTAACCAATATTATTGTAAAGAAAAGTACTTTAGGATCACAGCATCTCTTTGGAATTGTATTCTTTTTGGTGCTGTCTCCTTAAGAGGGCTTGCACAGAGCCTCATTACCTGCACAGAGGTCTCATTATCATCCACACTATAGAGGAACTAGACTCTAGGGGTACGCAGCGGTCCCTGAGGGCAACGGGATGAAATTAGACTCCTGGTAAATCTTGAAGGGGCCCGGTAAACAAACACCTCTTTTACCAATCCAAATTAAAAACTAATTGAAATAAAAGTCACAGCAGATTAACTGATTGATATTATTACTAATATAAAGTTGGTTGGAGAATGTGGCTTTAGATGTGTGACTAACGGGTCTTGCTAATTTTCGATCCCAGGATTCATAAGAATTAAGCACCCAGTCATGGGTGTGCTGGACCACTGCAGGGCTCCTCTGCAGGCTGAGCCACCCCTAGAAGTGACCACACAGGGCACCTGAAAAGTGTTGAAGAGTTCCAAAGGAGAGAGGAAAGCCCAGATGTCTTCCTTCGCTCAGATTTACAGGTCTGAAAAAACCTCCATTCAGGTTCCTCCCATGTTGTTTTTAGTCCTGGGGAGAAGAGTGGGTGTTTCCTCCTCTCTGTGGAAATACATTCTTGTTTCCCCATTAACATTAAGCTCATCCCTAGCATCCTTCAATCTTGTTTTGCTACACTTCTTTTCATTTCCTTTGTTCTTTCCACATCTGTCTTTCTCTGTCTTGGGGGTTCATACTGTATTGATCATGGGAAGCCATCAAACATTTTTCTCTGCCCTTTTTCTTAATAATTTATTTCAATCATATATAGTAACCATAGTGATATAATAGTAATATTGGTTACATCCACTTACCAGAGCAAAGAAAATATGTAATTTATATATTTTTAGATCTATATGTGAAATGCAACAAATCGTCATTCTCTATATTCAGGAAAGAAAAAGTAAATTTGCATTTAGGTTGAAACATGGAATGTGTGAATACCTAAGGAACATTACATTTATTAAAAAGATAGAATAAATTCATTTATAAACAGAACCTAGAGCTAGTCATAGCTAGATAGAAGCAATTGATTGGCAGTCTATTTGCATGATTTTTTCTTTTCTACATGTGACCAAACCCTTTTCTATGTAAAGTCGTTTCTTGACTGCTTTTAGTTCCTTTGTCATAGTCTTACTGTGAATTAAGTGTTATAATTTTCCAGCCTTCTGTTTGGTTCTTCTTAAATACTTTAGGGAAAATTTTAGCCTGTTGTTGGCTTTACCCCATTCTTCAGAGAAAAACAGGCTCGAAAACAAAATGCACAGCAGGTGTAAAACACTGTAGAGTTCCCCACTGAAACTTCCGCCAGAAATGATATTTTTAACACTAGGCAGCACCAATTGTTGATGTGGCACCAAATGACAGAGAGTTCCTTGAAGCCTATGCAAACCTGGCAATAGTGTTTTACAGTTACTTGCAGTTAAAAATTGTTTATACCTAGAAAAGGAAAACGCAATTTTCTGCAAAATGCTTGTTCATGGATAATGTGAGATGAGAAACAAAAATAAAATGAAAATATGGACCTACAACTTGGTGAAATGAAACATCAAATGTGTCACCTGCGGGACAAATGATTATTTCAAATATACACATTTAGGCTCTTACAAAATGAAAAATGACTAAATAAATATATGCCAACATTGACATACGTTGGTGAAATGTAAGCAGTTTTTCAAAAGCAGTTTATAGGCACTATCAAAAATGCCCAATTAATTGTATTCCACCTGCCAGTTCTTTTAAAGCCCTGTCTCCCAACCTCCCTCCTTGCACATTAGGTTTATGGCCTTTCTGAAGAAAACTGATGTATATGGCCTGGCTCGCAGGGTGGTGTCATCTAAACCCTTTGAAGAGAAAAGTGTTTTCTCATTCTACGTTACTTAATTTTTAAAAAATCAAGTTCAGGAATTTACCAACCTCTACACTAGAACATTCTTCAAATCTGGTGTAAATCTTCTCCACTGTAACATAAACAATGTCGTAACTTAGTTTTCCCTCAGTGAAGATACAGGACCGACTTGTTTATAGTTCTTTCCATCTTGTAAAGTAAACTTATTAGAGTTTAAGTTTTATGATGGCCCAGACCCTGCTTTGTTTATTGCGTTATCTCAGCAACCTAAAATTGTCTGGTAATTAGAAGGTGAGCAATAAATGTTCAATGAATGAATTGGGTGAATTAACTTTTTCAGAATAACAATATTATTTTAAACCTTCCTCAGATACTATATTCCACTTCCTTCCCCAAAGAGGCTTCATAGTTTCTTCTGTATCCTGTCCAGTTTGGTCCTACTAGACACAGTATTCTAGACCTTAATAGCTGTATTTTCATTGTGTTAATCACCGTGATTATCATCATCAGAAACATTAAAATAAAACAATATAAATCGACTCCAGTGGACGTTCTACTCCAATGCCCTCTTGGGAGATCTTTGAATGTTTTCATTCAAAGCAGATTATATTTTACTTACAAATTAAATTTGTTCTAGTTTCAAAACTGGAAAAAAGGAAATCTAAAAAAAGAGATGCTATTTCTTACTCTTGCAAAATATTTAAAGAATTCAAATTGTTTTTGTTTGGCAATTACTAGTGATAAGTCAACATTGGAACTTCTATCAAGAGAGATGAAGAATTTATAGAAATTGTGTACTGCAGGCTGGGCGCCGTGGCTCATGCCTGTAATCCTAGCACTTTGGGAGGCGGAGGGGGTGGACCACTTGAGGTCTGGCGTTTGAGATCAACTGGCCAACATGGTGAAACTCCGTCTCTCCTAAAAATACAAAATCAGCTGGGTGTGGTGGTGTGCACCTGTAATCACAGTTACTCAGGAGGCTAGGGCAGGAGAATCGCTTGAACCTAGGAGGTGGAGGTTGCAGTGAGCCGGGATTGTGCCACTGCACTCCAGCCTGGGTGAAAAAGTGAGACTCCATCTCAAAAAAAAAGAAAGAAAAAAAAAAAAGAAATTGCGTATGGCCTTCAAAGTGCAAAAGAAATGCAAATCAAAAGCACAATGAAATCCCACTTCACACCCACTAGCATGGCTATAATAAAAAAGACTATATAAATGTTGTATCTTTAAGTGTTGACAAGGATGTGGAGAAGTTGGAACTTTTGTATGTTGCTAGTAGGACTACAAAATGGCACAGTCACTTTGAAAGAATCTGTATGGCCTTAGCTTATCTTCATGTGGGTGTTATTTTCAAAGCTTTGCCAGGTTCTATCTTTATCAGGCCAAGAGAAAGGATGGCTGATGTTCTGTCCCCATCTCTCTTTCCACCTCAGAGAGAATAATTGAGTGATGTCACTCCAGGTAACATTCTTTCCTGATTCTTTCTCTCTCTGGGAATCTCTCCTATTATGCTGTCTTTTACATGACATGTTACTGTAGGGGAAGGGGGAGGTTTCTCAGAAGACCTATGTGCAAAGTCCTATCAAATTCTAAGACTCATCAAGTCAATTAAATAATTGAGACTCTCACTTGTCCTTACTGTTTTTATTCTGTCAAACTCAACATTGTAATAATCAGACTGACAGCCAAGATTGAGGATCAAAACATTTATTATAAATTATAGTCATGGATTTAATTTTCTAGAGAGCCTTGGAAACTATCTCTTATGAAGGAAATAAGTAAAAGCAGATTTTTATTTAAAGATGGAAGATATAATCCTCCCCTAGATGTATTCCATAACATCATAATGTTGCAGTAATTAAACAGTTTGACCAGATATTTTTCCTTTAGGCTCAAGAAATTATTTATTGTTACATTCAGTTAATAATATTGCATTGATCTCATATCAGTCATACGTTCAAGGTAGAATTTGGAAATCGCAATCTTCCTGTCTTTCTTTTCCTTTCCTGAGAGATTGCTCAAGGGTGACAGGCTTTGCAAGACACATTTCCTAAGATCAAACCAATCTTGATGTTAAGGTCTTTATGAATTATCATCAGATTGAATTAAGATATCTAGGGAATTAATGGAATGGAATTGAAAGTCCAAAAATATGTTCAACTGATTTTTTTTTTTTTGAGACAGGGTCCCTCTCTGTCCCCAGGCTGGAGTGCAGTGGCATGATATCGGCTCATTGCAACCTCCACCTCCCGGGCTCAAGCAATCCTCCAACCTCAGCCCCCTAAGTAGCTGGGACTACAGGCATGCATCACCATGCCTAGCTAATTTCTATGTATTTTTTGTAGAGACAGAGTTTCACCATGTTGCCTAGGCTGGTCTTGAACTCCTGGACTCAATCGATCAGCCTGCTTCAGCCTACCAAAATGCATGGATTACAGGTGTGAGCCACCATTCCTGGCCTGTAAACTGATTTTTGACAATGGTGCCAAGACAATGAAATAAGGGAAACAATATTTGAACAAGTAAGTGCTGAGACAACAAGATAGTAGCATGTAAAAGAATGAAGTGGAATCACTTCCTTACATCATGCATAAAAACTCACCCAGAACGGATTATAGACCTAAAGATAAGAGCTGAAATTATTAAAAATTCTTAGAAGAAAACAAAGGAGCCAATCTTTGTGACCTTGGCTTCTTAGATATGACACTAAAAGCACAAGAGACAAAAGAAAAAAAGATAAATTGGACTTCATCCATATTAAAAACTTTTGTGCTTCAAAAGATACCATTAATAAAATGAAAAGACAATCCATAAAATGATAAAATATATTTTCTAATCATATATCTAATAAGGGACTTGTATGTGGAATATATAAAGAACTCTTAAAACTCAAAAACAAGACAAGTAACTCAATTAAAAAGTGGCAAAGGTACTAGCAATAACACAGACCAAAAAGAAAAAAAAGTGGCAAAGGATTTGAATAGCAATTTCCCCAAGGAAGTTGTACAAATAGCCAATGAGCATTTGAAAATATATTCAACGTCATCAGTCATTAAGAAACTGCAAATCAAAAGCACAATGAAATGCCACTTTACACCCACTAGGATGGCTGTAATTAAAAAAAAGATTATATAAATGTTGTATCTATAAGTGTTGACAAGGATGTGGAGAAATTGGAACTTTTATATTTTGCTAGTAGGACTACATAATGGCACAATCACCTTGAAAACAGTTTGAGAGTTCCTAAAAATGTTAAAATAGAGTCACCATGTGATCCAGCAATTTCAATTTCACTTCTAGGTATATACCTAAGAGAAATAAAAGTATATTTAATGCAAAAACTTGTACACAAGTGTTCATGCCAGCATTATTCATAATAGCCATAAAGGTAGAAACAATCCAAATGTCTATCAATTGATAAATGGATAAGCAAAATGAGATATATCCATTCAGTAGAATTTATTTAGCAATAGAAAGAAATTAAGTACCGATATACGCTACAACATAGATGAACCTAAAAGCACTATGTAAAGTGAAAGAAGCTATTTACAAAGACAACAAATTCTATGAGTCTCTTTATATAAATAGGCATATATATATGTCCAGAATAGGCAAGTCCATAGAGATAGATAAATGGCTGTCTAGGGCTGGAGTTACGGGGGAGAAATGGGAGTGACTGCCAATGGGTATGAGGTTTCATTTTGGGGATGATAAAAATGTTCTGAAATTGTTTGTGGTGATGATTACACAACTATGTGAATAAACAAAGAGCCACTGAATCATATACTTTAAAAGGGTAAACTTTATGGAAATCAAATTGTGTCTCAATGCAGCTGTTATAAAAAAAAGATATCTGAGGGACTGGCAGCAATTTAGTAGGTGAGGTATTTCTATTAAAACATGCCAGACTTTTTCTAGTGGGCACTGGGTTAAGACTGAAGGAGTAAATTTCCATGCAGAGGAAATGCAGTGTTGTGACGGGGAGTACAGAATTTGCAGCCAGATTGTCTGGATTTTAATCCTGACATGACCTCTTATTAAGTCATGGGATCTTGGGAAAATTATTCTGCGGCCTAATGTCCTCATTCACAAAATGGGAATAATAATAATGGTACTATGTTTTAGAGTTGTGGTGATTAAATATAAGCTTTAACAGGGCCTGGTACATAATAAATCATAGTAATGCTATTAGGTTGGTGCAAAAGTAATTGAGTTTTTTTCTCATTACTTTTACCACAATTACTTTTGCACCAACCTAAATATATAAGTATTTGCTGTTATTATACAGGCTACAAAATTCAAAGCATAACCCTCTGGAGCTGACTTAATTTCAACTCTTTCTGTTTCCAAATGAGTGAGTAATCACATGAAAAAAAGGAGCCAAAATTTTAATAAGGAAAAATGGATTTCTAAGGCGTAGATTTCAGAGAGATAAAATACAGAGGAAGAATAAAATATTTGTATTTGCCTTCTCATACAGCTACACTTTAAGAATTATTATCTTGTATCTGTGAAATATGATTAAATATACCCCAAGAAAAAGGCAAGATGTCTGCATTCACCTTTTGAGACTTATAATTAGGAAATTCTCTAGCTACTAAATTAACTATTGAGTTACTAAGGATGTTAGCAGTGAGTGGATCCCACTTTTCTGGCCTGAGTTACATTATAATAATTCAGTTCCTTGTAATGGAAGAATGGACAGAAAGATTGAAAGAGTATTAGCCAGAGGTAAAGTTATTACCCAGTGATGGGAGGAGTGAGATAGATAGCTGAGAGCCACCTTGAGGATAAGGGCCTCAATTAGAAAATATCTTGGAGGAAAAATTGCACAGGATGGTTAATGTTGTTGGGTTAGCAAGAGGAGCAGCAGGTCAGGATTCCCAGGTGGGGCCAATCTGTTGATTAGTGATATAGTGGTACTAAAGCTATTCCCAGGGAAGGTTCTGTGAGCACTGGGAGGATCCATCTTAAGATGTAGGTCCTTTACATTGGCTAATTTATTTTGAAATGTCTCACTTTACCCCTAAAAATCTTTCAATAGGCACTTCTGACATTCTGATTAGCATTTATTCTTCAAGACTGAGGACAAAAGTTTAGATTTAAAAAAATGCATTGGATTTAATACTTTATGTGGTTGCCAAGTTTCCAGGTTAGTTTTATCATTATTTATATATCAATGAAAGAGACTGATTTGCCTTCCAGATTAAACGTAAGATGTGTGACTCACATTTAACAAATCATAGATGAGTGAGGATTAACCTGGTTATTGCTTTTTTTTTTTTTTTTTTTTTTGAGATGGAGGCTTGGTCTGTTGCCCAGGCTGGAGTGCAGTGGTGCAGTCTCAGCTCACTGCAACCTCTGCCTCCTGGGTTCAAGTGATTCTCCTGCCTCAGTCTCCCAAGAAGCTGGGATTACAGGTGCATGCCACTATGCCCCGCTAATTTTTGTATTTTTATGGGGACGGGGCTTCACCACGTTAGCCAGGCTGGTCTTGAACTCCTGACCTCAAGTAATCCGCCTGCCTTGGCCTCCCGAAGTGCTGGGATTACAGGCGTGAGCCACCATGCCCAGCCCTTTTGATCGTTCTGTTGGATTTATTGTCTTGCGAGGGATCATTTTAAGGCTAGTTTCTAATTAGGCCTTGGTCACAATGAGTTGTTTAGGTGTCTACATTATAACTGAGGCATAAAACTCATGTTGGAATGACCTGTATGCTACTTGGTTGCTCCTTTGTTACCATAAGGAGAAATAAGCAATAAAATAAGGCTTTAAAAGGTATGATAATACAAAAGATGTGGCAAAACATGTAGGTCTATTCTAGAGTAAGATGATAGAAAGGGTGTTTTAGAAATTATCTGTAATTATATCTTGTCAAAGGGAGATTAGACAGAAATTCAGAATCATCGGGGTTTCAACTGACATGGGGAGAGCCTACAGTGTGGGTTCTTTGATGTGCCCCACACTTCCCCTTCCAGACCCTGAAAACCTTTTGGACTGCTTGAAAAGTCTATAATAATAGACTTAAATTATTTTAAGGTATTACATAAACTGAATACCATTATGTTAATTATCAGATATATTTCTATAGGCATTTTCTGTTTCCAGGTGTATAAGAAAAACACACACTACCAATAGAGAAGGAGAGTTGTGTAAATAGATCAAACTAGCAAACACACTTAACTACTGTATTAGTTCATTTTCACACTGCTATGAAGAAATACCCAAAGCTGGGTAATTTTTGTTTTTATTTTCTTTTTCTTTTTTTTTGTTTTATACAGACTTCATTTTTTTTAGTAAAGAATTAAATAAAATGTAAGTTTTTTTATTATACTTTAAGTTCTGGGATACATGTGCAGAACGTGCAGGTTCGTTACATACATATACATGTGTCATGGTAGTTTGCTGCACCCATCACCCCGTCATCTACATTGGGTATTTCTCCTAATGCTATCCCTCCCCTAGCCCTCCACCCCGCTCAAAAGTCCCCAGGGTGTGATGTTCCCCTCCCTGTGTCCATGTGTTCTCATTGTTCAACTCCCACTTATGAGTGAGAACATGTGGTGTTTGGTTTTCTGTTCCTGTGTTAGTTTGCTGAGAATAATGGTTTCCAGCTTCATCCATGTTCCTGCAAAGGACATGAAGTCATCCTTTTTTATGGATGCATAGTATTCCATGGTGTGTATGTGCCACATTTTCTTTATCCAGTCTATCATTGATTGGCATTTGAGTTGGTTCCAAGTCTTTGTTATTGTGAATAGTGCTGCACTAAACATACGTGCTTGTGTCTTCATAGTAGAATGATTTATAATCCTTTGGGTATATACCCAATAATGGGACTGCTAGGTCACATGGTATTTCTGGTTCTAGATCCTTGAGGAATTGCCACACTTTCTTCAACAATGGTTGAACTAATTTACACTCCCACCAACAGTGTAAAAGTGTTCCTATTTCTCCACATCCTCTCCAGCATCTGTTGTTTCCTGACTTTTTAATAATCGCCATTCTAACTGGCGTGAGATACTACCTCATTGTGATTTTGAGTTGCGTTTCTATAATGACTAGTGATGATGAGCTTTTCTTCATATGTTTGCTGGCCACATAAATGTCTTCTTTTGAGAAGTGTCTGTTCATATCCTTCGCCCACTTTTTGATGGAGTTTTTTTTTCTTGTAAATTTGTTTAAGTTCCTTGTAGATTCTGGATATTAGCTCTTTGTCAGACGGATAGATTGCAAAAGTTTTCTCCCATTCTGTAGGTTGCTTGTTCACTCTGATAGTTTCTTTTGCTCTGCAGAAGCTCTTTAGTTTAATCAGATCCCATTTGTCAATTTTGGCTTCTGTTGCCATTGCTTTTGGTGTTTTAGTCATGAAGTCTTTGCCCATGCGTATGTCCTGAATGGTAATGCCTAAGTTTTCTTCTAGGGTTTTTATGGTTTTAGGTCTTAGGTTTAAGTCTTTAATCCATCTTGAGTTAATTTTTGTGTAAGGTGTAAGGAAGATGTCCAGTTCCAGTTTTCTGCATGTAGCTAGCCAGTTTTCCCAACACCATTTATTAAATAGGGAATCCTTTCCCCATTGCTTGTTTTTGTCAGGTTTGTCAAAGATCAGATGGTTGTAGATGTGTGGCATTATTTCTGAGGCCTCTTTTCTGTTCCATTGGTCTATATATCTGTTTTGGTACCAGTACCATGCTGTTTTGGTTACTGGAGCCTTATAGTGTAGTTTGAAGTCAGGTAGCATGATGCCTCCAGGTTTGTTCTTTTTGCTTAGGATTGTCTTGGCTATATGGGCTCTTTTTTGGTTCCATATGAAATTTAAAGTAGTTTTTCTAATTCTGTGAAGAAAGTCAGTGGTAGCTTGATGGGGATAGCATTGAATCTATAAATTCGTTTGGGCGGTGTGGCCATTTTCACGATATTGATTCTTCCTATCCATGAGCATGGAATGTTTTTCCATTTGTTTGTGTCCTCTCTTACTTCCTTGAGCAGTGGTTTGTAGTTCTCCTTGAAGAGGTCCTTCACATCCCTTGTAAGTTGTATTCCTAGGTATTTTATTCTCTTTGTAGCAATTGTTAATGGGAGTTCACTCATGATTTGGCTCTCTGTTTGTCTATTATTGGTGTATAGGAATGTTTGTTATTTTGGCACATTGATTTTGTATCTTGAGATTTTGCTGAAGTTGCTTATAGCTTAAGGAGTTTTTGGGCTGAGATGATGGCGTTTTCTAAATATACAATCATGTCGTCTGCAAACAGAGACAATTTCACTACCTCTCTTCCTGTTTGAATACTCTTTATTTGTTTCTCTTGCCTGATTGCCTTGGCCAGAACTTCCAATACTATGTTGAATAGGAGTGGTGAGAGAGGGCATCCTTGTCTTGTGCCGGTTTTCAAAGGGAATGCTTCCAGCTTTTGCTCATTCAGTACGGTATCATAAATAGCTCTTATTATTTTGAGATACTTTCCATCAATACCTAGTTTATTGAGAGTGTTTAGCAGGAAGAGGTGTTGAATTTTATCGAAGGCCTTTTCTGCATCTATTGAGATAATCATCTTTTTTTTGTCATTGGTTCTGTTTATGTGATGGATTACATTTATTGATTTGTGTGTGTTGAACCAGCCTTGCATCCCAGGGATGAATCTAACTTGATCGTGGTGGATAAGCTTTTTGATGTGCTGCTGGATTCTGTTTGCTAGTATTTTATTGAGGATTTTTGCATCGATGTTCATCAGCCATATTGGCCTTAAATTTTCTTTTTTTGGTTATGTCCCTGCCAGGTTTTGGTATCAGGATGATTCGGGCCTCATAAAATGAGCTAGGGAGGAGTCCCTCTTTTTCTGTTGTTTGGAATAGTTTCAGAAGGAATGGTACCAGCTCCTCTTTGTACCGCTGATAGAATTCGGCTGGGAATCCGTCTGGTCCTGGGCTTTTTTTGGTTGGTAGGCTATTAATTACTGCCTCAATTTCAGAACTTGTTATTGGTCTTTTCATGGATTCTACTTCTTCCTGGTTTAGTCTTGGGAGGGTGTATGTATCCAGAAATTTATCCATTTCTTCTAGATTTTCTAGTTTATTTGCATAGAGGTGTATATAGTATTCTCTGATGGTAGTTTGCATTTCTGTGGGATCAGTGGTGACATCCCTTTTATCATTTTTTATTGTGTCTATTCGATTCTTCTCTCTTTTCTTCTTTATTAGTCTGGCTAGTGGTCTATCTATTTTGTTAATCTTTTCAAAAAACCAACTCCTGAATTGACTAATTTTTTGAAGGTTTTTTTGTGTCTCTATCTCCTTCAGTTCTTCTCTGATCTTAGTTATTTCTTGTCTTCTGCTAGCTTTTGAATTTGTTTGCTCTTGCTTCTCTAGTTCTTTCCATTGGGATGTTACGATGTCGATTTTAGATCTTTCCCACTTTCTCCTGTGGGCGTTTAGTGCTATATATTTCCCTCTAAACACTGCTTTAGCTGTGTCCCAGAAATTCTGGTACATTGTGTCTTTGCTCTCATTGGTTTCAAAGAACTTCTTTATTTCTGCCTTCATTTAGTTATTTACCCAGTAGTCATTCGGGAGCAGGTTGTTCAGTTTCCATGTAGTTGTGTGGTTTTGAGTGAGTTTCTTAATCCTGAGTTCTAATTTGGTTGCACTGTGCTCTGAGAGACTGTTTGTTATGATTTCTGTTCTTTTGCATTTGCTGAGGAGTGGTTTGCTTCCAATTATGTTGTCAATTTTAGAATAAGTGTAGTGTGGTTCTGAGAAGAATGTATATTCTGTTGATTTGGGGTGGAGAGTTCTGTAGATGTCTATTAGGTCCATTTGGTCCAGAGCTGAGTTCAAGTCCTGAATATCCCTGTTAATTTTCTGTCTCATTTATCTGTCTAATATTGACAGTGGGGTGTTAAAGTCTCCCACTATTATTGTGTGGGAGTCTAAGTCTCTTTGTAGGTCTGCAAGAACTTGCTTTATGAATCTGGGTGCACCTGTATTGGGTGCATATATATTTAGGATAGTTAGCTCTTCTGGTTGCACTGATCCCTTTACCATTTTGCAATGCCCTTATTTGTCTTTTCTGATCTTGGTTGGTTTAAAGTCTGTTTTATCAGAGACTAGGATTGCAATCCCAGGTTTTTTTTTTTTTTTTTTTTTTTTTGCTTTCCATTTGCTTGGTAAATATTCCTCTATCCCTTTATTTTGAGCCTATGTGTGTCTTTGCATGTGAGATGGGTCTCCTGAATACAGTACACCGATGGGTCTTGATACTTTATCCAATTTGCCAGTCTGTGTCTTTTAATTGGGGGATTTAGCCAATTTACATTTAAAGTTTATATTGTTATGTATGAATTTGATCCTGTCCTTATGATACTAGCTGGTTATTTTGCTCATTAGTTGATCCAGCTTCTTCATAGTGTTGATGATCTTTACAATTTGTTATGTTTTTGCAGTGGCTGGTACCAGTTTTTCCTTTCCATGTTTAGTGCTTCCTTCAGGAGCTCTTGTAAGGCAGGCCTGGTGGTGACAAAGTCTCTGAGCATTTGCTTGTCTGTAAAGGATTTTATTTCTCCTTCACTTATGAAGCTTAGTTTGGCTGGATATGAAATTCTAGGTTGAAAATTCTTTCCTTTAAGAATGTTGGCTATTGGCCCCCACTCTCTTCTGGCTTGTAGGGTTTCTGCAGAGAGATCCACTGTTAGTCTGATAGGCTTACCTTTGTGTTTAACCCGACCTTTCTCTCTGGCTGCCCTTAACATTTTTTCCTTCATTTCCACCTTGGTGAATCTGACAATTATGGGTCTTGGAGTTGCTCTTCTCAAGGAGTTTCTTTGTGGTATTCTCTATATTTCCTGAATTTGAATGTTGGCCTGTCTTGCTAGGTTGGGGAAGTTCTCCTGGAAAATATCCTGAAGAGTGATTTCCAACTTGGTTGCATTCTCCCCGTCACTTTCAGGTACACCAATCAAACGTAGGGTTGGTCTTTTCACATAGTCCCATATTTCTTGAAGGTTTTGTTTGTTCCTTTTCATTCTTTTTTCTCTAGTCTTGTCTTCATGCTTTACTTAATTAATTTGATCTTCAATCTCTGATATCCTTTCTTCTGCTTGATCGATTTGGCTATTGATACTGGTGTACGCTTCACGAAGTTCTCCTGCTGTGTTTTTCAGCTCCATCAGGTCATTTATTTTCTTCTCTAAACTGGTTATTCTAGTTAGCAATTCCTCTAACCTTTTTTCAAGGTTCCTTGCATTGGGTTAGAACATGCTCCTTTAGCTTGGAGGAGTTTTTTTTTTTTTTTTTATACTTTAAGTTTTAGGGTACATGTGCACAACGTGCAGGTTTGTTACATATGTATACATGTGCCATGTTGGTGTGCTGCACCCATTAACTCGTCATTTAGCATTGGGTATATCTCCTAATGCTATCCCTCCCCCTCCCCCCACCCCACAACAGTCCCCGGTGTGTGATGTTCCCCTTCCTGTGTCCATGTGTTCTCTTGTTCAATTCCCACCTATGAGTGAGAACATGCGGTGTTTAGTTTTTTTGTCCTTGCCATAGTTTGCTGAGAATGATGGTTTCCAGCTTCATCCATGTCCCTACAAAGGACATGAACTCATCATTTTTTATGGCTGCATAGTATTCCATGGTGCATATGTGCCACATTTTCTTAATCCAGTCTATCATTGTTGGACATTTGGGTTGGTTCCAAGTCTTTGCTATTGTGAATAGTGCCGCCGTAAACATATCTGTGCATGTGTCTTTATAGCAGCATGATTTATAATCCTTTGGGTAAATACCTAGTAATGGGATGGCTGGGTCAAATGGTATTTCTAGTTCTAGATCCCTGAGGAATCACCATACTGACTTCCACAATGGTTGAACTAGTTTACAGTCCCACCAACAGTGTAAAAGTGTTCCTATATCTCCACATCCTCTCCAGCACCTGTTGTTTCCTGACTTTTTAATGATCGCCATTCTAACTGGTGTAAGATGGTATCTCATTGTGGTTTTGATTTGCATTTCTCTGATGGCCAGTGATCATGAGCATTTTTTCATGTGTTTTTTGGCTGCATAAATGTCTTCTTTTGAGAAGTGTCTGTTCATATCCTTCACCCACTTTTTGATGGGGTTGTTTGTTTTTTTCTTGTAAATTTGTTTGAGTTCATTGTAGATTCTGGATATTAGCCCTTTGTCAGATGAGTAGGTTGCAAAAATTTTCTCCCATTCTGTAGGTTGCCTGTTCACTCTGATGGTAGTTTCTTTTGCTGTGCAGAAGCTCTTCAGTTTAATTAGATCCCATTTGTCAATTTTGGCTATTATTGCCATTGCTTTTGGTGTTTTGGACATGAAGTCCTTGCCCATGCCTATGTCCTGAATGGTATTGCCTAGGTTTTCTTCTAGGGTTTTTATGGTTTTAGGTTTAACGTTTAAGTCTTTAATCCATCTTGAATTAATTTTTGTATAAGGTGTAAGGAAGGGATCCAGTTTCAGCTGTCTACATATGGCTAGCCAGTTTTCCCAGCACCATTTATTAAATGGGGAATCCTTTCCCCATTGCTTGTTTTTGTCAAGTTTGTCAAAGATCAGATAGTTGTAGATATGCGGCATTATTTCTGAGGGCTCTGTTCTGTTCCATTGGTGTATATCTCTGTTTTGGTACCAGTACCACGCTGTTTTGGTTACTGTAGACTTGTAGTATAGTTTGAAGTCCGGTAGTGTGATGCCTTGGAGGAGTTTTTTTATTACCCACCTTCTGAAGCCTACTTCTGTTAATTCATCAAACTCAGTCTGCATCCCGTTTTTTTTTTTTTTTCCCTTGCTGGCGAGGAGTTGTGATCCTTTGGAGGAGAAGAGGCATTCTGGTTTTTGGAATTTTCAGCCTTTTTGCACTGGTTTTTTCTCATCTTTGTGGATTTATCTACCTTTGGTCTTTGATGCTGGTGACCTTCAGTTGGGGTTTTTGTGTGGACATCCTTTTTGTCGATGTTGATGCTATTCCTTTCTGTTCATAAAAATATGGAAGCCTTCTCAAATTTGCATGTCATCTTTGCCCAGGGGCCATGCTAATCTTCTCTGTATTGTTCCAATTTTAGTATATGTGCTGGTGAAGCGAGCACAAAGCTGGGTAATTTTTTTTTTTTTTTTCGAGATGGAGTTTCGCTCTTGTTGCCCAGGCTGCAGTGCAATGGCACAATCTCGGCTCACCACAACCTCTGCCTCCCAGGTTCAAGCGATTCTCCTGCCTCAGCCCTACTGAGTAGCTAGGATTACAGGCATGCACCACCATGCCCGGCTAATTTTTGTATTTTTAGTAGAGACAGGTTTTTTCCATGTTGGTCAGGCTGGTCTTGAACTCCCAACCTCAGGTGATCTGCCCACCTCGGCCTCCCAAAGTGCTGGGATTACAGGCATGAGCCACCATGCCTGGCCAGACTAAGTTTTACATAGCACACATCAAGTAGAAAGTTGCCTAAAATGCCTCTTGACATTTCTCCCTCGTCCCAAAATGTCACACTTATGGCATTGTTGGGTTTACTTCATGAGTCTTTTAAGGACCTTGTTGGTTATGTTGGGCCTATTTGGATAATCTAGGATAATCCTATTTTTAATTAGTCACCAAAATTTTATTTAATCTCATGTCAGATTAGCTATGGTACCATTGAGTGGTCTCTAGTTATGGTGGGGGCAATATTTATGTTTTAGTCAAAAGAATAAATGCAGATAGTTTTAGAAAATTAAATAGAATTTACTGTAATCCCAGCACTTGACTCACAGTTCTGCATTGCTGGGGAGGCCTCAGAAAACTTACAATCTTGGCGGAAAGCAAAGGAGAAGCAGGCATCTTCTTCACAGGGCGGCAGGATGGAATGAGCGCAAGCAGGGGAAATGCCATCAGATCTCATGAGATTCACTCACTATCATGAGAACAGCATGGGGGAAACTGCCCCCATGATCCAATTACCTCCTCCTGGTCCTGCCCTTGACACATAGGGGTTATGGGGATTACAATTCATGGTGAGATTTGCTGGGGACAGAGGGGACACAGTCAAACCATATGAGTTGCCGTGTCACACCAGGCCCCTATTGACTTCAGTAAGGGTGGTACCATGTTCAAGAAGCTGAAGAAGGGACCCAGAGCCAGCAAATGAGACATGGAGTTTACTGAGGGAACTTACATACAGGGTAGTCCAGTGGCAGTAGGTTGGACAGCAGAACCACTACCATTTGTAGAAAGCACGCTGTTTATACAGAATTTTCACTTGGCACCCTCTCCTTAGGAACCCCTACCTAACAAACTTCATTTAACCCAAAACAAACAGCCTCAATCCCCTGTATGGCCTGCATTCCATGGGATGGGCTGGGGGTTCATACGTTCCTCATAAATAATGAATTAATCTCTGGATTGGTCACTTTTGAATTCCTTACCTCGCAGCTCTGAACACACATTGTTTTTAGACCATAGGGTCATTCTCAGGGTATGCTTAAGTTGAGTTATTGCTGCTGGTAGGTACGTCTGCCATACGTGCCATTAACTTCATGATTTTGGGTAAGTGATTTTATCTCAAGTCTTCTTTTCAAATTAAGGTATGGAGGGGAGGGCTAGAAGGTTGCAGAGGTGAAAGAGGTGGGTGGATTAGATTGTTGAGGTTCATTCCACCACTAAGATATTAAGATTCCCTCTGGAACTTCTTTGAAGCTGGATCTATCGTTCTTCTTCTACAACAGAGGTAGAGTGATGCTGTGACTCTTAGGACAGTACATAAAGGTCAGAGGGCCAGTTGATTGTAAGGCCGAGTCTCACTGGGGCTATTATTATGATCTTTGAGTGGTAGAGTTATCTAGACAAACTTTAGAGAGTTATTTAGCTATTAGGTTGCTTTATTACAATTTTGTTTCCACTTTTCCTATGAGAAAAGATAAAAGGAGATAAAATCATGAAATCTTTATAGCATGAAAAGCATTTACTTGGGGTAAATCAGAGCTTAATATCTAGTTCAAAAGAGTGATTTTAAAGTGTTGTTCTTCGACAGCAGTATTAGGATCACCTGATAACTTATTTGAAATGCAAATTCTCAGACCTACCTTATCAGAAATTCTGGATGAAGCCCAGCAACCTGTGTTTTCAGGAGCCTTCCAGGGGATTCTGCTGCATGATTCAGTTTGAGAATCATTGCCCTAATGTTGCTGCATTGAACAGTTGGGAAGCTTTTATTAGTTTGCGTGGAGATGGGAAAGGGTAAGATCTTCTTCCTAAGGCAGAACTCAAGGAATTACTAGGTCTGCAGAATACCTCAGGGAGAGGCTATGAGCAAGGAGGTCTCCCCATCTGAAATCCAAAGCTTCTCATTGGGCTTGACATCTTGACATCTTTTTATTCTTTTTTTTTTTTTTCTTTTTGAGACGGGTCTCCCTCTGTCACCCAGGCTGGAGTGCAGTGGCTCGATCTCTGCTCACTACAACCTCCGCCTCTTAGGTTCAAGCAATTCTCCTGCCTCAGCCTCCTAAGTAACTGGGATTACAGGCATGCGCCACCACGCCTGGCTAATTTTTTTTTTTTTTTTTTTAGTAGAGACGGGGTTTCAGCGTGTTGGTCAGGCTGGTCTCAAACTCCTGACCTTGTGATCCACCCGCCTTGCCCTCCCAAAGTGATGTGATTACAGGCGTGAGCCAGCACACCCGGCCGACATCTTTCCATTCTTAAGAAGATAGAGCCAATATCTGACAGTTGGTGTGGTCAGGGTGCAGGCTGAGACCCAAGCTCACAGAGATCCCTGATATTTCCCTTTCCCTGGCTCTTTTCTGCCTATGAAGCAGATGATTGGAATTGTTAAAAGAGCCTGGATTCAAATCCCACTCTGCCAGGCCCTTTTCTATCTGTGAGAACTTTGGGAAACTTCATCTTATGGAGCCTTATTTTCTTCATCTTTGGATCTAATACCTTGAGCAGTTTATGTGCTTAAAAAGTGGTTTACATACCTCACATAAAGTACTCGCAAGTACTCAATAAACACTAATTCCTTGCTCCTTGATACCCTGATAGTACAGAATGGGCCTGGCCACAGCCATTCTGACTCACTGGTGTTCAACTGTACCAGTTTTTAACTATTTTACATATCAGCTCTGCTTGTGAAAATGTAAGAATATTTTCTTATTTTTTGCAAACACATTTTCTTATAGGAAAGATGTGGGCAGACTTATTAACACAAACCTAGGATAGGTTTACAGTTTATTTAAACAGATGAAAAAATAATGTGAATATTTAAATTACTGAGAAAATAAGACATTGCAAAATTGGGGCAGGGAGGGGGAAATTGGCCAAATTTGAATTTTGGTAATATGGCTATATCAAAGTAATATACTCTAGCATGATCTTTTTCTTGACCTTGCCACAGGAACACCTACCTGTCAGGAAGTTAAACCAAATGTCAATGATCATGGTATCATTACTCATCCTAAGAAGCTTGACTGGCCATCACTGGGTCTGGGTGCACTTCCTAAGCAGTGGTTGAGCCTAGGATTAACCCATAGTCCCAACTAGGTGCTAGGGGGCGCTATGCTGCAGCTCTCAGACAGCCAGGTGTCCTCTGGCTATCATAACCAATGCATATCATAACCTGGATATGCATTGTGTGGAGCCCTTTGAAGTCCTTGAATCTGGTGTCCATAGATTTTTTTGTTTCCAGCAGAGTATTAGTATATTAATAATTTGGTGGGGGCTCACACCTGTAAGTGGGCAGATCATTTGAGCCAAGGTGGGCAGATCATTTGAGCCCAGGAGTTTGAGACCAGCCTGGGAAACATGGCAAAACTTGGCTGGGCTCAGTGGCTCACACCTGTAATTCCAGCACTTTGAGAGGCCAAGGTGGGTGGATCACCTGAGTGAGGTCAGGGGTTCGAGACCAGCCTGGCCAACATAGTGAGCCCTGTCTCTACTAAAAATACAAAAATTAGCTGGGCATGGTGGTGCGTGCCTATAGTCTCAGCTACTCGGGAGGCTGAGGCAGCAGAATCACTTAAACCTGGGAGGTGGAGGTTGCAGTGAGCTGAGATCACATCGCTGCACTCCAGGCTGGAGACAGAGCAATATTCCGTCTCAGCAAAACAAAAACAATAGATGTTGGTGTGGATGTGGTGAAAGGGAATGCTTATACACTGCTGGTGGAAATGTAAGTACAACCTTTATGAAAAACAGTGTGAAGATTTCTCAAAGAACGAAACTGGATCTACAGTTTGATCCAGCAATCCCACTACTGGGTATCTACCCAAGTGAAAAGACATCAATTTGTCAGAAGGACAACTGCATGCATATGTTTATTGCAACACAATTCACAATTGCAAAGATATAGAACCAAACTAAGTGCCCATCAACCAAAAATATGGAACTAAACTAAGTGTCCATGTCCATCAAATGATGAGTGGATAAAGAAAATGTGGTATATATACACCACGGAATACTACCCAGCCAGAAGAAAGAATGAAATAATGTATTTTGCAGCAGTTTGGGTGGAGCTGGAGGCCATTATACTAGGTGATGTAACTCAGGAATGGAAAATGAAATACTGTATGTTCTCACTTATAAATGAGAGCAAAGCTATGGGTACAAGAAGGCATATCTTTGAGTGGTATAATAGACTTTGGAGACTCACAACTGGGGAGCTTGTGAGTCTACTAGGGAGGCTGAGGCAGGAGAATCTCTTGAACCCGGGAGGTGGAGGTTTCAGTGAGCCAAGATAGTGCCACTGCACTCCAGCCTGGGCAACAAGAGCAAAACTCCATCTCAAAATAAATAATAAATAAATAAATAAATAAAGGAATAATTTGTAAAAACAAACACTGTTCAAGGGTAACTAACCAGAAAAATGAACACAACTAGACAAGGTACTCAAAAGGGCTTCCTCAAGACAGTGACATTTATTTTGGGCTTTTATAAAAACAAATTTGGATTAAAGTTGTAAGAGGACCTATTAGACAAAGAAGATAGCTGACTTTTGTGCAGGGGAAGGAAAACAGACTTTGTTTCAAATAGTTGTAGAACCTTTAAAACTATTGGCACATTTCTTCTCACACTGTAAGACTTAAGATGAACAGAAAAATGTATTTAGCAAATAATCTACTACATCTACTCCTGATGTTTTTTCTTCTAATTATTGAAAATCTCAGCTATATTTTTCTTATACAAAATAGCCCCAAAATGTTCTAATGTTGACTGTCTTTTAAAGTTGTTTTTCCTCTAAATTTTACTTGATAAATCATTTTAAATTCGTTTGTACAATTTTTGAATTTGTTCTCTTACGTGACACTAGATAATTGTAGACCAGGCAAAGTTTGTATACTAACTGACTCCCTGTCTACCATCTGGTGTTCCCCGCCCCCGCCACCATAAGTGGAACAAACTTCCTTCCAAAAAAATTTACAGCAGTCACAAACTGCTGTTTATGATCATTTTAGATATAAAATTCCATAACTCAAGTTAGCGTTGACATTTTATAAGTGCTGTCAAGTCACTCTAGGGAATGAAAATGAGCATCTCACTATGTGCTCTGAAGTGGGGACATATTTCTCTGCTTGTTATGGACGGTGAGAGATGGCTAAATTAAAGCAGAGAAATATTTCAGTGATGCAGAGCAGAGGTGACTTCCTGTTTTGTTTCAGGTTTTGTTTCCTTCTCCTCTCAATGAAGGTTGTGTTTTCTGACATTCGGCAATCCTTTTGCTCAGTGATTTCCCATTGAGAGGGCATAGTGTGAAGGCCTCTGCAGGTCATTCCATTTATAATATAAGCTGAAAGGGTAGGGTGGGGCGGGGGTGGGGGGAAGAGGGAGCTCATTAGTGGAAGAAGCAGATCAGGAGGGGATCTGTTTTCCATTTTCTCCTCCAGATTGAACTCATCTGGATGGAAAGGGTTTGATTGTTGTTATAATCATCATTATTACCTGCGTGATGTCGTTTTCCTACACTTTTTTTTTTAAGTGTCGGGCAGAATTGTTGCTGAGAATAACAAATAATATCTGCCATGTTATCCGTGAGCAAAATCAGAAAAAAAAAGTCCAAGTGTATTAGAGCTGTTAGTTTCCACGTTAACCCTTAAGGAGCAAAGCTCAAAAGTTCTAATTCCACTAGGTCGGGGGGCGGGAATAGAAGGAAAAAACCCCTGTTCCTTGCTTCTGGTGGCCTATTTGTAATCATGAACAGCATTTCTTTGTTTCTCTCTCTCTCTTTTTCTTTTTTTGAAAGGCAATCCTCCCCCCACCTCCTCCCCCGCAGGTATTGAAAATGGAGACCTCTGTAGTCACTAGCTCTGGGTTGATATGGCTCCACCGTTGCTCGCAGGGGTCTGTGTTTTCCGCTACTTGGACAAAGTGACATTGCTTAAGCCTTTCCCCCCACCAGGTCTGACTTTGTGCAGAGCCAGTGATTGCAGAGGACAAGCTGTAGTTTGCTGAAAGGAAATACCTCCAGGAAGGAGGGTCTCGGGTGGGTTCCCAAGTGGGGAACTAGGGGGACTTTTCCGTAGGGAATTGGGGTGGGCTCTTCAGTGAGGGGCTAGGGGCTCGTTTCTGGGGCCAAAGACGGGTTCCCTAGTGTGAGGGCGCGCTCGACTCGGCGCTGTCTTGGGGTCTCGCACTCGCACGGCTTCGCACCCCACCGCCTGCGACCCCCAGGCCTTCTCTTCCCCGAGCCCCCACTCCATTCTCGGGAAGAGCAGCCGGCACTGGAGGGCAGAGACTGCCCCAGGGGCGGAGCTCCCTCTCGGGCGGGAGGTAGGAAAGTGCAGAGCCGTCCGGGCAGAGGCACAGACGTCCCGGCGAGGCTCCTCCTGAGCGTCCCTCCTGCCAGCCAGGGTCGCAGCCGCAGCGGCGGCCGCAGCTCTTAGCCCACACAGGACTTGTAAACTCTTACTGCACCCTTCTCTCCCATTAGGAGCTTTTCCTCCCTCCTTCCCCCCAACCCCTCTGTCCTCCTCACTTTGGGGAATTTAATGCTTTCTTTAGCATCTTTTCGTGTGCGTGATCTAGGGGAGGAGACACCCCAGAGCTCCAACTAGCTCTCAGCTGAATTCTACTTTTGTTTTTATGTCTTCCTCGCCTCCTCTCGTGTCCCTCTTATCTGACTGATCTGCGAAGTCTGATGCTTCTGCCAGAGGGAGAGGAATAAATAGATGTTGCTGCCTCCGAAGGCTTAGACGTTGGGAAAGAGCAGCCTGGGCGGCAGGGGCGGTGGCTGGAGCTCGGTAAAGCTCGTGGGACCCCATTGGGGGAATTTGATCCAAGGAAGCGGTGATTGCCGGGGGAGGAGAAGCTCCCAGATCCTTGTGTCCACTTGCAGCGGGGGAGGCGGAGACGGCGGAGCGGGCCTTTTGGCGTCCACTGCGCGGCTGCACCCTGCCCCATCCTGCCGGGATCATGGTGTGCGGCAGCCCGGGAGGGATGCTGCTGCTGCGGGCCGGGCTGCTTGCCCTGGCTGCTCT
This sequence comes from Pan troglodytes, assembly GCF_028858775.2. Taxonomy (NCBI): domain Eukaryota; kingdom Metazoa; phylum Chordata; class Mammalia; order Primates; family Hominidae; genus Pan; species Pan troglodytes. The sequence continues at coordinate 84,906,063 of NC_072411.2, read as the reverse complement.
CTGCCTGCTCCGGGTGCCCGGGGCTCGGGCTGCAGCCTGTGAGCCCGTCCGCATCCCCCTGTGCAAGTCCCTGCCCTGGAACATGACTAAGATGCCCAACCACCTGCACCACAGCACTCAGGCCAACGCCATCCTGGCCATCGAGCAGTTCGAAGGTCTGCTGGGCACCCACTGCAGCCCCGATCTGCTCTTCTTCCTCTGTGCCATGTACGCGCCCATCTGCACCATTGACTTCCAGCACGAGCCCATCAAGCCCTGTAAGTCTGTGTGCGAGCGGGCCCGGCAGGGCTGTGAGCCCATACTCATCAAGTACCGCCACTCGTGGCCGGAGAACCTGGCCTGCGAGGAGCTGCCAGTGTACGACAGGGGCGTGTGCATCTCTCCCGAGGCCATCGTTACTGCGGACGGAGCTGGTGAGTTTTGACACGGCCCACCCTTCCCTTACCCTACAGCCTCCTCAATTCTTGGAGTCCTTGTTACTAGCCTTTACTCTCTAATTTTTTTCTCTTCGGATCACTTAATCTCTCCCATAACTGCTCCTCTATCAAAGACCCTTCTTCTTCTTTCTTCTTTTTTCAAAAACGAAAACAAAAAAACCCTCACCTTATCACCTTCCAAACTGATGCACTCTGGCACTCCGTTCCAATAGGCGATCTTTCTAAAACAATCCATGCATTCCAAACCCATCACACTTCTACTCCACAGAAATCCTTCACTTCAACTCCTTACATGTGCAAGTAGCCACATTTTGTAAAGTGATGCTCTTTTTCTTTTAAAATGTGTTTATAATCATTGGGTTTTCTTTGCTGATTCTCAGGCAATCTCAGTCATCAGGTTTCTTTATCTTTAGTGTCTTAGATGCTTGTTAAGATTGTGTGGAGGAAACAGAAAACTGAAGCCCCATTTTCTTCTAATTAAAAATGCCAAGATAATTTCAATAACCTTACTCTAACCCACAGATGTTAGGGGTATGTGTTTGCTCAAGATCCAATTTGAGCAATTACCTTCACCTTAAATTTCCGCCTCCTTTCAATGAGATAAATTGTTCTTCCATTCCAGAATGAAACAACTGTGAAACATTGCTATGCACTGTTAATTAGCTTCTGTGGCTTGCCATAGAGCTGGCAGACTGAAATTACTGAGCTCTTTTCACATGCCCACATGCCTTCAAGTCATTTTATAAGTGGCATACAGATGAAAGGAGTTATATTTAAGGCGTGTTATCATACACTCACGTAATGTTATTTTAAATCTCACCCCTTATTCCACTCTCATATTTTGAAAAAAAAAATTGTCTTTAATACCTTATTTCATGCTCCTTTTCCGTGTGTGCACCAACCACAGTCATTTCAGTCTTTCCCTACCATAAAACTTTATTGCAGCTCTAAATTTAATGGAGTCAATCACAAGTTGTTTTCTCACTAGTGTTTAGTCTAATTATGACATTTGTAACTTTAAGACCCCAACTAAACCTACTTCATTATGGTCCATTTAATTCTAACTCAGTATTACTTCTACCTACTAACCCAACCTCAAATTTTACCCTTCATATATTTTATAAAGAAGGCAATTTCTTTCATGAGTGGTCCTCTTTCATACCACCCCCACCCCACCCCCCAACAACTCTGTTCTTAGATGCGTTGACTTGGTTGCCTCCATCTGTTTATTTCTTGGGCATCAACTTTCCTTCCTCTTTCAACTTGCACAGTCTAGGCGCATGTCCCCAGTCCATTTCCAGGTAGTAATTCTTAGTTATCAGGAAATTGATTTGGAAAAATTACCTTCTGTGCACGTTGACTCATTTAACAAAGTGAGAGAAGGAGAAGTAATTGTAAAAATAGCTGAAGGAAAAAAAATAAACAGAAGAATTTCAAGAACTTTTTAATGGTGACCTCACTTAGTTTATCACTTTTTGAATATACCTATTGTCTTCTTGATTTTAATCAAGAACCAAAAGCTAGTTGTGCAAAATCATCACAGAAACGTATTCGTTATTAATCTTTGCTAAAAGAGCATGCTTGAGGCTTCGTACTCACTAAAGTCACAGACTGCAGAGTCTGAAAGTGCTCAGTGCAGTTGCCGCTCTGGTTTGCCAGGCACTTAGAATCAGTTAAATGCAGGTGCTCCTCTCAGGCCAAGGGCTAGGAATGAGGTGGCAGTGGTTCAGGCTGAAATGCATTCTTCCCCGTAAAGCACAAAACTTGCTCTTAAACCTCCCTTAGAGGTGGACCTAGAGTGAGTGAGGTTTGGCAAGGTTAATGGCTCTCAAAAAGCCATAGTCAATATGGATGGGAAGCAGTTTCATTAAGTGTCCCTGAGTTACCAATCACTGTGGAACAAACATGGAAACAGTTGCCTCATTGAAGCACTCAAATAGGACATGCATGGAAACAATTTGTCAGTTCATGGGACCTGATTTCTAAGCTTCTTTAAAATGCCAGAGTATTTGCTTTACTGGCAGCATCCTTGCTAGAAAAATAGGTGGTAGTTGGAATCATAGTTAGTGATGGCATCCCTGCTCCCTTCCATAAGCTTCAGTGTGAACCAGAGGCTATGATGGCAAGGGGAGCTCAAAGGTGGGGGGAGGTGGAAATTGGGAATGAAGTGTGTAGATTGTAGCCTGAAGGGTCTCCTGGCTTCCAGGGCCAGCTTGTTGAAAATTACATTCCCTATGCTGGGTCAAACTGTCAGACACCTGGAATTACTTAGGAACTACCACATGTGGCCAGTGTAATTTACCTTGCAATATCCAATATACTCTTTGGTTCAGTGGGAAGTGATAGTTCACAAAGCAAGGTTTTTTTCTTGTTCAACTGGGTATAAACAGAATCCCTGTGTCTTTTGACTAGTATCTGTCCAACTAGATATAAAAATGAGGTCTCCCTGAATAAAATAGGACAATCTTTCACATTCTTCTGATGCCAAGAGGATTTTCAAATCCTACCCATTCATGGGGATCTGTTCTCTCATAGTATATCATGACTCCACAAACAAGCTTAGGACCTTTTACAAAGCAGTCTTACTGAAATGCAGTAATGTTTGAAACTACTTTTTGCTTTCAAAATACTAAGGGTAAACATATTTTTGAAAAGAACGGGTTCCATCCTGACCATTATTATTCATCTTACACGTTTTATATTTGCGTAACTTTGTGTGACTACATGTACAACTGATTATCTGAAAACTCAGCTCAATTGAGTCATTCAGCAAGTTAGTGATGACATTCAGTCAAATCTTTAATATTGTGTGGTGAGTAAAGAGGATAGGCTTGGAGTGGGGCAGACCAGGTGTGAATGACTCTGCCCCGACATCAACTATTGTTATAGGAAAATTATGTGACCTCTGTAATTCAAAGTTTTCTTATCTGTAAAATTACGACAAAACTATCTACATCCCAAGGGCATGGTAAAGATGAAATTAAAGCTGGTGCAGTGGCTCACTCCTGTAATCTCAGCACTTTGGGAGGCCGAGGCGGGTGGATCACTTGAGGTCAGGAGTTGGAGACCAGCTTGGCCAACATGGTGAAACCCTGTCTCTACTAAAAATACAAAAATTAGCCTGGGATGGTGGTGCATGCCTGTAGTCCCAGCTACTCCAGGAAACTGAGGCAAGAGACTCACTTGAACTCCGGAGGCGGAGGTTGCAGTGACCTGAGATGGCGCCACTGCACTCCAGACTGAGCGACAGAGCCAGACTGTGTTTCAAAAAGAAAAGAAAAGAAAAGAAATTAAACAGCATATAAAGCATTGCTTTAGTACTTAGTAAGCACTGAAAAAAGTGCTGCTGCTGTTTTACTATTATCACTGTTAAAACAAATTGACTAACATTTTCTATTTTGTTTTTGAAATGGTTATGTTGGTAAATGCAGATGCAGCCTAGAACTTTTATTAGTTCATCTCTGGGGAAAAACAAAACAAAAAAGCTTTACACTGGTACCTAACTGGAAAAACAAATCTTATTTCTTCTAAATATATAAAGTTAGTATTTCCTTTTATACAAATTGACCTAGACCTCAGGCTCAAGAGCAGATCCCCTTGGGAGCAACAGAAAAAAGAATGAGTCTGGTGGAGGAGTTAATTACAAATAATTTATCTCAGAAACCCAGGAATCAAGCAGTTAAGAAAATTTATGGTATGATATTTCACAGCTATTTCCACAACACCTACAGTTTGCCGTGCCAAGGGCTTTATAATCATTCCTCAGTCAGTGCTGGCTTCTGGGGCAGTGTTAACTTTTCTCCCCAGCTCTTGCTCAACATGTTTCTGCAGGCCTTCTCTCTCCTGGCATGAGCTGTGCCAACTTTC